>NC_090999.1:38538333-38850000 GCF_041146395.1 Eulemur rufifrons | reverse complement strand
GTGTCGTTACATGCCAAAGTGGGGGAAATGTGTTGGGCACATAAGGTGTTTGGGTGTCAGTTTGTGACCTCTGCTCTAAGATGTATGTATGCCCTTCGATATATGTTCCTACATTATCTTAAAGTTGAATAGAAAGCTTCTCTACTTTTAATGACTTTTAAAGGAGAGATATCATCTATTCATCCATAGAGTACTTTTTGGAGGATAGACTGAGTACATTACTTGAATTATACAGAATAAACCTTGTTGCTTGCTTGTAATAAGTTGTTATTTTCTGAAGCAAGTCTATCAAGAATTTTCAGTGTGGTCCTCCGTGGGCTTCCCCAAAGAGATTTAGGATTGGCCGTGAAAAGAGAGGAATGGGAAAGAAACTTACATTTTTGCTTCTTGGAAATAGAGTCTGTATATATTGGTTTTGACAGTAAGGATTTTATAAAGCAAAGCATTTTAATCTACATTTCCAAGAAGCAATAGGAACCTTCTTGATAGAAATGCCACCTGTTTTAATGGCTGGGCACTAATGGCGCTCTGCCAAGTTGATAGCAAATTTAGGCAAATTTTAATCAAGCTGGCAGCTCACACAACTGGTGTATGTATGGTTCATAAATATTACTTTTTTGCCAGAGGAAAAAATGGCAATTTACTGATTCCACGTAAGCAACCCTTTTAAGCTTTTATGAAAGACTTAGAATCAGAGTAAAACATGTCACAATTCAATAATATTTTATAATAGTATTTAATGTGTTATATTTTATAATACATTTTTAATACAAATTATTTGATATTTTACAATGGAGCTGGTTATCTTTCTAATACTTTGCTAAAGAAATTCTATAGAGACTCACGTAATTGCCGAACCAGTGATGATAAAGCACAGCTTCCCCTGTCATCAGTTTTCCCGTCTTGTCCTTCCTCCACACAGTGGTTGACAGTTATCTCCGGATAGATCCTGGCTTGGGTAACACATCGCACTTGAGGAATAAGAATTCGGGAAGTAGCTCAACAGGACACCCCAGTTTGAGTAGCCTTTCTGAACAGCTGGGTGCATGTTCCTCCTGGGTGTGTGCATAGCAGCAAGTGTGAGCACCCTGAGGAGAACGTGGAACTCAGGTATTCTCTGCTCCACACTCAGGAAGATCCCTGTGCTTTCCTGGCAGAACTAGTCGAATTAGCTTTCTATTATGAATGTTGAGAAGTTTGACCATTTTTGTCAGACTTTGGGATTGATATTTGCATATCTACAACTTAATGTCACTTATCTACCTACTTAACACCCACCAGTTGCTTCTCATTAGATTTGGAATAAAATCCAAGATCTTCATCTTGAATGACATGGTTATTTTGAGCTGGCCTCTCTCTGCCTTTCTCTCTGACCTCGTCTCCAGCTACACTGGCCTTCTTTCTCTTCTCTAAATAGGCTGAGATCGTTCTCATTAAAGGTTTTTTGTTGAACCTGCTGGTCCCTCTTTCTAGATGGCTCTTTCTCCAGATCATTGGATTCCTTTCATTTGAGTCTCTTCTTGGAGAGGTCCCCTCTGGTGGCCCCACTTCCACTGTCACTCCATCCCATCACTCTGTTTTATTTTCTCTGTAGCACTTACTTGAACTAATCTTACTTATTATCTGCCTCTTGTTTTCTGCTATCTTATTATCTGCCTCTCGTTAAAATGTAAGCCTTGTGAGAGTAGGAGCTTCTCTGTTGTACTTTACTGCTGTGATCTTCAGAATCTAGGACAGTGCTTGTCATGAAGTCAGTGCCCAAAAGTATTTGTTGGATGAATTACAATTTTCCCCTATTCAGTGGCTTTGCCTGCAATCTGTTTTACTCTTGATTGGATTATAATTTTATTATTTGGCAGGAATGGGAAAGAACAGAGTTAACGGGTACTGAGGAAATAGGAAAAAAGGGACTGGTAGACTAGCTATGTGATTTGAGCAGTAAATCACAAAAGTTTAAGTATGGCCTAAAAACAAAAAAGAAGCAAATGTATACTATTTGAAAGTCAGGCTCTAATATAATCTTACAGTGAACCATGAACACCCAAAGTTGTATCTTTATAAGCCTGCTAACAATGGGAAGGCTGATGACATTTTTACAGACCATTAAATAAATGGTAGTGGGTTTCCAGTTTGCTTTGAGCCTATCTGCCTGTCTAATAAATGTTTTTCCAGTAGAAGAAAGGGAAAACACGAATTCAAGATGGTAAGCAAGCAGTGATAGAATCCATAGCTAGTGTCAGTTTTAAAAACGAATTTTCTCCCCACCACCCTGAAACTCTGTGATGATCCAAATAATTATTTATGCATGTCTTATAAAGGACCTAGGTCAACAGAATTAATCTTTTAACATTAGACAGAAATAAAATAGTATTTCTTATCTGTATTCTAAGACACATTGGACAGGAGATTTCTCATGGAGATGATGAAATTTTAACTTATGCAGTAAATAATCCATTAAGATTCAACCCTCATCAATCATTATCTTTATTTATTTATTTACTTATTTTTGAGACAGTGTCTTGCTCTGTTCCCTAGGCTAGAGTGCAGTGGCGTCATCATAGCTCACTACAACCCCAAATGCCTGGGCTCAAGCAATTCTCCCTCCTCAGCCTCCTAAAGTGCTGGGATTACAAGCATGAAAGCCACTGCTTCTGGCTCATCATCCTTATCGTTACCATATGGCAAAAATAAAAAAAGAATTGAAATTCTGTTAAGTGCTACCTTTTGAAAGAAAAATATGAAGTCCTTGTAAATAAAGCTGGAAATTCTCAGGTTCCCAAATGATGACTCATCTGACCTCATACTTATCTTTTCAAGACCTGAAACAAAGGAAAGAAAGTGCTTTTCTATGGTTAAAAGCATTTCATCAACACCAGTCCGTAGAAGCCAATCAGACACAGGTGGATCTCAGGACAATTTTTCGGTTTATTTCATATCTCCTGAGCTCTAAATGTAATCTCCTCAAAAAGACTTGGTGTTACATTTTTGTGGAACATAAATTGCCTTCTCTCCTCTCTATTGCTAGCACTTCAACAGGGTGCAGAATTTTAAATTCTTTTAGAATTAATAAGCAGATCAGAGTAAGGGTATTAACAGGGGGAGACTAGGACATGGTCTGTGATGAAGGTGAGTAAAATCAGTAACTATGAATTTGGGCTGTGACATGGTCCTAGCTCACTGTTTTGTAGGGGTTTTAGGATCTTGGAGTTTTATTCACTTTTTCAGCTAGTATGGGCTGTGAAGCGCTGCTATAACAGTGTCAGCAGATTAAACAACAGAGATTTATTTCTTGCTCATGCTGTGTGTCCATTGTGCATCAGCTGAGTGCTCTGCTCATCATTGTCACTCAGGGATGTAGGTTGATGGAGAAGCTACCATCTCGAATGCTGTCAATTATCATGTTTGAGGAAAGGTAACCCTAAAGGGTCTCACCCTAAGTGGTTAAATGAGCTCAGACAGAAATGGCACCTGACACTTCATTTCAAAACTCATTGAACAGAACCCAGTGGGCCCGGCCCCACCCACCCAACCACCAAAGTGTAGTTGTGTAGAGAACTAATGATATTTGCTTAGTATTTGCCTGCTTGCTTTTGACACAGATTGATTTATTAGGGAGGGTAAACTGGTTATCATAAAATGTCTTATTTTCCTCATGCAGAATTACCAGTGATTTATTGAATCATGATTTCATTTTTTGATATATTTTTTCATTGATTAAGTTACATACGGAGGTATGTTGAGTAACTGATTATTGACTTACTAATCAATGCATCAGTTCTTGAAGTTAGCCAACATTTGTTGAGAACCTACCATGTGCTTGATCACTGTGCTATATACTACATTGCATGCCTTTGCCAAATTATTGTTAAGTGATCACTTACTTAGTTAATCCCTAGAATGGATACATTTTGGTGCATGCAGAGGAGGTTCTTGTTGACGCTTGCCAGCTTTGTAGGGTATTAGTGAACATTTAAGATTATGTTTTCAAAGTGCCTAGCCCTGGCAATAGTGATGTTGATAATGATATTGCAAGTTGACTATAATTTTATTGTTCAATTCCTAAAATAATCTTTATTCAACCAATAATTCAGTTAAACAGTGCTCACTTGATGATTAGTCATGTAGTCAAGACTGCCTTTTGAAGCTAAGCTCTTTATTCATTCTATAACTGAGGCTTTCTGGGTTGGGACACTTAAATAGGGTTTAGTCTTGACAGTAAAAAGAGCACAGATGCCAGAAATGCATGTAGTATCTTCTGGGAGAAGATCTGATGACTCAGTACTGTCCTTATGAGATCACTAAAGCAAACCCAGGTATAGTGTAAGATATAGATGAAGGTACTTAAATTTAAGCTTAATTGGGTATAAACTCTTAATTCCTATGTTCTATTCTCTGGTCCCTTGGCCATTGAAGTTGGTACCTTAGCTCTGTCTTCCTCCAGCCACAGGGATACATTTCTACTGACCACAATTCCCACATGTTTTCTCCTTAGTAAATAGCAGATACTTAGGTGGTAAGTTTGTTTTGTGCCATTGATGTGTTAAAAGACAGATGTTCTGAATGAGGATTGTGGGTTACTTCTTTTTTATACATTTTCCCTTAGCTGTTTCCAAAAACAACTACATTTCAGCTGAGTTTGAAAGTTTGCTCTCTGTGGTTTTCTCAGATTAATGCTGTCATCATAAGGCTAACTAGTTAAGGTTTCCTTCTGCAAAGATCTTGGAATTTGGGACTTCTGGTCAGTGCTTTATAGGTTTGTCTAAGAAAGAAAGGAATATAAGTATGCTTTTGATACATGGCCTCAAAAAGCCAAGTCTGCTTTGCTTGATTTTCACGTGAGCAATCCCACCTGCCTCTTTGAATTCTATTCTCACCCCTGCTCCCAGGTCACAGATGGAAACTTCTGGTAGAGGACACTTGTCCCCTAGCAAAAAATCACATCTACTTTTGCCCTATAGGAACGTTTTATTCACCACCTGTCCTCCAATTAACAAAAGGTATATGGAACAGTGTGAGAGGGTGAATATGAGGAAGGAGCATGTCCTGTTAGGTATGAAAATACGTGACTAGAAATGTGGGAGAAGGGGCGTGTGTGAGGCGGGGGATAGATGGGCAAGAAACAGAACAGGTGGATAAGACACCCATTTGCCAAATGATTCCATAGTATTAGTGCATAGATAATAAGCACAAAAATAGCTTCGGAAATATAAGCTGACTTTGTGTAAAGGCCAGAAGACATTTTATTTGATGTGTTTTACTACAAAAGGATGGTCCTTGTGAAAAGGCTTGGAGCTAATATTTTAAGACTTTGGGAAACAAGCGACTTTCCCCTTTATTACTCTCTCTAAGAATGGAACATAAATAGGAAGTTCTACTTTTTTATTTGTTTTATGCAAATATTTGTAGAAGAAAATCAGCTACTACTTCTTTATAAGACCTACCTTTGAAACTCATTTTTTTTTTCCCCAAGATGCCTTGTTTTTATGACAGTATTCTATATTCTCTGAAATCTCAGTCTGGAACAATATTTTTCCTTCCATGTGTTTTGTAACTCAGACTTCCCTAATAGAAGAGGACATATGTTCTTATTTCAACACTTAGAATGGAATCCACCTGAAGACGGAGGTTATCTCCTCACTCTTGCAATGCTCAGATAATATGTGCCCAATAAATGTCTTTTGATTAATTAAATGAATGAATGGATGAAAACAGACCCAGGATTCCCACTAGGAAGAGAATAAAAACCTATTTTTGTTTATTTTTCTACAGTGAGAAGATTACCTGAATATCACATGTAATACCATCACACATATCATGTTTGCTAATGATTTGACTTCATTTGTTTCTCATTTATTTAAATTCAGGGAAAATGCTAATAGTTCTTTCTCGTAATATCTCAAAACTTAACTTGAATGAAAACTTATTAAATAATGTGAAAAATTAACTCCTACGTTTTGCTGCCAAGGGACTTGGCATTTTACTTGGTTAAATTATGTGGCTGGGCTGGGCTGGAAGAGTCAGACCGAGGGATGGCAGGTCTCTGTCACCATGGTCACATGGGTTGGGGAAGATGGATGGCTATTCTGTAAAGTGCCTTTGGAGTGCGCTGTGCCATCAGCAGTGGGTAGTACCACCCAAGGAGTACTCTATCACAGTAGTATTTTTTTTTTGGCTCCACGTAACAGACCATAATGTGTCTGGTATAGTCAGACAAAACAAGATCATTTATCAGTGCCTCTGCCAGCTACCCGTGCTGGCTAAGAGAACCAAAAACCAAATGTAGTGATCGAAAAGACTGCTAGAGAAGTAAAAAGGAAAAGGATGAAGAAAAACCAGGCAGGAATCCATGTTCTGCTTCTCTCTCTCTCATCCCCTGGGAATGACAGGTGTGGGAACTTCTTCTACCTCTGTGTGGAATCCCTCTTCTCTGTGGTGGAGGGCCACTCCTTTACTACTCTTGACCCCTCACATTCCTGACCATCCCAGTCACTGGGAAGCAGACAGGGGAGCACCATGATCTAGCAGAGTGGCCAGATGTGTGGGCTGTGTCGCCAGACTGCCTGGGTTCAGATCCCTTCTCCTCCACTTACTATTAGCCTGGCAATTACAAAACCCGCAATGTCCCAGGGTTTTGGTCTCTAAAATGGAGACAGTAATGGAAATGTTATTTCATAGGGTTGTTGTAAAGATTAAATGAGATAATACATACTTATTGCTTAGCATACTGCTCTTATTAATAATGGAGGGGTCAGGAAGACTGCATATGTGTCCTAAATGGAGATGTGAAATGTGTATGATTGCCACCTAGGTTTAGGATGTATCAGGAACACAAGGTGAAGAAAAACATATTGTTATTATTACTTCTATTGTTACTATCACTGTTAATGTTATAACCAAAGAGATGTAAAAAATGTTTCTATATACATTATGAATACTATTTCACATATGAAGTGAATGATATCATCCAAAGCTTTTAATTACCAGGGTTTGCGTTTTTCCAAATGTTTTTCCTCTCAACTCTACTGAGCCGTAGCAGTAGTCAAAAGACAGGAATCCAGTAAAAATTTCAAGTAGAAAGGCACATAAAATTTTACCCTTTGAAACATAATTGGTCTGGCATAAAAAATAAGAATCAGGCTTGAGTCCCAGGATGAGATAATTTTTTAATGAGTTGAAATTGTAGCTAATACAAAGTTGAATATAAAGATTAACAAATATGAAAGGAAGGCATGACATGGATTATTCATCATAGGTGTTAAAAGAGAAATAGTGAAGTTTTTTTTTTTTTTTTACAAAGACAACTTAGAAAATAAGCCAGTTTAAAAATGAATTCACTGCACAGCTTGATTCTACGTTCATAAATATGATGAAGTTCGAAAATTATTTAGTAGCAGAGGCATGTGAGAGGAACTTATGGATATAAATTGTGATTCTGTAGGGCAGGAGCATGAGGAAATTAGATTCTTGGGGACCCATCTAACTTGTGGGACAGCTCCCCTGCCTCTGATTTCAATTATTTCCTTTGCTTTTTTTTGTATTGCTGCAACACATCTGTCTTCTGGTACCCTCTCGTTGCCCTCTCTACCTGCTTTTCATTGGGATTGAAACCCTTTTCTTTACTCTATCTCTGCTTTTAGTTGCTGTATTTTTTCTTTATCAAGCTCATTTTATCCCTAACCTATAAAAACATCCCCAGTAAATTTATGACATTGGAGCTGGTAGCTGTGTTGATGGACATGAGTGTCCAGTTCCACAACTGCATGCCAGATGAATAGCAGTATAATAAAGCTTACAGAGGCACTGTCAGCATGGCCAGGCATCATACATTAACATGCCAAATCCCTCGCTTCTCATCCTTCCAAGCCGTGGGGTCCCTACTGATGCACATTCTTAATCAAGCAAGTCTAGTAAATGCTAAATCAAACAAATTTAGTGTGTGGTATCAACATCAACAATGTTTATTCACTCACTCATCATTATTCACTCATTTATTCAGTACTATTTTTTTCCAATAGTAATCAGTGAGAAAATGACTTTTTAAAGTGGGGGAAAAAGAGGGAAAACTAGTAAATTTCTCAAAAGGGTGATAGAAATTGGAAGAAGATAGAAGCCATGTCAAATGGCTTCAACTGGGATATTTTTAATCATACATAGATATTGGGATAGCCAGAGAAAAAAATACAATATTCATGAACGTTATTCAGACATGAATAGGCAGATAGTAATATTACTATTTGGACTTCTCAAAATTTATAAATTATATAAAAATAAGAATGGCAGCCCAGGGCAGTCTATATAAATATATAAAGAGTAAGCAAAATGGCATTTGAAGAAAAGCGTTGACAGTTCTTGGTTGGGTAAAATGTTACATTTTCATCTTGATAATAAAATGTTCAAGATAATCATTTGGCCTGTTCAATAAGCAAAGCCGGAGAGAACATAGCAATTACTGTGTCTTGTTAGTGAGAACACTGTTAATATTAATGAGAGCGTAACACTCCCATTGGGGATTGATAAAAGGGCATCTCTAGATCTGTGAGAGTGACATCAAGCTCTGGGTCTCCTGATCAGTTAATTATGGTGCTGTTGTACTTGCTCCACTCTCCTGGGGGCATTTCTAGGACTCCTCCTGGGGCCTCTTTTAGTACATATGAAACAGGCTTTATTTTCAAATTCCTCTAAATTGAGAACGAGACTAGAGGTAAGGATACATGCAAGGGGAGGTATAGTTGACCCTCTAAGAACACAAGTTTGAACTATCTGGGTCCACTTAAATGTGAATTTTCTTCTGCTTCTGTCACCTCTGAGACAGCAAGACAAATCCTTCCTCTTCCTCTACCTACTCAACATGAAGATGACAAAGATGAAGATCTTTATGATGATCCACTCCACTTCCACTGAGCGAATAGTAAATACATTTTCTCTTCCCTTCCTTATGGTTTTCTGAATAATATTTCTTTTCTCTAGCTTGCTTTATTGTAAGAATAGAATATATTATACATATAGCATACAAAATATGTGTTAATTGACTGCTCATGTTATTGGTAAGGTTTCTAGTCAACAGTAGGCTATTAGTTTAAGTTTTTGGAGAGTCAAAATTTATACTTGGATTTTTGACTGTATGGGGGTCGGCACCACTAACCCTGGCCTTGTTTAAGAGTCAACTGTAGTAGATGAAAAGGATTATCTCCCAGTCTGAGATAATTCTCTATGCCCAGACTGGTTCAAGGAACCCTGGAGTCAACCTGAATTCCAAGGAGTCAAGGTGCTAGCACTTTAACGTCTATGTGTACATGGCCCCCTGCCAACAGACTCTAGATTGTCATTATCCAGCTAGTCCAGTTGTGCAACCAGATATCGTTGTGGGCAATGCAAAGATTTGGCCATGAATACTAGAGCACTAGTCTCATGTGAAACAAGATACATTTACAAGGTACAGAGAGATCCACAGTGGCCTTGCTTGGGTTTAGTCTCCTATTATGCCTTTAGGTTAGTTTTACTTTTCATAGTATTTTCAAAGTGCAATGGTGGCATTGCAATGCCTTGATCTTGTGTGTTTTAGTTGTGGTAAAAATAAAACCAAATATAAATAATAACAAACAGCTTCCAGGAAACTTATTAGTTATTCCTGCTGTGTCACATGGCATTTCCATAATTCTCATCTGTATTCATGAGTTTGCTCTGGGAATAGTAATCATAGTATATAGCCCTTACCACCAGCGCTGCCTTCTTGGAATCATTTATTGAAAAAGTGGTTATATAGAAGAGTGGATTCTGTCAAATAGGCAGCCTAATTAGTGGTCCAGCTGTTGTTTTCCCCAGTGATTTACTATCAAGCATATTCATTTCTGTGTCCAACAGAATGAAATAAGTGTCCTGGGCTATTTTTTTAAATGACATTAGTTAAGGAAAGAAACAAAAATTTGAGACCGGTTGAATTTAACAAAGTTTATTTGAGCAAGAAAAAGGTTCTACTACTGAGCTGCATTCTGACCAAAGATGGTTCAGAATTCCCCAACCTCCAATCTAGTGAGCTATGTTTATAACCAGAAAATAGGAAATAACATAATGGGTGCAGTTCAGCATTTGCCTTATTTGGGCATAATTTGCCAGCTTTCAGCCTGGGATTGGCTGAGGGTTGAGCTGCTATGATTGGCTGAGACTCAGTTGCTTGGTTACAAAGGTATACTCCTAGTATAGGTTACAACTTGTTTACATATCAAGTTAGGGTACAGCTCACTATGTAGGGAGCCCGCTTTGGGCTAAACTTTAGTAGCCAAGTGCCTCTTTGAGGCAAACTTAACACAGTTTAACACATCTCAGCATTGGTCTGAAAACCAATTCACTGTATTTGATAGTGTGCCTTGGTGTTTTCTGTTATACACTTTGATCCCTGTGTGAACTTCTGTTCACTTTGCACTATTTCCACACTTTCTACTTTGGAATAAAAGTGATCAGTGCTACTTAAATGGTGTTTCTTAAATAGTCAGATGAAGGTGATAATTCAAATATACCTACTTTTCCCCATTTTCTTTCTAAATTATTTACCTCAAAAGTAATTATAACTAAGTTTCAAGGTTTGGTTTGGAACGTTTTTTATATTTCTGTCACTTAGTTCATAGATTTTCATATTTGTACTGTATTCTCTTATTAGTTATTAAGATTCTTGGGAATATATATTTTTTATAGAGCTTTCCCGAATAGTTACTGTGGTCCTCATACTCATTAGTAAGCATTCATGTTTACTATTTATACATGGTCCAGTGAGTGGTGGTATAAAAAAAATAATGTTTGAAATACTTTGTACTCTAGGAGATGAAAATTGAAGACTCCGGCCAATGAATTTCTTAGCAAATGACATTGGCTGCCTGGTCTATGTATGGTGTTGTATGCATACCAAGTATTTGATATATAGTTATTAACGTGACATGTTAAAAGTAAACTATTCTGTGGTATATGTCATGGATTGTCTCTCAACATCCATTCCCATCTCCTACTAGTAAACCCTTTGGTCCTGTAGAAGCTGGAAATATATCCCTTACACTTCCCCAGGGACAAAGTAGTGAATCCTATTATGGTCCTAGTCTGTTGAGGGAATTCTGCTCACCAGAATCCTTGTGAAGCATCCCTTAGTTGACGTGAGTCTAGATGCATTGATTTATGAGATTTACTAGGTGGAAGTAAAGCAGAGACTAATGTCTGCTGTCTCATCTACCACGCATGGCCATGGAGATCTTTTGTTGCTTTGCTGTCGGCATTTGCACAAGTCCCAGGCCCAGGCACTAGCTGCATGGGTGTTAAGAGGCCGGGTGTCGGGTACCCATTGTGTTAGTGAAGAACACAGCAGGCACTGTATGATTTGGGAGTTGGTAGCAGTAGCTGCAGGGTCAGTAGCTTGCTGAGTGGGTGGTACCTGGGTCATAGTGGTTATCTAATCCCTCTGCCTTCCTTGTTGGTGTTTGCTTTGTACCTGTGGGTAGGCACTGTGGTTATGGAACTGGTAGCATCCAAGGGGGCAGGCAGCTTCCTGATCACCAAGGAGGCAGCAGTTACCCGAGCAGCCCAGTTCTGTGGAGTGGCTTGAGAACTATTTCTGGTGGCTCAACTTAGATGTATTTCTTCAGCCCCCCTCAATGATTCTTTAAGCCATTTAGTTATATGTGCAAAATGTTATTTTTCTTAAAATAACTAGAGTAGATTCTGTTTTCTTTAACTGAATCATAATCAATATCCCATTGGACCACGTACTTCCTCCGAAATGTTTCAATGTCAAGTCACTGAGCATCATATTATTTCACAGAAAGTTGTGGAAGTACTAATAAAATTAATCACAAATATTATAATTATAATTGGGTTTTTCCAAACCCATTGCAAAATTTTTATACATATTGCATACTTTCCATCTAATCAATGAGTTACACTAGCATCCCCAGGCCCATAACTTTGCTTATAAAATATCCCTTGAACTGTATGTACTTTGAAACCCAACAAAATTGAGTTGTTTGACCTATAAAAGCAAAAGCAGGCAGAAATGCAGAATCTCTTCAGGAAATGTTTTGCCTTCAGGGTCCTGTCGTTCAAACTAGTTACTTAAAATACCAATATTCTAGTGGCTGCTTATTTCTGTGGCTTAAGGCACAGGGCTAATTAGAGGCCAAAGCAGTGGGTCCTATAACCAGGTGAGTCATTTAGTTTTACTCTCTTTTGTGGCTTCACCCTTTACTCTTTCCTCTGCCTAGTCATACTGCTTGCCTTTGGGCAGACAGAGGGTGGTAGAAAGGTGGCAAAAAATACTTTCTCAAAATTCTTTAGTGATGATGGGTCAGCAGCATCATATTCAGACCTGAGGGATTGTTCATTCCAGTTAGTCTCTAGAGAGAAGAGAGAAATGCAACCTGTCAAGTAACTGAGCCTTGCTAAGCCGAATAGACAGGCAAAGAGGAAGCTCACTACCTTGCCTTGGGAGCAAATTTGTATCATCAGGGAAAATGGTATGTATTGATTAACGTAGAAGAGTGACAGAAAAATTTTGAGCATGTAAGAGAATTTAGTTCACAGTAGGTGTTTAACAGGAACAAAAGGATTAGGTGGAGGAAAGATGGCCCAGGCAAAATGAGCTATTATACTGTTTTACAATTCCATTCAGCTATGAATAATACAAATTCCTTTCCACATGGTGACTTAAATAAACAAAGGTTTAATCTGTCATGCTGAACAAGTCTGGAAGTAGGCAGTCTGGGGCTGGCATGGCAATTCTGCAAGGTCATCATGGACCCAACTTCCTTCTAGTTCTGTTATCCATTTTCTAAGCATGAGGCTTCCATTCTCAAGGTCAACTCGTGATCCAAGATTGCTGCTAGAGTTCTAGATAGCACCTCTGCTTTCCAGCCAGCAGGAAGGGCAGAAGGACTTTCCTTCTTCAGAGCCCCATATAATATAATATACTTCCTCTTTCATCTTATTGGCCATAATTTAGTCGCATAGACTCACTTAACTGCAAGGGAGGCTGGGGAGATAGTCTGTTTTGCCAAGCAACAATATGCCTGGATAAAAATTGAAATTCTGCTACTAAGGAAGAAGGAGAGCATGGATACTCAGTAGGCAACTCATGATCTCTGCCATAAAGGCAGAGACATGTAGGGATTAGAGGCTATGCTGTTGTTGACTGTGGCATTTTGGCTCTGTGTAGAGGCCCCTTCTCCAGCACCACAAATGTAGTTTTTTACGTTTACTTCTGGACGATCCAGGAAAGCTTGAATGGTTTCCAGAGAATATTGCCAAAAATGGCCGGGCACACATTCAGCTGCGTGAGATTGGCAACGGCACCGGAGACCCTTTTATTTGCCTGTTGTAGTGTTTAATCAATTGAAACAATAGCAGGTGTAAGCTGGAATTCTTTGGCACACATACAGCCTGTGAACCTTGCCTGAGTAATGCTATCAGACAAATGCCGACACCCGCTGAAGCTCCTGAAAGGTTCTAAAAAGAGGAAACAGAGTAGGAATCTTTTTGAGGTCAGAGTCAAGGTGTTTTTAGGGCCACCCAAACATGAATAAAGTCCTTTTGTGCCACAAAAAGCCCAAATTAAGATGTTTTGTTTGGCTTAGTTTCAGAAAAAAATCTGAAAATTAGTGTATTTCATATATACTTGAATAGTGCAACCATTTGGTCATACCTGTCCTGCATTCAGGCATGTTGATAACCTCCAGGGACTGAGAAATGGCTGTCATCTTTAGATGGAGTCTGCATTTGCTGGCTCCCAACCATCCACACGTTTCTGATGTGTTTGGCCTGCTTTTCACTCATTTTCTATAACCTGCTGTGCATCTGTGAGCATGTATGCTGCCCGCCTTGCTGTGGATGGCTCAGGAGGTAACCAGTGCATGGGAGGCTGCTGGCCTTCCTCATTTGCTGTCTCAGTGGGTGGCATATGTGGAGGACTCCTAGCCTGGAGAGGTAAAGGATGTGGGTTAAAGCTGGGGCCCTAGAAGGAAAGATCCTGATAAATAAAGCCTCATGCTTGTCCAGTATGTTAGGAGTCATCTGTGTGAATATAACCGCACCCGCAGGTAGCTGGTTTCTCAAGACTCTGACTGATGGGCTCGAACTGAAGCCATGGTTTACAAAGGTAGAGCCAGGATTAACTGGGGATTGTAGCCAAGTTGTTTCAACACAGGTGGAGTGAGCTCCTGTAGTGTTTTGAAGTGATAATTGGCTAGGGTAATATTTTCAGGGTGGTGGTTCTAACAGATGGTGCTATTTGAATTCCTTCCCTACAATCTCCAGGAATGACTCCATAACCTACTTAGGAGGCTTGTTTGAGTGGTTCACAGCCTAGGCCTATATTCCAACTGGTTGGCAATCTGTTCATTGACATTGTTATCTGAATTCATAAAGTGGGCATTACGTTTTTTTTTAAAAGAGATATACACCGTTGCTTCCCAAACCGCTCTCCTCTCAACACACTTACTGAGACATGAATGCATAGTTTTGTCACCCTTAAAAATTCACTTTTATTTGAATGCACAAAAGATGAAGAGAAAAGAACCCTCAAAAAGCTTTAGGATTCAGAAACCTCTTGTTTATAAAAAAGACATCAGCTATGTTGGCCATGATTATTTGAGGAAACATCATTTTCATCATTGGGAGCTTTTATTTTGGGATAAAATATTTTATGACATATATTTTATGAAATATTCTCTATTTCAGATACAGATCTTTTACCTACTCCCAGCCCAAGTAAGAGATTGGATTGGCATTTGTATTCATGGACTTTGGCTCGAAATGAAATCTTTTAGCTCTACCGTAGAAATGTCAACAATTTAAAGTTACATGATTCTGATCTTTAAGTCTGCCCTACTGATGAATGGTGCAAATAGAAAAAAAGGAAAATAAAAAGTATTTATTACCTTGAGAAATATGTGCAGTCTCTATTTGATTTTCCATAGATGTGGATGTCTGTAATTGTAAGATCTGATTTTATTTGTTGTAAATGGAAAAGCCTCAACATTTTAGTTATCAATAGTGAGGTATATCAGTTTTATGAGTTTTTACATTTCTTTGGTGTATTTAATTGATGTAAAATTATCCATAGAGGAATTTCCTCAGCTTAAGATTAATTTTACTAGTACTTGAAGTTAGATGCATTCAGTGGCTGGGGCAGTGTATAATCTACACATGAGAAAAATAGCAATTTGCTTTTTACTAGTATTCATCATTGCTATATCCTAATGAATTCAACTTTTTCCTGTTGTGCTGTACTCTGCTCTGTACTCTAGCTTATCCACTTGACTCCACATTTACTTTGTAATATTAGGTTTTAATTTATATACAGCTTGGGAAAGTGCTCCCTTGAAGGTATCATTTTATATCTACATGGTAATTAACACTATTTGTAGTGACATTAGAAGTATTAAGATTCTTTTTTTTAGTTTTCTTCAATTTGATTCTTAGCAAATGGAATTACAGATTCTGTTTTCAGAGAACATTTGTGTAAGGGATTTCTTTCCATTACTTATCTAACATTAGGACAGTGAGTTTAAGATCTTCATTTTCAGTTTATATATTTTTTTGTCTTTAAAATGTATATTCTAAGAGGTAATGTAAATTCCTTATAGAATTTGTTCACTTTTTATGGAAAAAGTGAACAAATACCCTAGAGTTCCATGAAGGTAATTCATATAGGAAATTGAATTTTGAGAAGTTGGACTTAATATTATTTCGTAGGGATTTTCATCTCTAATGTATAAATAACTATTCCATCAATGAGTGTGTCATAGTTCACTTAGCTGTTTCAAAATTTTTTTTCTACTAATTAATGCTGTGTAGAATACTTATGTGTCGACCAGTTCCATATTTAATATATTTTAAAAAATTTTTGAATTCTCAGAGGTAGATTTACTGGTTTAGGGGATATTTTTTATTTAATATTACTTTGCAGAGTATTTCACAATACTCTGCCTGGGTTTTTTTTCTGTGTTTGGGGCATCAGATGAGAAGTTGGTAGGAGAAACAATGGAAAGAGAAGAAGGAATTGTAAAAATGATTGCAGAGTTTTTCTACCCAGGTTCTTGTTTGCTAACTGAGAAGTGATTTGCTGCCTGAAGGGGAGACATGCACTAGCTTGTCCCACACCTGTGTTTTTCCTTTTGGTCCTGATGGCCAGGAGATGATAGATACCAAGACTTCTGAAGTTTTATTGAGATGAGCCAAATTAAGAAACACTTGAGTGTTTACCGTGTACTTTGCAGGGCATGTGGGCATATAGCACAGCAAAGTAGGTGGCCAATGATTTGGCTGAATTGGAAAGACAGGCTTTAATCTCTTGGGCTAATCATGATTACTCCAAAGTAACAGAAAACAACTGAGGAGGGCACACTACGTCCAGATTGTAATTCTTTGGAGGTCATGAGTAACCCTGAGTTTCCACTCTGTGATATGGCACCATGATAGCTTATGTATCTTTCCTCTGTTCCACTTTTCCCCAGCACGGCAGCTGACCTCAGTGTGCACAGAATTATTCCATGGGTCTGCCAATTCTTGAGTTCCCTAAACAATGGTAGTGAATTAAATGAGTGAAAGTACAATTTCTCATGTATGTGTGCGTATCTGTGTGTGGTGTGTGTGTGTGAAGGGGAATTAAAGATTTTTAATGTTAAAAAGCAGTTTTCATACTTGTGAAGTTTGAGAACCACCTCTCTAGACTGCAGGCAGGTGAGGAGAAGGGGGAGAAAGATATGCTGTTTTGTGTATTCCACGTCTCTTGGGTTTGTAGACTGACACAGATAAGTAGATTCTACTCCAAACCCTATGTCTTTGGCTCTTCTGTAGCAAGTTTATGGTCTAGGTCATCAGAGGTGGGCTGAAGCCACCAGGCTAGCAGCTGGCTTTAATAGTGCACTTAGCTCTCTAGACTTGTGTTTTCTCATTGATTTTGATGTCTGAGCATTTCCCTTTCTTGCTAAATCATGTCTGCATTTAAATGTTTTATAATATTTTATCCAGCACTTTTTCTTGTTTTTTATCACAACAAGTATTTTCAATATTTCTGCAAGAGAAAAAGGAGTCCTTTCTAGTATTGCTGGGAATAAAATATGCAATCCATTCTTTGCACAACAGCCAGGGTGATCTTTTAAGGTACAATTCAAATCACGTCAATCCCTGCTTAAAACCTTGCACGGCTTTTCATCGCTATTAGATTAAAAGCAAAACTCCTTATCATTTCCTATAAACGTCTGCATGATCTGGCCCCTACTGATCTCTCGTAACCATTGTTTTCCTTGCTCATTAGCTTCCCACCACCCTGGCCTTCCTCTGCTTTCTGAACTAACCGAGCTCATTTCTGCTTGGGGACTTTGCACCTGACATTTTCTCTGCAGGATGCTCTGGACATGCTGGCTTCCGTGCAACGGTCAGTTCACAGCTCACACGTCCTCCTCAGAAAGACCTTCCCTGACCACCCTACTGAAAGTAGCAAGCCTTCTTATCACCCAGTCACCTGTATCCCACCAGCCTGCTTGACTGTCTAACTGAAATCAATTTTCCTACTTGTCCACTTGTTTACAGTTCACAATATAAGCTTGAGGGGGGAGCAGGGACCTCTTCTCTCTATTTCATCACTTCAAGCTCAGTACCCAGAACAGTGACAAGAAATGCATGTTTGCAGAATGAATTAATGATTTAAGTAATTTGTCTATATTATGTCATTCCCAGAGCTGGCAGAATATCAATTGTTGATGTATTGATGAGGGAAATGGGGATATAGAAGAGTGGGAAGAATACTTAATTAGCATTAAAAAGCAATGCTTTATTAAGGACTCAAATTAATGAAATGTTAGTGCACACGAGTGTTTGTCTCATTTAGTTCTGACTCTATTTTATAGATATACAAGCTGAGACTCTGAGATACTGGGAGTGGCTCAGACCTCACAATTAGTGACCAAGCTGAGGCCAGGCTGATATATATCCTGAATAATACCCAGTGAGTGTTGCTTATATCTCACCATGAGTCATGGTCAGTGCCCAGTGGATTGGGCACAGCCATGAATATTAAAGTGGCAATTTACTGTAGATTTTGCAAAGACATGGGAAATGGATTGAACAAATTTTCCTGTCATTTTTATAAGAGGCAGTAAATAATGGTAATTTGAGATATTAGAGAATAGCATATGAATACTTTCTCTAAAATTCTACAAGGTGAATATAGAAAGAAAATTGTAGCTTTCCTTTCTGCCTATTGCTTTTTGAATGTCAACAGATTACTTTTTACAGCTTGTGTAAGAATGTCACGAGTAGGACCCACATCTTCTCACATACTCTGTACTGTCAGAGTCACTCAGCACCCAGAAGGACATTCTAGTTGAATTTTCCTTTAAAAGGTCAGTAGGAATAAGACAAATGAAAAAAGTGATTCATCATTACCATGATATTTATGAGAATGGGAAGATTCATCCTGAAAAATTCAAAATCTATTACAGTCCCCCCATGTTGCATATGTATTCTTAATTTTTTTGTCCTTGTAAGATTTTATAAACTGGAAGAAAATAAGAAGTGGAAGAAAACAATAGTCATAAATTTAAAGTTCTTTTAAAAACTTTCAATAGGTTTAGGGGGTAAAAGTGTTTTTTGTTACATGGATGCATTGTATAATGCTGAAGTCAGGGATTTCCATGTACCTGTCACCAGAATAATATACATTGTACCCAATAGGTAGATTTTTATCCCTCCCCCCAACCATCCCTCTTCTTAGTTTTCAATGTCCATTACACCAATTTCGGACCACATATATCCCTTGTTTAGCTCCCACTTATAGGTGAGAACATGTGGTATTTGTTTTTCCATTCCTGAAGTACTTTATGTAAGATAATGGTCTCCAGTTCCAAGCTGCTGCAAAAGACATTATTTCATTCCTTTTTATGGCTGAGTAGTACTCCATGCTATATATATTTACCCCACATTTTATTTATCCATTCATCAGTTGATGGGCACTTAGGTTTATTCCATATCTTTGCAATTATGAATTGTGCTGCAATAAACATTCAGGTATAGGTGTCTTTTTTTTTTTTAATTTTTTTTACAAAATGACTTCTTTTCCTTTGGCTAGATACCCAGTAGCAGGATGCTGGATCGAATGGTAGGTCTACTTTTAGTTTTTTGAGGAATCTCCATACTATTTTCCATAGTGCTTGTACTAGTTTAGATTCCCACCAATAGTGTATAAGCATTCCCTTTTCATTGCATCCATGTCAAGATCTATTGTTTTTTGGCTTTTTAATGATTGCTATTCTGACAGGGATTAAGGTGGTATCTCATTGTGATTTTAATTTGTATTTCCCTGATGATTAGTGATGTTGAGCATTTTTTTTTTTCATATGTTTGTTGGTCATTTGTCTATCTTCTTTTGAAAAAAAGTTCATTCATATCTTTCACCCATGTTTTGCTAGGGTTATTTGGTTTTTTCTGTGCTGATTTGCTTGAGTTCTTTGTAGATTCTGGATATTAGCCCTTTGTCAGATGTATAGTTTTTGAATATTTTCTCCCATTCTGTAGGTTGTCTATTTACTCTGTTGCTTATTTCCTTTGCTGTTCAGAAGTTTTTTAGATTAATTAAGTCCAATTTATTTATTTTTGTTGTTACTGTATTTGCTTTTGGAGTTTTAGTCATAAATTCTTTGCCTAGGCTAATATCCAAAAGAGTTTTTCCTATGTTTTCTCCTAGAACTGTTATGGTTTCAGGTCTTACATTTAAGTCTTTAATCCATCTTGAGTTAATTTTTGTTTATGGTGGGAGCTAGGGATCCAGTTTCATTCTTCTGCATGAGGCTATTTTGCCAGCACCATTTATTGACTTTTCCAATTGTATGTTTTTGTCTGTTTTGTTGAAAATCAGTTGGTTGTAGGCATATGGTTTTATTTCTGGGTTTTATATTCTGTTTCATTTGTCTATGTTTCTACTTTTATACCAGTGCCATGCTGTTTTGCTTATTATAGCCTTGTAGTATAATTTGAAGTCAGGTAATGTGATGCCTCCAGGTAGTATAATTTGAAGTCCGGTAATGTGATTTGCTTAGGATTGCTTTGGCTATGTGGCCTCTTTTTTGGTTCCATACAAAGTTTAGGATTATTTTCTCTACATCTGTGAAAAATTACGTTGATGTTTTGATGGGAATTGCATTGAATCTGTAAATCACTTTGGGTAGTATGAACATTTTAACAATGTTGATTCTTCTAATCCATGAACATGGGATATTTTCCCATTTGTTTGTGTCATCTATGATTTCTTTCATCAGTGTTTTGTAGTTCTCCATGTACAGATCTTTTACCTCTCTGGTTAAGTATATTCCTAGATATTTTATTTTCTTTGCAGCTATTGTAAGTAGTATTGAACTACTGATTTGATTCTCAGCCTGATTGTTATTATATACCAATGCTATTGGTTTGTGCACAATAAATTTTGTAACCTGTGACTTTACTCAATTTATTTGTCAGTTCTAGGAGTCTTTTGGTGGAGTCTTTAGGATTTTCTACACATAAGGTCGTATTGTTGGCAAACAGGGATAGTTTGGCCTCCTCTTTCCTGATTTGGATGCCCTTTATTTCTTTCTCTTACCCGATTGCTCTGGATAGGACTTCCAGTACCACGTTGAATAGTTGTGGTGACAGTGGGTATCCTTGTCTTGTTCCAGTTCCTAGGGGGAATGCTTTTAACTTTTCCCCATTCAGTATGATGTTGGCTGTGGGTTTGTGATACATGTCTTTTATTATTTTGAGGTATATTCCTTCTATGCCTAATTTATTTAGAGTTTTCATCATGAAAGAGTGCTAGATTTTATCAAGTGCCTTTTCTGCATCTACTGAAATGATCAAATGGTTTTTGCTTTTAATTCTGTTTATGTGGTGAACCACATGTATTGATTTGCATATCGTTCAACCATCCTTATATTGCTGGGATGAAACCCAATTGTTCACAGTGAATTCACCTTTTTGATGTGCTGTTGGATTCAGTTTGTTAGTATTTTGTTGAGGATTTTTGCATCTATGTTCATGAGTGATAATGGTCTGGAGTTTTCTTTTGTTGTGTGTCCTTTCCTGTCTTTGGTATCAGGATGATACTGGCTTTGTAGAATGAGTTAGGGAGGATTCCCTCCTTCTCAATTTTATAGAACAGTTTCAGTAAGGGTAGGTGCCATGCTTCTTTGTAGGTCTGGTAGAACTCAGCTGTGAATCTGTCTGATCCTGGGCTTTTTTCTGTTGTGGTTGGGAGATGTTTTTTTCTTACTACTTTAATTTCCCTACCCATTATTGGTCTGTTCAAGATTTCTGTTTCTTCCCGATTCAAGCTTGGGAAGTGTGTTTTTCAAAAATTTATTAATTTCCTCTAGGATTTTTAGTTTGGGTGCATAGAAGTTTTCATCGTATTCATGGATGATATTTTGTATTTCTGTGATACCAGTTATAATGTCTCTGTTTTCATTTGTAATTGAGTACATTTGAGTTCTTTTCTTGTTAATATAGCTAGTGATTTTGTTTACTTTTTCAAAGAACCAACTTTTGTTTCATTGAAACTTTGTGTTATTTTGGGTTTTCATTTTTTTTGTTCTGCTCTGATCTTTGTTATTTATTTTTTTCTGCTAGATTTGGGTTTGATTTGTTCTTCCTTTTCTGTTACTTGAGGTATGATGTTATGTTGTTAATTTGTGATCTTTCTGTCTTTTTGATGTAGGCAATTAGTGCTGTGAACTTCCCTCATAGTGCTGCTTTTTCTGTGTCACAGAAATTTTTGAAGCTTTAGTTGCCTTTGTCATTCTATTCAAAAAATTTTTTATTTCCATTTTGATTTTGTCATTGACCCGAGAATCATTCAGCAACAGGTTGTTTAAGTTCCATGTATTTGTCTATGTTAGAGAGTTCCTCTTGGAATTGATTTCTAGTTTTATTCCACTGTGATCTGAGAAGATACATGGTATGATTTTGATTTTTTAAAATTTGCTGAACCTTGTTATATGGCCTAACATATGATTTATCTTGGTCAATGTCATCATATAGTGATGAGATGAATGTATATTCTGTAGTTTTGGGGTAGAATGTCCTGTAACTGTCTGTTAGGTCCATTTGTTCTAGAGTCCTATTTAAGTCTAGCATTTCTTTGTTGATTTTCTGCCTCGATTATCTGCCTAGTTCTGTCAGTGGAGTGGTAAAGTTCCTGGCTACTATGATGTTGCTGTTTATTTCTTTCCTTAGATCTAGTAGAATTCATTTTTATGAATCTGGAAGCTCCTGTGTTAGGTGCATATATATTTATACACCTAAATATGTTATATCTTTTTGTTGAAGTTATCACTTTGTCATATAATGACTGTATTTTTTTTAACTATTGTTGATGTAAAGTCTCTTTTATCTGATATGAAAATAGCTACTCCTGCTCACTTTTGGTTTCTATTTGCATGAAATATTTTTTTTCACCCCTTTACCTTGGTCCATGAGAATCTTTGCAACTTAAATGGGTTTCTGGGAGACAGAATATATTTGAGTTGTGTGGGGGTTGTTTTTTTTTTTTTTTTTTTTTTTTTTTTTAAATCAATTCCACCAATCTATATTTTTTAAGTGGGGAATTAAGACTGCTTACATTCAATGTTGGTATTGATATGTGAGATACTGTTTTGTTCATCATGTTGATTGTTACCTAGTTGTTTTGTTTTGTCTGTTGTGTTACTGTTTTATGAGAGTTGTGAGTTTTAACTTTTGGGTGTTTTTACATTGGTTGGCATCCATTGTTCTTTTCCCTGTATAGAGAGAACTTTGAAGCATTTCTTGTAGGGTAAGTCTAGTGTGACAACTTCCCTTAGTGTTTGCTTGACTGGGAAAGACTTCATTTCTTCTTCATTAATGAAACTTAGTTTTGTAGGACACAAAATTCTTGGGTGGCAGTTATTGTATTTGAAAAGACTAAAAATGGAACTTCAATTCCTTTTGGCTTATACAGTTTCTGCTGAGAAGGCTGCCATTACTCTGATGGGTTTTCCTTTGTAACTTACTTGATGCTTTCATCTTGCAGCTTGTGGGATTTTCTCCTTCACTTAGACTTTGGCCAGATTGATGACTGTGTGCCTTGGTGATGTCCTATTTGCCATGAATCTTTCAGGTGTTTGATGACCTTCTTATATCTGTGTGTCTAAATCGTGATATCAGGAAAGTTTTCCTCAATTATTCCCTCAAATAGTTTTTCCATGCTTTTTGCTTTTTCTTCTTCTCCTTCAGGGATACCTATGATTCTTATATTCATTGGCTTTCTATAGTCCCATATATCTCAGAGAGATTGTTCATTCCTCTTGATTCTTTTTTTCTACATTTTTGACTGACTGGGTTAATTGGAAAGCTTAGTCCGAAAGCTCTGAAATTCGTTCTTCTGCTTGGTCTACTTTATTGTTAAAACCTTCTAATATATTTTGAAATTCCATAAATGACTCATTTCTAGATATTCTGTCATATTTTTTCTTATATTGTCTACCTTTGTAGTGAATTTTTCATTCATGTCCTGAATTACTTTTTTTTGGTTTCTTTGTGTTGGTTTTCAACTTTTTCATCAATCCCTTTGATGTTACTTACCACCCACATTCTTAATTCCATATCTGACATTTGAACAATTTCCTTTTGGTTAGAGTCTATTGCTGGAGAACTATTGGGATCCCAAAAGGATCTGTTTCTCAGTGAAGAGAGGGAGAGGTCCTTGGATGGCATACTTGAGTTTTACTCTGGAAGATTGACCAGGCAGGATAGAGGCAGATGTACTCTGAGCCTTTAACATAGTTGTTCTCCTTCTTCTTCTCATTCCTCTGTGGTTGTTATGGGTGGTTGGTATGCAGCAGGTGCACGGTGGGCAGAAGGCACACACAGAGAGTCTATGGAGGGCAGCAGATGCATGCAGCATGAGCGTTCACCCCACCAAGGTCTGGTGGTGGCAGATTCATCAGTTCACAGTCAGTTTGTCAGTGCAGCATGAGCATTTACCTTGCCCAGGTCCATCTGCAGCAGTGTTATTTAGGTGACAGTGGTGGCAGCTGTGATACCCACATAGCAGTGACAGGATCCTTGGGCCATAGATGTGCTCTCTGTCCAGGTCCTGAGGTAGCTATGGCTGAGGGGGCCTTCCCAGGCAGTGGCAGTGGCAGTGGGCACTGGGCCTGCTCTTCCCTGGCCCTCTAGCAGTGGTAGGGGCATGTGGCACCTGCCCACAGGGTGTATGAAAGTTCCTGTCTTCCCCGCTCCCTCCCTGGGCCAGCAGGGACAATGGAGAGGTGGCAGCAATGGATCTGACCCCAAGGTAGACACAGTGCCCTGGAGCTGGGCCCTCAAAATGGTACCCGCTGCAATGCCCAGGGTTGGTAAGTCAGTGGGACCCTGTTGTGCCTTTTGTCAGGAATGATGCTGCAGCACAGTCTCCAGTTAGCTTCCTGTGTCAGTTCAGCAGCCTGCTGTGGTGGAGGGGCCCTCCCATAGCTCTGATGGCAACATCTGCAGGGGAATTGTGGACCCTGGTGTTCTGTCCTCTGCCCCTTCCCCATGTGCAGGTGCCTTCCCATGTACCTCTGATCCTTCTGAGGGAGTCACCCCACCTGCCTCTCTTTCACTTTTGGTGCCTCTTGTCACCTCTCTGTTGATTCTTAGTACTCTCTCCCAGGCGATCGATGTAAAGGTGAATATCTACTTGCCACTTTTGATCCCCCTCCATGACAGTGGCATCTGCTTCTAGTCTGCCATCTCAGCTGTTCTCCCTGAAGTTCTTGCTTGAACTAGGAGCTTTGTATTTTACTAGTGGATATAAGCTTGACTTTTCTTCTTTTAAGAAAATAGGTTTGTTAAGAGGTTATGCATATATTTCAGATATGCTTCAGTGATTTTATCATTTAAATGGAAATTTGGGATATTCTGGAGAACAGTTTGGTAATATGTAGCAAACACTTGAAAATATTTATGCCCTTGGCCCAGTAGTTGCCCATTTGGAAATTTATCCTATCTCAGGAATGTAGCCTAGGGAAAAATCTGAAATTCAGTTGTCTTTGCAAAAAGATGGTCACAGAAATACTACTTATAATAAAAAAGAGCTGGCTATCACATAATATGCAAATAGAGGTACAAGATAATTTGTGGCAGATCCATTTGCTGTAATTTTATGCAAGTATTTAACAAATTTAAAATTATTTAAATGATAAAGGGAAATTCTTTTAATATGTTAATTGTTTAAAAGAGTAATACTCAAAACTGTATCTAGTATAATCTCAACTATGTAAAAATGGACAAAAAATATAAAAGACTGTCAGGAAACGAGTCCAAGTATCAATAGTGGTTATCTCTAAGGTTTGAATAATTATTGCTATTTTTTTCTTTACACCCTTTGTAGTTTTGCTTTTTCTGTAATATACCTATGTTATTTTAATAATCTGAATATCAATAGAATTTATTTTAAATCTTAGCAAATGAATACAATGAATAAACTACGTCAAGCTATAATTTCAGAATCATTGGACCCAAACTTGCCAGTTTACAACTGTGTAATCTTGGACAAGCTACCTCTCAGTTTTTTCATCTGGAAAATGAGGAATAATGAAGGTCCAAAAAAGAAAACATAAATCATCTTAAGTATTAGATTATTAAGTATGAAATGTCCAATTTCCTTAACTGCTAAGTTTGACAGTTGATATCTCTGACATTTGACACTTCTTTTTTTTTTATTATGAAGGTACATCCTCAATCTTTTGAATGTATGGTTTGGCTTGTGATTATCTTTCAGATTTTTTTTTTTTAGAGAAATTTTTGTGAAACTATGGATGAGTCAAAAATTTGTGTTATTTTCTAATATGAATTCCATCATAGAACCAATGCATCACAAACAGCTCGAAATGTCAATGGAGTGTCTGGGAAGGATGTGGCTAATGAACTCACAATATGTCCATGATCTGAGAAGTTCTGTTCTGGTGAGTTTAATCTTGAAAATGAGCCACATGGGCGACCTGAGACCAAGGTGGATAATGATAAGCTGAAAGCTGTAGTGGAAGTGAATCCATCTCAACCTACATGTGAATCAACAGCAAGGTTTGACATTACTATTCCAACACTATTTGACCACCTGAAACAAATGGGCAAGGTAAAGAAGCTGGATAGATGGGTACTGCATGAATTAAATGAGCTTCAGAAGAGAAGTCGTCTGAAAGTGTCCTTCTTTGCTGTCACAACATAAAGGTGAACCATTTCTACACCATATTGTTATGTTTGATGAAAAATGGACTCTTTTTGACAATTGCAAATGTTGGACACAATGGTTGGATAAAGATGATGTGCCAAAACACAGTCCAAAACCAAATATTCATCAAAAAAAGCTAATGGTGTCTGTTTGGTGGTCCATTGCTGGTATTGTCCACTATGGCTTCATGAAACCTGGTCAGTCCATTACAGAGAATGTCTACTACAATCAACTGGATGAAATGATGATGATGCTTGTGATTAAGCAGCCAAGATTGGTCCATAGAGACAGGCCAATCCTCTTGCAAGACAATGCTTGATAACATGTTGCACAAATAATACTGCTCAAACTACAGAAGCTGGACTTGGAAACTCTCTGTTATCCACTGTATTCACCAGACCTTGGACCAACTGACTACCACTTCTTCCAGGCTTTGGACCACTTCTTGCAAGGAAAAATATTCAATTCTCAACAAGCTGTGGAAAATGTCTTTTGCGATTTCATTGCCACTCACTCTCAAGGCTTCTTCATGGCTGGCATAAACAAGCTGCTGTTAAGATGGCAAAACTGTGTCAATAGTTTAGGTGTATACTTTGATTGTACTGCTTCCCTTTTGAGAGAGAATAAACTACACTTTTAATCAAAATTGGACATTTCATATTTAGTGACCTAATATTTGAACCAGAGGAATTTCATTATGCAGATGAAGGAAGAGCTGAAAAGCCAAATGGGGTCACTAAACAACCCCAATATTAGCAATAGCAGGGAGCATCTACTAACTCTAATTTGGAGGGACAATCTGTTGGAGACAATGTTATTGCCGTCCAGGGGCTGAGGTCACCTAGAGGAAGCTGGAATTATGGTGGCACTGGAGGAGGTATAGGGAGACCTTTCTGCTGTCAGAGACTCTGTTCAAGGCACAGAGAGGAGAGAAATATCTTGGCTTCCCCATCTTTCTACCCTCCAATTTAGTAGCCAAACACAGCTAGACAGGGAGCCTCTGTGGTCCTTCTATGTTGCAGAGCACAGCCGGGCAAGGGCAAGGGCAAGGAATGGGTGTAAGAGAGGGAAAAGTCTCTACCTCAGAGAGTTTTGTGAAGATTACATGAGGTATTTAGCCTGGTATATACGTGCTCTAACACTACCATCATCATCGTCGTCATCTCCATAATCATCATCATCATTATCATCATCATCACCATCATCATCATCCGTGCCATTCTTAGCAAGACAACATTGCTTTGTGAATATACTTAACATGTTGGGTGCCAGAAGATCATTTCTGATCACAGCCTCTTTTCTGGGCCCCGCCATGGTCAGGTTGCTAGCAGTTTCAGCATTTTCAGTGTTGTTCAGGCAGTAGTGTTCCACCTCCTACTCACGTCTGTCCTGTGCTGGGTACATTTAGAGTGACCAGACCTAATTCATAGATGACCAGACCCGAGCCACGGAAAGTTCCAAAGAATCTAGGCAGTGTTAAAAGCATGATAAAAATTCACAGCCCTGCGGGAAACGACCCTTGGAAATTAACTTTAAAATTAATGATTCCCTCACATACTCTAGTCCCTTTAGGCTTGAGCTTGGCTGTGTCTTGCAAAGTTAAAAAATATATATTTAATTTTTTTTTTTGTATTTACCATAGCTTGATATTAAAATTAGTGAATTTAAGAGTCTCAGAAGCTTGACAAGATGCCTTAACAGGCCCACCAGAAATAATCACATAGTTGCCTTCTTAGAAGCATAAGCCTAAAATAAAAAATCGCATCCAGATAAGTTATGAGGCTTTGCCAGAGTGCCCTCTTGAATTGCTCACCTTTTGAGAACAATGAGAAATGCTATTTATTGTAGCACTTTGCTAAGTCCTGGGAATTTCTCTCTTGAGAGATTTTTATCAGTGTGAAAAATAGCAGCTTTTCTAGGTTTTAAAATATCGTTAGTCTTTTTTTGCATTGGGTTTCCAGTTACACTATTCTCAGAAAGAATGTTTATTGATCTTAAAGAGTTAAGGGTTTCTAGTTTTCTTCAATGCTGTGTTCTTCATATTTAAGACCAGGTCTCAAATAATAATAAAAGATAATAATGGCTAAGAGTTTTTGAGTGCTTTCTCCATGTCAGTCATTGCTTCCAGCACTTTGAGTTCATTCTCTCATTCGATGTGCTGTTGGGACTTACAACAACCCTAGGTAGCAGGTGCTCCATTTTGAAGATTAAGAAACTGAGGCTTAGAGATTATAAATCTTCCCCAAGGTCACATAACCATGCTGCTGCATTCAGAACTCAGACTCTTAACCAGTACGTGATAGTGTTAACATTTTATTGTGAATGTTAAATGATAAAGCATAAATAGGAAGGAAGACAATGAAAGAAGTAATGCAAAAAAGTGTGTGAATGGTAGAATGCTAACATGTCAAAGCAGGAAATGATTTTAAAGAGTATGTGGTTTAGCCTCCCATTTTACAGCTGAGAAAACTGATGACTGATCTCCAAGAAAAGAAATGAGCCTTTTGATTACGAAGGAGACTACCCTCCAAGTACCAAGTCTCACTTATTCTCCTCTGCCTCCCATGAACACAGAGTTATGACCACATCTCATGTCATTCACAAGCAGAGATTGAAAACAACATTGGTGCTTTACTTGTTCCAAGTCAGCATTTTTTGATTTGAAAATGTATCTCGTGTATGTGCTTTGTATGCTAGAATCAGGAAAACAGGTACCTAAGGACAGAAGTCAAGACCCTTGGGACCCATGGGTGGGCTGCTTGTTGCTCTTTTCTGCCCCTAGGTTCACGTTGATCAGACATCGGTAAGGTAGACGGCTGATGGGTCTGTGTTTGGTTGACGAGCTAACTCTAGCATACAATTTAATATAATGACTGCATTTTCAAGCTGGTGCCTAGTTCTGAGTTTTGTACATCTTAATCTGGTTCTATCTGCCCTCCTTTAGGTTAATTTTGGCCTCGGCTTTCTTGAGTGATTTAGGGATGGTGCTCTTTTAAAGGCAGGTTAACAGCAACACATTGTTTTTGCTTGGCAAATGCTCTGCACGTGGGATTCTTCTCTCGGTTTTAACAAGATTAGTAAGGATGGAAGGTGCTCTATTTTGGAGTCTTTAAATCGCCTTGGCTTTTGTTTCTTCTAAGAATCTTTCAAGAATTTTAATCCTGATATCCATACTTGAGTCACACACCTGGGGAGCAGTGACCATGGCTCTTCCTTACTCTTCCAGCTCCGCCCTGGGGGTTAACAGGAACAGACCACTGCAACCCTGTTCTCAGGCTCTGCACAAAGGCTCCTTCCAAATCCACCTGTGGTCACTTCTGGGAAAGGGCATGGTTGTGGCCACCGTGGTGTGGATGGAAAACAGGAAGACAGTAGGAGGAGCACAGGGCTAGCGACAGGAGGCCTGGATGCCCACCCGCCCGGGCTCTGTACCCTGCCCGTGGGCAGGGCACTTGACTGCTTTAACTCAGGGTAATGTAAGAGGGGTTCAATAATCTTTATGGGTCTAGAATTTTATGGTTCTTATTGTTCTTTGAAGTATGAACATGGGTTCAACAGGGAAAAAAACAAAAACCAAACAGACAGACCTTTTCCATTCAGAACAGTTTCAAGATGTTGCTCTGACTCACTGGTCAATTATAATGAAAGCGGAGTCTGACTGCCCTTCAGTTTTGCATTTCTTTCAGCCTGCATGGTTCTTTATGGTGTACTTGCTGTGAAAATAAAACCATTCCCTAGAGAATAATCTTGCATTTACTTACTAACTGGGCAATAACAGAAGTCAAGAATAAAAACCCACAGAAATCGAAGACTGGGAAAATATTCTTTCTTGTTTCTATTACACACAGAACAAAGGCTGATGTTTGTATAGTTATGCCCCTTTCTGAGGACAACGTCCCTGAAAATCCATATTATTATTATTTGTCTTTGTATGTAAGTGGATGGTTCAAACTCTGCTCTGAACTTTGTAGCTTTTCATTATATCTCTTACCTGGAGTATCCAGCAAACTCCAATTAAATAGCCACTTCAATCTGCAAATTTTGTTTGGTCAAAGCCTGACCTTGGCTGCAAAGGAGGGTACTTATTTTATTTTATTTTTTTTAAATGATGTAACTGTTTTGTGAAGAGGCATAATGAGTCTGTGTTCTGTTCTATTCCTCTTCAATGACTTTTTCAGGAAAGAGGTTATTATGGTTTTCTGGAGAGGTGGGAGGATTGAAGCCTCACCATGTGCTAGTCATGGCTGAAAGGAGAAACTATTACACCAGGCTAGCATCTGAGGCCTGAGATAAAATTCCCATTTCAACCTCTTTAAATATTTCCGTATTCAAATGGGGTGGGAGAGACTGTCCACCCCACAAATATAATCCATTTTCCCCTTCAGCCAAATGAAATACAGTGTTTCTTTTCCCTAGATTAGAAAAAAAATAATAGGATGCTCTATAGTTTCTTTTGTTTAGTTTGTCAAAGGACTGATAATTCACAGACTCTTTCTTTTGTCTAGCTTGTGCACTGTCTGAAAAGGCGCCCTATGCAGGGATTCCCTGCACATTGCGCTGTGAGCCCGAATCCCTGTTTGGCGTTCTCCAGAGTGCTCACTGGCAGCCTCAGGGATGGATGCGTGTGCCAGTTCTTAGGCAGCTCCAAAGCCACATGCACAGCGATATAATCTTCAGTGGTTTTGGCTGGTTGATAATCTGTCTTATTGAGATTTGGTTCAAGATAGAGGCCTTTAGGGCAGGGTTCTTCTGTGAACTAAAATAAAAAGGCCTGATTTGGAGGAGATTTGATCCTGCCAAACGAAAGTGGCATGTTTCCAACTGCACATGCTGAGTCGCCTTGGAACACATCCGTGCAGAACACAGGCGTGCGTCAGGCAGCTAGTTTGTGGAAGGCACTGTGCTGAGCACAAGGTAGAATAGAAAGACACGTGGCTACCTTGAAATACCTACCTTCAAAAAGCCCATGCTGAGTTGGAAGGACAAACCAGAGACACACGAAGAATATCACTCAGTCTAAAATGTGACGTCCCCTAAATATGGTAGTATGCGACCAACAGAGCTGGAGATTTTCTTTCCAGCAGGGGGGATCAGGGTTAGAAAGATCAGACATGCTGAATTGCAGTAGTCCTCTTTTATCTGAAGTTTCGCTTGCCTCAGTTTCAGTTACAGTCAACCACCGTCCAAAAATATTAAATGGAAAATTCCAGAAATACACAGTTCATAAGTTTTAAATAGCTCACTGTTCTGAGTAGCATGACGAAATCTCACACTGTCCTGTCTGGGGCTTTGTCCAGCGTCTCCATGCTGTATATGTGACCCACTGGGAAGCCTCTTAGTAGCCTTCTCAGTTACCAGATGGACCATCGAGGGATTGCAATGCTTGTGTTCAAGGAACCCTTAGTTTACTTACTAATGATCCAAAGCACAGGCATAGTGATGCTGGCAATTTGTATATGCCAAAGAGCAGCCATAAAGTGCTTCCTTGAAGTGAAAAGATGAAAGTTCTCAACCTAATAAGAACAAAAATCATATGCAGAGGTTGCTAAGATCTATAGAAAGAATGAATCTTCTATCTGTGAAATTGCGAAGAAGAAAAAAGAAATTTGTGTTAGTTTTGCTGTTCCCCCTCAAACTTCAAAAGTTATGGCTGTGGTGCATAAGTGCTTAGTTAAGATGGAAATGGCATTAAATTTGTGGGTAGAAGACATGAACAGAGACATTCTGATTGATTGTGATCAGGTTCAGTGCTATCTGTGGTTTGTCAGTGCATCCACTGGGGGTCTTGGAAGATATCCCCCATAGATAAGGGGAATTCTGTAGGGAGGCCCTGGATACTAAGTATGCTAGAGAGATTAGGCATAGTTTGGCAGGTGTCATTTTTTGACTGCCTGGGATTCAACCCCCTCTGGTATTTTGGGCCGTATGGAACCTTGGGGAGAGGCTGTCTTTAGCTCTCCGTGAACTCTGGTAGCCCATGGTACAGCGTATAGATAGTCACCTGACTCAGGCTGGGACTCTGAATCTAGAGGAGTGGGTAAAAAGGTCAAGAAGCTGTTAGAATTTTTTCTTGGTGTCAGTGGCTGCAAAGCAGTGTCCTAGTTGTAATTCCTCCTATAGGATGGTGGTTGTGATTCTTGTTCCTTGCTATCCTGAGTGCCCTGGGTTTTTGCTCATTTTCTGTGCTTGGTGCTGTAGCCTCCCACTGAGTCTGTGAGCCAGTATATCCTTCCAATGAAGTCTGCTTTTTCTGCTCCAGCTAGCCAAGGTCAATTTCTGTTTCAATAAGCAAGAATTCTGACAGCACCTAAATGACAAGGCTTTCATTGCTTGTACTGCCCCACCTGTTCAGCCGATCTTCTGCTTCTTTTCCCTGGGCATTCTTCCTCCTGTATCTGCTTGTATAACTCCCTACTTGGAAGGCTGAACTCAAGCATTGTGAATTTTTCCTGAGTTGTAGGAGAGAGTTTAGCACTTGCTATTCCTCTATTTACTGCACCTTGTTACCTGTTATACATTTTTCACATTGTATGCTTTTTTGTTTTGTTTTGTTTTAAATCTATGTCTCTTTGCTCACTAGCCAGTAAATGACTTTTTTTTTTTTTTTTTTTTTTTTTGTAGGAAATCTATTTTCATCTTTGTATTTCCAGATCCAGTTAATGGACTGGAATTGTTGTGTGAATGGACAAACCTGTTTGCAGAGAGTGATATAGTGTTGGAATTGTGGGATTAAAGAGAATGGAAAAAATTGGAATAGTTGTTGTGAAACATTTACTCTAGTGATATGAAGGGAGGAACAAAATGATATCTGAAATGTGTGAGGCCATCTAATATTGAGTAATATACATTTATTCCACTTTTAAAAATCTGGTTTATTTAGGTGTATTTTACTTACAGTAAAATTCACTCCTTTTGTTGTCGAGTTCTGTAAGTTTTGACAAATGCATACAGTCATGTATACACCACCAGAATCAAGATGTAGAAAAGTTTTATCACCCCCCAACCCCTCATGCCCCTTCATAGCAAATCTCTCCCCACACCTTCAGCTCCTGAAAACCCCCACTCATCTATGAATTCACATTTTAAGCAGTTAGCATAGTTCCACAACTGCCTAGAACAATGTTTATTTACCTGGAAGGAGAAAAAAAATCAGATAGTGGATTTTTTGTTTAAGAATAGAGTTAGTGAAATGAACAAATCAAAATAACACATACTAAAAATTGTTCATTACTTATTCAATTTAACTGAGCATCCTATATTTTATCTGGCAACCCTACCCTGGATGGGTGTTGCCAGTGTGGGAACTGTCAAAGGTGAGGTTAAGTGTGAAATTGGCACACAGAGAAGGAAATATTGGGAAGGAAAATGCAAGAAGAGGTCACGGATCATTAGCAGCATCATTCTACCATCAAGACACTTTGCAACAACCTAAAAGGGGTGGGGAAGAATGAGGTTTTTGTATGAAACAAGAAATTCACTTATTTGCACATGGATGATATATGCGAGGTTGCTTTGAAGACCAAAGTTCTTGGTCTTCCAGTTTGTAAACCAGTTCTATCAAGGCAGCCTGCCACGCAGCTGCATTGCGGAGGAACTCAGGAAACCATTTGACACATTGGAGTGGGGGAAATGCATTCTATGGAAACGGGAAATCTCGAATTCAGCCCTCAACCTTTTTATTACTGGTTAAAATCTGTCCTTACTGGCTTTGTTTATCTTGGACAATGTAAAGAAGGTGGAAATTGCAAGAAGCATGGAAAGGAGAGGATTTGGGGTAGGCATCTTTTATTTCTTAAGTCACATTGCATAGAGGTGGCTGTCTGCTCTGCTTATGCTCCCAGAACAGGTCTTTGGTGTGTCTCGCTATGGGAGGCTGGGACTAGAAGGTCATCGTGGTCAGCTGTTTTCAAACTTTTATTTGGTTGTAAATGGAATCCATTTTTAAAGTTCTGTGGAATTCACAAATATAAAGTAGACAAAAGCAAAACTGCTTTTATAGAAACAGTGGTAGGAAATCTAGAATCCCATTAATTACCTCTTTTCTCTTTATGCTCGTTTGGAAGTCTCAGAATCATTAGGAAGCAGGGAGGGTCACACACATGTTTGCAAGAGAACCAGGTCCCTCCCCTTCATTCTTTCCACCCCATCAGCTCAACTGACTTGGGGGCAATGGCTTGGGTATGCCAGGTATGTCTCCTAAGTAGGAAATAGTACCCACAATGGGATACAGACCAAGGACTCTGCAAATGGAGAAGTAGAGGGTGTATCTTGTGTAATCCTTATAGAAGGCCTAGGCACACAGTTAGAGCAGGAGATGACTCAGAAATCTTGAGATGTTACCCTGTGGCATGACTGTGATGAACTTTGCCTAAGATCTGTAATGTAATTTACAATAATTATTCTATCCTCCTCTCAGCCTGAGAAGATGAGCAAGGTAATGTTACCAGCTTCTCAAACTGGAAGGTGATAATTATCAGGTGTGTCCCTTGGGAGTCAGGCTGGGGTGAGTTGTTATCAGATCAGAAGCAGTTTTCAGTAGGGCACTGTTAATCAATTGAGATTGAACGTGAGCTATCAGAATTTGGCTTTTCATGATGGATACAGGACATATTTACATAACCAAATCTTCAAGAAGATAAACTTAGGAAGACATTCAGACAACAGAGAAATTCAGAGTGATCTTGATACCATATTATACTTGGGGAAGAAAAAGCACATATAAAAATTCATACTGGGAAGGAATGACTATATTCAGTTACAGCAGCAGAGGCTGTGTGTTGGTTGATGATATGAGTGTGAATCAGTGATTGAGCACCATGGCTAGGACAGAGGCATAACGCTCCTATGTGTAAGAGCCATGAGGAAATCTTACCTGGATTTGATATTGACCTATTGTGTATTTCCATATGTTCTTCTCTCTGATTTCTCCTTCCATCTTCTCTTTCAACCTCATGTTGAAAAAAGACCTGAAGTTTGTTTGTGGAAATGGGTGAGATTGGTGAGTGATGATGGGATGGGGTTATTTGCATTTAGATGAAAAGCTGTAACAACAGATGTGGATGGATGCCACTTACAACACATGTGGTGAGTTGAGGCAGCTGGTAGAAGTTTGAGGCAAGATTGCCATTTTTAAAGGTAGCAGAGGTAGAGTAATTCTCTTGGCATTTAAGATTTTTAAATAATACTTTGCTCAGGCCACACATTAGTAAGTCAGCCACAGAGTCGGAGCCTGTATTTGGAACTTCCTGAGCCTCCATGTAGGCTTGTTCAGCATCCTTATGTTAGGGTGACAAGGTTCACAGCTAAAACCAAAGAGAGAATATTGCAGCAGAAGCCTCTTCCAGACCCACGGTGTCAGTTTTGAACTGAGGCGTTTTCTGTCCACAGCCATATGCAGTGTGAACGGACCACAGATGTACATCAAATGAGTGGGTGAAAGAACGTTTGGTGGGAAATGATGACAGTTTTATGGCATTAGTCCTTGGAGCCCCGGGTGCACTTATTCATCTTTCATATATTTTAAGCTTTTAGCCTTGGGGATAGTTCAGCAGGTTAGAGCCTCTATAAGTTAAAGATAAGCCCTGCAGTGAATCAGTGAGGGGAACGAGTCATACCTGAACTGGGAGAAGAGATGAGTGGATCTTTGTTGTGAGATCAGTGTGATGAAGAAACCAAGGGGAAGGTCATCCTTTCCTTTCCTCCTTCCAGCCCACTGACCTTCCTGCCTGGCCTTAGAGCCAACCTTGGATTGGGCAGTTCACACCAAACTTTGTACATGCACCTAGATTGTCAGGACCCAATACCTAGAGTACCCTGACACAGAGCATGGGTTGTAATGTCTGAGCTCAGTGTCGTCTGCCCCTCGATTTTTGTGTTAGGGATTTTTACTCTTCTCCTTCTGACTTGTTAATGAATCATATGTCTCCTTGACAGAGTGAGGGTTCTTTTCTTTAAATGATCCAGAGCCATATTTATATATGGCCACTGAGCTATTCAATAATTTTATTGTTCATTTGAGTGAATATATTTTGTACAATTATGTGGCCATAAATAATAATAATAAAGATCAACATTAATCTTCACTAGCATTTGGATAATGTCAATTTTTTCTTGTAATTTTATGAGTGCCATTTCTTAGGCTTAGATTTCTAGAGCTTTTCCCACCTCTAAAATTGTCATTATATGAAGTACGCTTAGCAGTAGCCAAAATATTTATTTAAATACACACACTGACTAACAGCAACCATGGCAAATGCAGTTCAGGTAAGATTTTATTTCTCTTATCCAACAGCTAGAGTGAGATGCACAGACAATGAGCAAGCACCTCAAGACTTTGGGCTTGTTAGAGATTCAGAGTACGTTTCAAAGCAAGGAAAGGCAAGAACACAAGCAGCATTCCTTTAAAATAGCTATAGGAGCAGCAAGCTATAGTAGCTTAGGAAGGGAGATTATTGTAGAAACACAGCAGGTGAAATAGTCTAATAGCAAGACTGTTCCTTAAAATTCTTATACTCCTGTAGCATTTATTTCCAAACCATACTGCCCTTAGACCTGAACAAGTGCCTCCCTTGCCCAGCCTAGCATTTTAGAGGACCCCAATTTAGCCTTCCCCTGGCCTAACCCTTCCCCACAGGGTAAGGATTCTGTGGGTCCAAGGAATCCTATCTCCCCATTTACCCTGTCTAGGCCACGGTCAGAGGTATCTGGACCTTATAATTTTGTGCCCAAATGGTCCTAAGCCAAGACATGGGTCTCTCCTTCACAGGGAAGTTTGCACTTTAGACAAAGGGTGGCCAAAGGGAAGGGAATGTGGATGCTGCCAAACCGTGGTGTCCACACGTGAGCTTGCAAACCCCAGTGAGGGAGTAAGTTGGCACAAAGAGAAGGAGGGTGGGTTAGAGTGTGGAGTCCAGTTCCTTCTGAACCAGTAAATACAGGTGCAGAACGTTTTCCAGGTGCTTTGCATGCATGATCTCATTTAATGCTGTGGAACTCTTCAGGGTGGTGTTTTATCATCACATAGGAAAGGAAAATGAGGCTCAGGGAAGTTAAGTAACTGACACAAGGCCACAGACTTATTAAAAAGTTGAGCTGAGATTTAAACCTCAGTGATTGGGCTCTAAACATGCATGCGTTTTCTACCTTGTTACATTGCCTCTTATCAGCATCTTTGTTTTTACACCTTCCCAGCTCTTCCCAGAACCTAGCCTGGTGCTTGGCACATAGTGACATGCAATAAATACTTGTTGAGTAACTAAGATAGTGAAACAAATCATTTGTTCACCTTTACTACAATGGGATATACAGTATAACTGTGATGTAGGTAAGGAATTCCATGTCAAGCATGCTGAAGGGGACATTTCACTTTGGATCCATCTGTTCATCTCACTATGGCTGTGTAGCTTACTGGGCTCACCTCTCCAATTTGCAGCCCAGTACATTGCTGCAAATTTTCTGGCTGGCAGGGACTCAAATGTCCCAGAAAGAACTATTATTCAAGGAAAATATTAATAAACACCATATATGCTGTAATCCAAATTCTTTTTCTTTTCTTCCTTAAAATGGCAAAATTTCTGGGTATTAAGGTGATTCAAGAAGAAGTTGTCAGAAAGCCTGTGTCTCAGGAGTTGTCTGGCATGGTCCCTCTGTTGGTGAAGTCCCGTTCTCAGCTGGCTTGGTCTGTGCTGCTTCCACCTGTGTGGGCTACTCACGCTGGTCCCTCCTGGAATGGTCAACTGGGCTGTCCTGAGGCTTTGTCTCTCCTGTGCTCATTCCTGCTTATCTTGGATGCCAAGACCATTTCCTGCTATTGGCAGAAATCCCTGGAGCTCTTCCCTGATTCCTGCTATAGACTAGGTTTGGTATTTTCTCCATGTGTTGTCATTTGTACACTTAATTGTTCGGGCTTGTTTGTCTGTCTTCCTTGCTAGATCATAACTCCATTTGAGGGCAGGCTTTGTATCTCTCTTATTTACCATTGTATCACCACATCTAACACAATGCCTGGCAGATAGAATACTTAATAAATATGTGTAGAATGACTGAATGGATTGTCATCTTAATCAAGCCATTAATTACTTTTCAAAGAAGTTCTAGTACTAAGGTATCAGATCAAGGATTTCTTTCATGGAAGACTTATATTCTCCTTGATAACGTAATTGTATCTACCTGCTTGGAGACTCTCCAGTAGTGTGGTTACTGCGTTCCCTCCTAGAGTGACATGCCACTTCTGGGACCCTGCCTTTCTCCCTTGGAGAGCCAGAAGAATGGACTGTTCTCAGAAAGAGTGATTAAAGCTTCATTAAATCTCAGAAAAGTCTCCTTTCCCCAGGACATTACTATTTATTTATCTAGGTACTGCTGACAGCATCCACATTGTGTTCCTTCAGTTATTGTGTAGAAAGGAGTCAAATTTCTTAAGTCTCCTGGTGGCTAGAGCTGGATACCCTGCCAGATGAACTGTTTGTTAAAACCAGGACTCTGAATCCTAATGCCAACTAACCAGAGTTGAACTTCCGTGAAAGAAAGCTGGTGACCATTGCCTGGGGTCAGAGAAAGGACTCCATCATCATCATCATCGTCATTATCATAATTATTATTTTAACCTTTATTCATCCTTTTAAAAATTATATTTATATAAGCTATTATATTAGGTTTAACAGAAATGTAGGAAAATATGAAAATCATTTGTTCAGTGTGATGACTTTTCATTTAATGAACATATCCATGTAATTTCCCTCTACCTCAATAAATTGAACATTACTAGCACAACAAAAATCTTCCTCATCCTCTCCTCCTTCTAGTTGCTAGCCCCAAAATGGTAATATTATCTGACCAATTTTAGAACTTTATACACATGGGATCATTCAGTAATTTTTTGACTTACTTAATTTAGTTAATATTGTGTTTGTGATATTCATCCATACTGTTACCCATCACGGTAGTTTGTGCATTTTTGTTGTTGTATAATATCCTGCTGTATGTTTGGTATGCTGCAATTGAAGTATGCATTCTACTGTTGATGGGCATTTGGAGTTATTTTCAGTTTGGAACTATTACAAATAATGCTGCTATAAAGATTTTTGTAGATTTTTTGGCTCACATGTATACATTTCTGTTTGGCATGTAACAGGAGCAAAATCGCTGATACTTAGGTATGCATGTATGTTCAGCTTTAGCAGTGAAAGGTGGCAGGGTATACACTCAAAATATACCACTTTGGTATAATGGTTATTTTGAGCTAAAAGCACTTGAATAACAGCAGATGAAAAAAAGGGCATTCTAACTTCCTTTATTTCTGAAAACAGGACATAAAAACTTACATGTGAAAGATGCCCTCTCTCTACCAGGAGAAAAGAAACATTCTTTGATAGGGAGTCATAGCCAAGAGAATTCTGGACAAGCAGACCTTGTTAAAATAATTCTTATCTTCCTTTAGTCTTCCCACATAATTTAGTTACTTTTCCACAATTGCCTCTCTTTGTTCAACCTAATAGAAAAGAATTTAGGCTTTGCTACTTCTTTGGGTCTTCATTTCCTTATGAGGGCTCTGTGTCATGTAGAACTTACATGCTTTTCTCTTTTTAATCTATCTTATGTCAATTTAATTCTCAGGCTCAGCTGGGACTCTAAGAGGGCAAGTGTAAAATTTTTCCTTCCCTGCGGTAGATTCTATTAAAGAATTTTCTAAAGTGTGGGATGTTTAAGCAGGGGATAACAAGTCATAATTTCAGACTTCTTAGGGAATATAAGAAGCTTCTGGAAAAGACCTATCTAAAAGTAGGAGAGACAATCTGGGAATTTTTTTCTGTACCCACCCTCAGTGAAAAGATACAGTTATTTAGCCCCTATAATTTGTTTTATTGTGAATGCAGGTTTGAACAACTTTAAAAATTGCCCAAACCTGTAGTTGTAAAGATAGAAGCACAAGTGCGGTATAACTGGTAAAATAGCATCATAGCTTTTAATGGATGAGAAATAATCTAAGAGTAATTTCATCAATCACATCTGTGTCAGGGAGCAAACAGCTCTGCATGACTGGACTTCTTAAGAGAATCACAATAACAAGTAGTAGTATTAAATGGGATAAAAAGTTATAAGAAACATTATATACATGATGAAATGTTTTAGGTGAAAGAGGGTCACATAATTGGCTATTTATCCTTCTTTTTTATTTCAGCTCATTATGGGGGTACAAAAGTTCAGGTTATATATATTGCCCATGCCCCCCCACCCCCCCGAGTCTAAGATTCAAGCGTGTCCATTCCCTAGACAGTGCACATCGCACTCATCATGTAGGTATACACCCATCCCCTCCCCCCACCCCATCCCCCCTAGTCAGAACTTCAAGCGTGTCTATTCCCCAGGCCGTGTGCATCGCACTCATCAAGTAGGTATACACCCATCCCTTCCACCCAGCCCCCACCTCTGTCCGATACCCAATTGGTGTTATTCCCAAATGTGCACTCAGGGAAACCAGTTTGCTGGTGAGTACATGTGGTGCTTATTTTTCCATTCTTGGGATACTTCACTTAATAGAATGGGTTCCAACTCTCTCCAGGAGAACCAAAGAGATGCCATATCGCCATTATTTCTAATAGCTGAGTAATATTCCATGGTATACATATACCACATTTTGCTAATCCATTCATGAATTGATGGGCATTTGGGTTGTTTCCATATCTTTGCGATTGTGAATTGTGCTGCTATAAACATTCGGGTGCAGGTGTCTTTTTTATAGAATGACTTTTGTTCTTCTGGGTAGATGCCCAATAATGGGATTGCTGGATCGAATGGTAGGTCTACCTGAATCTGTTTAAGGTATCTCCACTTTGCTTTCCACAGGGGTTGCACTAGTTTACAGTCCCACCAGCAGTGTATGAGTGTTCCTGTCTCTCCGCATCCACGCCAACATGTATTGTTTTGGGACTTTTTTATAAAGGCCATTCTCACTGGAGTTAAGTGATATCTCATTGTGGTTTTGATTTGCATTGCCCTGATGATTAGAGATGTTGAACATTTTTTCTTATGTTTGTTAGCCAATTTTATATCTTCTTTTGAAAAATTTCTATTCATGTCCTTTGCCCACTTTTTGATAGGGTTGTTTGATTTTTTCTTACTGATTTTCCTGAGTTCTAAATAGATTCTTGTTATCAGTCCTTTATCTGATGTGTAGCATGCGAAAATTTTTTCCCATTCTGTAGGTTGTCTGTTTACTCTCGTGACTGTTTCTTTGGCTGTGCAGAAGCTTTTTAATTTGATCAGGTCCCATTTATTTATTTTTGTTGTTGCTGTGATTGCCTTAGGGGTCTTCTTCATAAATTCTTTGCCTAGGCCAATGTCTGTAAGAGTCTTTCCTACGTTTTGTTCTAGAATTCTAATAGTTTCCGACCTAAGGTTTAAGTCTGTTATCCACTGTGATTTGATTTTTGTGAGAGGTGAAAGCTGTGTGTCCTGTTATAGTCTTCTACATGTGGCTATCCAGTTTTCCCAGCACCATTTATTAAATAAGGAATCTTTATTTAATTCTTTAAATTTTCTGATGGCCTAGGAGTATAATTTTTTGAATTTCGCTAATCAGGTTTTAGGAAAAAAATATGGCAAAATTTAAGTTGCTGAGCTAAAGTTCCTAGTGTTACCCCTGATTTTAGGGAAGGCTTTTCTCTTATCTTCACTTTTACCTTTAAAGGAGAGTGGGAAATACCTATTAGAATGGTTAAATAAAAAACAGTGATAACACTAAATGCTGGCAAGGATGTAGAGAAACTGGATACGTGGATAGTGGGAATCTAAAATGGTACAGCCACTCTGGAAAATAGTTTGGTAGTTCCTTAAAAACTAAACATGTAGCTACTATACCACCCAGCAAATACATTCCTCAGAATTTATCCCAGAGAAATGAAGACTTCTGTGTTTACACAAAAACCTGTACCAATGTGCTTATGGCAGCCTTATTTGTAATAGTCTAAAACTGGAAACAACACAAATTCCCTTCAGTGGATGAATGGCTAAACAAACTGTGGCATGTCCACATCATAGAATATTACTCAGCAATAAAAAGTAATAAACTATTGATACACACGATAGCCTGGATGAATCTTCAGAGAATTATGCTTAACAGAAAAGCCAATTCCAAAAGGTTACATACTATATGATTCAGTTGATATAACATTGTTGAAATGATAAAATTATGAAATGGAAAACAAATTAGTGCAGATTAGTAGTGGCCGGGGATTAACAAGGTGGAGGGACAGGAGGGAACTTGGTGTGGCTATTGGAAGGGGAACATGGTAGATGCTTGTGGTAATGTATCTGTTTTATACTTTGACTGTATCAACGTCAATATCCTGGTTGTAATATTGTTACCATTGGTGAAAACTTGGTAAATGATATACTGAATCTGTACTGTTTCTTATAACTGCATGTCAATTTTCTCAAAGTGAAAAAAATAATGAATTAAAGTAAAAGAGAGCCAGGAAAAGTTCTGTATAGTTTCTCTTAGGTTAATTCTCCTTTTCATAATTATGCATTCATGTCTTAAATCTTGTAGATTGTTATCAAAGGAAAGCCACTGTTCCCTGCCTTGCATTAAAAACGGTATTAATCATTAAAAGTCATCTGTCAAAGGTTCTGGTATTCTTCATGCAGACTTTCAGGGGACCATTAGTTCAGTCTTTGACCTGCAGAGATACCTGTAATCAGGTAGGAATCTTAGATCTTTAGAAGCAAGGTATCTGAACTGCTGCTAAATAAGTGGGAGGATGACTGAGGTTACTTTTCTCCCTATGATTACATTTCTCCTGGACCAGAAGAACCCTTTGACCAGTCATTAAGGTCTAAGAAGTTTACTCATGGTTTGTTTCTCATTTGGCTTAGGTGGTTTAGGAATCAGCTTAGGGAATAGTAGAGACAGTGGAATGAATCTTAGTGGGAATAGAATGATTGGGACTTTTTCTTTGTTTTAAGGCTTAGCATATAATATTCATTCCCTAGTTCTATGGCTCCCCCAATACAATACTTTTTGTAATGCTGTAACTCTTATGTACTGCAGAGCCTCACCACATTCTTTCAGGTTTTTTTTTTTTTTTCTTCCATCTTTATGTCTTTGTATGTGGAATCTTCCAGCTGATGGGTTACTATCTCTGGGAGTTTTCTAGTCTGAGCAAGGTATCTTTAAGAATCATTTTTTTTTCCTGAGAGGTATATATGAATATACTTTGTTTTCCTTTGTGTCATAAATTATCTCACTTAATTTTCACAGTAACCATGTGAGGTATATCACCCCCCTTTTATAGAGGCTTAGAGAAATTAAGTCATTTGTCTATGGTCACACGATTAGTAAGTGACAGAACCAGAATTAGAGTCCAGAAAGCTAACTTCACAGCCTGCACATTTAGCCTCTCTTTATATAATACAGCATCTTTGAGTTTGGGTTGACACTTCTTCGATTCTTTCAACAGACTTTTTTTAAAGTACTTGACATCTTTTAGGCACTGTGCTGGGTCCTATGGATACAAAAACGAATGAACATGATTCCTGTAGCAGAGGTGCTCCTAGTTTATTACAGGGATAAATGTTAGGTACATTGTGAAAAATAAAAGGATCGAATAATAATCTATTACGGTCTTGAAAACATTTAAACTACTTTAAAGTTAGCATATCCCTGAGAACAAAATAGTAAGTCATCGATTTACTCATTTGTTCATTCATTCAACAAATACTATGTTGAGTACTTGCAATATGCTGGGCACTATGCGAGGTTCTAGGAACAGAGTGGTGAAGGAAACAGATGAGGTCCTGTTCTCATAGAGCTTTCCTACTTTTTAGTGGAGCATATACTTAATCAAACATTCACAGACATAAATAGAAAATTGGAACTAACAAGCACTTTGAAAGACATGTATATGATGCTCCCAGAGGGAGCTTCATCTTGTCAGGGACATCTTCCCTCAGAGGGGGTATCTAAAGAGTAAATAAATACTAATTAGGTAAAGGATAGGGGGCGGTGGGAATAGAGGAGGCAAAGCCCCTGTGGCAGGTTAGGAGACCATAGAAATGCCAGAGTGGCCTCAGGGGAGAGAGGCTGGGGAGTGTGGTGCTGGCTGAAGTCCAGGAGACAGCCAGAGCCAGACCAAGCAAGGCCTTTGGGTCATAGTGAGGATATTTAATCCTAGGAACAAAGGAAAATCACTGAGAATATTTGAGTGACAAAGTCATATCTGTGATTTAGACAGCTCTTTTTAGCTCAGTGTGAAGACAGGATTGGTGGGAAGCCAAGATGTGTCTGGGGAATTCTAACAGAGAATTGCTGGGGTTACCAGGCCGGATATGATAGGACTTGGAACAGAGCTGTGGTATGAAGATAGAGGCGGAGGAGTTTCAGAAGTAGTCGGGGGTAAGATAGGCAGAAATTAGTGATAGATTGAATATGGGCTTAGCAGAAGAAAAGCGTGAGGGTGACACTAAGTTTCTGTGGCAGCGTAGTTGGTGGCACCTTTGACTGACATGGGACACTGGAAGCAGATCAGATTTGGAAGGCAGATTTTGTATTCAATCTCGGACATGTTGGGTTTGGGGTGACTTTGAGAGGGAGAAGAGAAACATCAAGTAGACATTCAACCTGTGTATCTGGAGCCTGGAGTAGAGGTCTGGACTGAAGATACACCTTTGTGTATCCTGAGTGTGCAGGTGGTACATGACATCATGACCACGGAAGGGGTGCCATTGCCTAGAGAGACATTGAGCAGTGATAAGAACGTCTGGAACCAAGCCTGGAGGAGTTTCACCTCACAGCTGTGTGGTGGAAGAGCCACCTCCAGAGGAGATGGAAGAATATGCAAAAGATAGGAGGAAAAGCAGTAGAGTCAGGAAAATAAAAAGAAGATGTGTTTGATAAAGATGGAATGGCTAGCAATATCAAGTGCTGCTCAAATAACATGGGCTTGAGAAAGGCTTTTGGCATACTGACATGGAAGCCATTGGTAACTTTAGCAAGAGCCATTTTTATGAGGAAAAGATAGATTAGAGCAGAGTGAAGAGTGAGTGAGGGTGGAGGAATTGGATAGAGTGAGAATACATAGATACATCGTATGAGATGAGAATTACAAACAGGACATGCGGGCTTTGGGGGAGTTTTCTGTAGAAGATAGGAGAGACTTGAGTATGTTTAAACGTCACTCAAAAGATTTAATTGACAAGGAGCTGACAGCTGTTTGAGAGAGAAAAAAGGTAACAGGAAGTGTTGGCTCATGAGAAGGGGAGTAGGGAGGGGAGGATTCGCAGAGATGCCCATGCTTGCATGCGTAGTATGAGGAGGATGAGGGATTCTGTTTGCCTGCAAAGTGGAAGATGGTATCCTTGGCCGAGAGTGAAGGGCCAGGAGGGAGAGGTACGGGTGCGAAGAGAGCTGAGGAAAGTTGAAATGTGGCAGTTGTTGTGCCTAGTGGGGAGTGAGCTGGCTTGAGAAGAGCAGTGGAATTACTGGTCACTGAGGGCCTGCTCCCCAGAAGCTTGGTAACGTGCCTTTTCTCGTGCTGCTAAATAAACAGTCCATGGTGCATCCAGGTTTTGTGGAAAACTTGAGTTAACAACAACTGTATAGTAAGAGTAAAGTATTTGAGAGAAGTGGTAAGGATTAAAAAAAAATGGTGATTTTCATTTTTTTCAGACTGCGGAGGCTGGAAGAAAGGTATTCTTTTGAAAATTTGTGAATTTAAAAAAATCTCTGAATGTTGATGTATTTGTTAAGTGAACTGGCCGAGGGAAAAAAAAGTTCCTTTTCACGTGAGGAAAATGGACCAATTTATGTTGTTTAAGCACTGAGGCCTGGGACGACCTAAACATTAGAGGTAATTTTAAAGGAGGCTATCAGGGTTTGCATAGAAAGGTCCACTAAGGTTGTTGGATTTTTACTTTTGCCCTTGATCCACTGGGGTTAGGTCTCTGCAATGTTCCTATCCGCTCCAGAAGATGAGCAGGTGTTTCTGTGAATCTGAAACTAACTCAGCAAATGGAGCCTTACTTTCTAAATTGGCTGAGGAAAACAAGAGACAGACACCTGGAGATTAGAAATGTGTCACTAATCACTAGAAATGCTGTTTTTAATGAGTTGGCCTCAGCTTGACTAATAGAAACTCCCTAAATGTGAAACTGCACGTTTCCTACGTGTGGGGCATATTACCAGGTGTGCTGGTCGTAGCACAGGAGAACACACAGAGCAATTGTCCCCACTTGAAAAATTTCTTGTGTGGCTGGGGAGGGAATATACTCAGAGAGTAACATTAAAAAAAAAAAAAAAGACCAGAAGTAGCCCCACAAATGCAGATGTTTAGGGAGGTGAGCAAAGGCTCAGAGAGTGAGAGAAAGAAGAGACTACGGAAAGGCCCCATGAAGGAAGATTTAGGAATAAGAAACGAGTCAGAGGTAGAGCAGGAACAAGGCTTGGATCTACTAACTGCTACCTATCTACTTCTCAGGAGAAAGTGGAGAATCACATGGGAGGTTACAAGGGCTGGGCCTGGAGGTAGCTTATTCCATTGGCCACAGGTCAATCACATAACGCCACCTAACCAAAAGGGTGGCTGGGAAATAGCTGTGTGCTTGGGAAGAAGATGTAGGTTTAGCCAGTCTCTGCTGCATACACACTGGGGCTTTGCACAAGAAATTTCATTTCCTGTCCCCCTCACTCATTTTTAGGCCCCACCCCAGGTGACATACCCTCAGTTCCACCAGCTATTATTCATATATCTTTGTTCCTAAACACTCTACCCTCCTGACCATCATAAAGCAAAATCCTTGTTTTTTATCGTTCTCCTCAAAATGAGACACTTGCAGAAGAACAGAATAACCTACATGTGATTCAAAACATGCTGGTACAATGGGATTATTGTTTTCTTTGATTTCATAATTGTAAAGTCAGAGAGAGGACCAAGATTGGGAAGACTTTGCATTTAAAGGCATGTGAGGGAAGCCCACCGAGCAGAGAATTTAAAGAAGCAAAGGGGACTCCATGATGCCATGTCAGAGTGGCGGCTGTGGGAAGCATTTGCGAGTAGGTGCTGTTCTTACCTACCTCTCAAAGAGGAAAAAAGGCACACACTTACAAATCAACCTATTCATTTCAGTCCAAACCCCACAGTGAACTCAGGGAGAACAAGTGCACTCAAATGATGTTACTTTATATCAGATTATGCATTTAAATGAAAAAACCACCGGGGACTTCCATATTAAAATCTCTTTATTGTAATGTTAACCAGTCCACGTGTTTTACATAATGTCTAAGTGTTATACTCAATAATCTAGCCTTTAGTCCAGATGCTTACATGATACAAATGCAAGTTAGCATTGCTATGAGAAGCTAAAATTTATCGTCTCACATTTTCACCTGCATCTGACATGGCACTGAACTGTGCCATTTCCACATACCCCTGTGCCTCAGAGTTCCCAATGTTTTCATCTAGAGACCCTGTGAAGAGAGAAAGAATGAAGTGTTTTTCTTTTCTAACAGTTGTACTTTCAGTGTTCTCTGCTAAGGAATATTATAACCTCAAACAAGTGGACATTTTGTTATCAAAGAGAATAGATTGAAAACTATTTAGTTTCTAAATTCTTAGAAGAGAAAAAGCCCAAAGGTCTGTCTCTCTATCCTACCAATGTACTTATATAATTCTTTCAAATATTTTTTCCTAAATTGACTTTTTAATGTCAAGGTTTCAGGGTCCACTGTTTTCCATCGTTTGAGTTTGACTAATTGTTTATGGTTAGACTCACTGTGAACAGTGACTACCACACTTCTCTTTTTCTATAAATGTGGCTGTTCTTGGCTGTTGAAGTTGTAGGACACAGAATTCACTGGAATCATAGTTCAAATTTAGCTTCCTGTTGCAGTTCCTTTCTCCTGCCTACAGTTTCTTCCTGTCCCTAGGCTGTCTCTCAGGGGGAAGATGCTGAGGGCATAAACATCATTTATTAATTTGAGTATTAGTGACTTTTTTTTTTGACAGGTTTACCCATAACAAAATTTTAGTGATATTAACAGGTTCTTACCAGGCACTTTAGAATAAACAAAACAGTGAGTGTCTAGGCAGAAAGCCATCTACTTTTAGAGCTCAATATGTTTATAATATATAGGAAGGCAAAACACAGAGACAACATAAATACCTATTCTGCTTTGTTGTACTCTGCCATTTAATATTTTTCAGAGAAGAGTCTAACTATAGCTACTTCACTGAGAGGAAGGACAATAGGATACTGGGGTGGGAGAAAATGATGGTGGTGGTGGGAGGGTAGGTTTTTTATCCAGAAAAAAGATTGAGAGCCAAGGGGGATATTCAAAAATGAAACCCTCAGCTTGGACTCTGGGAATTTGTTTTGCTGTCTGGATTATCTTGACCCCCGGGAAAAAAAATGGTTGTGAAAACTACAGACGCAATTTTCTTCTTTGGCTTTTCCCATAATACCATAATTGTGAACCATGCTGAGTCTGGGTGTAACATTCGTTGGAGAGCATCCTAAACTGCACTTTGAACAAATTTTGGCCTATGTGGCATCATTTAGAAGCACAAGCCTTTGTGGGGTTTCTGGCTTTTCTTTTTATATGATGGGCTGATAATCTTATGATGGCACCAAAATGTTAGTTTTGCCACCAATTACTAAAGATTTGTTGTTATTAGTTTTTTTTTTTAAATTGGGCAATCTTTAAATGTCCATAGCAACATTAAAAACAGATCCAGAAGAGAGTAGGTTAGACTAGTTTAGAAACCTCCAATCCTGGCTATTTGATACCTCAGAATTCAACATGGGATGTTGGAAAATTTTCAAAATAAAATTAATTTAAATTGAGTCCCACAAAAAGCTATAGTATAGAACGTACTGAAAAAAAGAAGGTTAGATGAAAAGTCAAACATGATAGAATTTGGAAGTTACCAGGTTTTAAGATATAAAAGTATTTCTCATATGTCGAGGCAGAATTTTGTATTCTTTTTTTCTCAATGGCATTTTATAAGACTACATACTCTTGCTCTTCTACAGATATAGAATAGACACATCTCTATTTTAAAAACGTCATGGAAGTAAATAATGGCCTGTGCACACAAAGAAATTTTTGTAAGTTTTTGCCCTCCTTGCTTAATTATTTTGGTTAATTTTAGGAGGCATAATTTGTGGAGACGTTGTGATTATTGTCTTTGCGAATCCACTATGATGCAGGGACGGTGGCGAATGAAGGATGGGGAGGAAAGAAAAGGGCTGACTGGCAAATGCAGACAGAGCTTGTGCACATTCACGGCCCTACCGGCACACCCCATCAGCTATTTCATTTTCAAATGGTTTGTCTGAATTTGGAGGCTAACCTCTGGAACTTTGCCTTGCTCCTTGTGAACTGTGTGCTTGCTGGCATGTATAAGTCAATTTTCTTAATAACTCTTCTTGATTAATCTACACCTCCTCCAGTGATTTGAAATGTCACATTTACTAATACTAAAATTTTACCCTAGACATATTGAGGTCTCTTTGGCAGCGAAACTCTTTTAATCATTTGCCTTTCTTGTCTAGAGCTAGTGTCATAATGTTTTCATTGTGGTAGGTTTCTAATACACTTTATTATCTAGAAAGGCATACCTCCCATTATGTCTTTTCCCTTTGATCTTTTAAGAAAAAGAATTACTATGGAAAATAATGCTCCTGTCTCTGTCTGAGTGTTTCAAGTATTTGCAGCTCTTATTTGGTTGTGAGAATTTTTTTCTTTTAATATACTCTTAGATTTTATTTAAATATTTTACTTAGTTATGTTTACATTTTAATAAAAGTGAGATAAATGTATCTTTTCAAAAATAATCATTGTTAGGTTTGGTATCAGGTTTGTAATAGCTATGTAAAATGAATACAGTAGCCTTCTATCATTTATCTACTTTGTTGAAATAACTTATTTCTTAAACCATTTGTGCCTTGTTCCTTTTATTTAGGTAGATTTTCTAAAAGCTTTTTTCTTTTTTTTCTGCTATGTATTTATTCTATTATATTCTGGTTACAATTTCTTTCTGGATCGGTTTTGTTACTTTATGTTTTCTTACATTATTGCCACTGTATTACTTCATCACATTAATCAGGGTAGAGTTGCATATGCTATTTTATATTTTTAATCTTGTTTCTGTATTTGATCATGTCTACTTTGTTATTTTTAATGAAATTTGAATTTTCTTTCTTACTTAGTCTTGCTGAGTTCATTGCCCTTTTTTCTGCTTTTATTTTTATTAATTCATTTTCCCTACTTTCCTTAGGGTTATCTTATTGATCTTTTTCTAGGTTACTTAATGAATATGTAGTTCTGTTTTTATTTTTATTGATTTATTCCTGTGACTTTTCTTAGGGTTATTCATTCTACTGACTTTTGTTGAACGTCTCTAGCTTATTGAGTTGAATACTTTGTTCTTTTATTTTATTCATTTTTAAAAATAATGAGGACTCTGAATGCCATAATTTTTTCCCCTTTGGGTCTTTTATTATGCATCATCAGCTTTTATGAAGATTTTCTAATTGTTCTTAATTTTAAAATAGTTTATAATTGTAATTTTGAATTTTTCTTTACTCTGTGCCATCTAGGAATGTTTTATTTTTAAATTTACCTTTGTGTTTTTATTTTTAAAGGCTATCTTCTGATACTAATTTCCATTGTGCTTGTATGTATATGTTTCATATACTTGTGTATTTTGCCGGCAATATAGGGTCTATATAATTGCTATGTTTTATAACTTTCTGATATTTTTATCTGCTTCAAGTCTACGATCACTTTTTTTTTTTTAAAGAACAAACATTTACTTCTTACAGTTCTTATATGGGCACTAATCCCATTATGTGATCAATTTTTGATCAACTTTTTAGATTATCTTTGAAGAATCTAAACTTCTAAATTTTACTGTTAAGTCAACTTTGTTAATTGTTATATTAATCATGGGCTTTATGGTCCTTTTTATTTTTCAACTACTTTTTCTCTTTAAAAGAATTTTATTTAAGTATGGCATTAGTATTGTATTTATATCAGTTTATTATTACAGTTATAATTATATATGTGTGTATATATACATATATATATTTATAAACATTCTATTATATAATGTCATTTGGTATATAACATTTCCTTTGTAGCTATATCTTATTTGGAGCTAGCATATTTTTAATATTTTTGAAAATAAGAATTTTTATTCCTGCCTGGAATCTTGCAGGATCTTTTTCTCTTTACTTACTAGTTTAAACAATGCTAGATATGTTAAGGTTTAGGTATTTTACTCATTTATTTTTTTCCATGTCACTCCTTTTACTGACCTTAGGAAAGTTTTCTTCCAATATGTATTTGATTATTGTTTCTTTTTTTTTTTTTTTTTTTTTTTGAGACAGAGTCTCACTCTGTTGCCCAGGCTAGAGTGAGTGCCGTGGCGTCAGCCTAGCTCACAGCAACCTCAAACTCCTGGGCTCAAGCGATCCTACTGCCTCAGCCTCCCGAGTAGCTGGGACTACAGGCATGCGCCACCATGCCCGGCTAATTTTTTCTATATATATTTTTAGCTGTCCATATAATTTCTTTCTATTTTTAGTAGAGGTGGGGTCTCGCTCTTGCTCAGGCTGGTCTCGAACTCCTGAGCTCAAACGATCCGCCCACCTCGGCCTCCCAGAGTGCTAGGATTACAGGCGTGAGCCACCGCGCCCGGCCTGATTATTGTTTCTATTATATTTCTTTGGGCTCTCATCTAAGAATGCTCATTAGCTGTATGTTAGCTCCCTAGTCTCTATTTTTCATTTATTTCTTCTTCTCTATCATACTTTCATTTTTCTTTCTACCTATGAAGTCTTATAGAACAGTTAAATAATACTTAAATCTATTGCCTTCAGTATCAATTGATTTTTCTACTTTATTTTTAGTTTCTTTGTCATCTATTTAAAAAAAAAAATCCTTCTCCCTTTTCATTTCACCCATTGTCCATTGCCTTGTTTAACCTGCCTGGAATCCTGTTCATTTGTATCCTTTTCATGGAAGCCATACATCTTTATTCTTGATTAAAAACCAAATGGTCTTCTGAATTTTTCTTTTGGATTCTGCAGTAAAAATTTTTTCAGAAGTTTGTTCTGAATTTTTGGAACAATTCTCTCTTTTCCTTTGTCCTGTGCTTTATAATTTTTTTTTCTACTAAATTTTAAGTGAAACCATAAGGGTACCCAGGTTGAGTGGGCCTTCTTCATCTTGGCTCTTTTTCTACTCTAATGGGGGTGAAAACAGCAATGGCCAGTGTATGGTTTAATGGATATTAGTGTTTCCATTTCAATTACCGTTTTCTGGAAGTTTTTATTTAAGGTACCTCCCCTCAGTTGCCTTTCGATCTTTCAGCTCCCACAACCTGATTCTTTGATACTGTCAGGAGGGATTTTGCATGACAGCTGTAACTCTCAGTCTCCTAGGGCTGTTCCTCTGTGCTCTGTTCCCATTCCCCACCCCATCCACCAAAGGTTCTGCCTAAGTGGACCAAGCCTTTTAGGACATGTGCCACTACAGGCCCCTCTCCCCTACATTCTGCTCCCTTTTCTCCCTAAAGATGGTAGCATGGTGGGAGAAAGAGTATTTACCTCAGAGTACAATTCCCAAAGCCAAGAACTCTAGGTGCCTCTTTCCTGATAAAGGAAAAGAGGACGTGTTCTTAGTTTTCTAGGTCTGTGAGCCAAGTAACTGCAAGTGAAGGCTGAGTATGCCTTGGAAAAATGGAATTCCTTTTAGGGTTTCAAAGTTAGACTCTATCTGTTTTTTCTAGATTATGGAATTGGTTATCTGTTAGTTTTGGTTTTAAAGGTTGTCTTCGATGGTTTTAGTGGACAAATTTGTAATAGCAGATGAAATGATGGTAGCCAGATGCTGTTTTGAACCTGAACCTCCTATCAAGAGGTTCAGAAAAAATACAATTGTACTTCTATTTAGAGCTCATATGCTAATCATTTAATTTTTAAATATCTGGCTCTGCTTGGAATTATGACACAATCCTGTGATTAAAAGTAAAATATAAATTTAAAATTGTCCTCTTCCTTCCTTTTTTTTTTTTTTAAAGTAAAAGTATCTCAAAAGAGTAAGTGAAACAGAGACCTCAAAGTTCCATAGTGACCATTGAAATGTAACAGAACTACATTGTGTTTAAATCCACTGTAATGTATTCCTAATGTCTTCTATTTGGTATATTCTTCTTATTGTTATAGCCGATGCAACCAAAGGACAAGAATTTTCATTATACGATTGACTAGTAAAGGTCACATAGGTAGAAAATGAAGGATCACATAATGTGTACAAATCATTCTCATTGTTAGATACGTTGATAGGAAAACATAACTGAATTTCACGTTAATGAAAGAGATTAAACCATTTAACAAATTGTTCTTAATAGAGAAAAAATAATATGAGAGCTAAATTTAACATGAAAAACACAGGAGGAAGCTAAGGGATTGGCGTGGGAGGAAAATTAGTGACTATCTATTTGGATGTACAATTGCATTTTTGAAATAATTAGTCACCTAATTGTGTATCCAGATATAGTAATTGTTGTTTCCCAGTTATGATTTATTTTAACCATTCTCTGTGTGTAATTTTAAGTACTGTTTTTTGTTGAAATCAAATTGCAGAGGAATATATTTGTTTGAAATTACTTTAAGGATGTGTTTAAAACCCATGTTGGAACAAGTAGAAAGAGTTTTCCTCTTCTAAATGGCTGTGAAAGCAAATAACTTCTCTGATCTTTTAGGTAAACACATTTATGTTAGTTAAATGGTAGGCAATTAGTCCTTAACAGGAGAGGTTAAGGAAAAATAGCACATTTAATGCAAATGAATTTTCTGTACCTGATTAGTTAATTGAGATTTTGCCTATAATCTGTTTTTATTTTACTGGTAAATGCTTGTTGATTTGAAGTAAGATAAAAAACAATTGTCAAACTTGATATAAACTGTGGCCAAATAAAAATTTCATAGATTTCATTCAAGTAGAGCGATTATCTGGAATGCATGAACAAAAAGAATTTGATAATCTAGGAGTATATTATTTTGAATGTACATTTGAACTAGCTGAAAATCCTACTCTGCAGCTGGAAGCACTGGCAGTTTGCTAATCACATCCATAAACATGAGTCATTTGCAACTGGAGTGGGCCCCACACTTGGAACATCTTGAAGATGTTTCTTCTTTGGTTATACAAAACTAAGTATGCATTGAAGTTATATTGGGTTAAAATTTCTACAATAAAATCTTATTGGCATTTCCTGTACAAGTGACTTAGAAGTTTTCTCTTATGAATAAAAATGTTTTGGCTTCTTACATGAAGGTGAACCTACTAATCTTTGGTATAGAATAATGTTAGCAATTTAATTACAAAGTATACTTTAGTAAGTGAAACTCTATTTTTATTATATAGTTGGAACTACAATCTCATGGAAAACAATTCCTCCAGAGACTGAGCTAAAAATGTTTTGGTGGTAAAGTTAAGCTGATGTCCAGATTTATAGCATATTTGTATACTGTAATATATTTCTAGATATATTAATTTCCATATAACTGCTTATTTTTCTTTCACAACCTTTTATATTTCATAGTACTTTCCCCAGTGTTAACCAGTTTTATTCATAGTAGATCTTAGAAAACCCTATAATGATTAATATTTCTCCATACGTGGAGCTTTTATTACTTTATTTCTGTTTTTCCGTAGCTCTCTTGTTCCCAATCTGTTCTAATATCATAAAACTTAACAAACCTTACACAGGATATCTTTAGTATCTATGAATTGTGAAACCATTTGATGAGAAAAAGTCCTATGTTCCAATGTTTCAACATGATTATGGAAACTAGTCTTAGAATTGAGAGTAATTAAAGCCTTTTTGTTTTTATTGGTATTGATAACTACTGTCAATCAATTTATTGACAGTACTGGTCTTTGAAATATCATTTGTTGGGGAAAGGAGAGAAGAACTATTAATATTTATCTAATTAGGAGCTCATCTATATTTTAGAAATAAAATATTTTACCTGTGGTTTGTGTTATTAAATCTACAAGCTTTAGAATTATATAATACTTTAAATATTTTTAATAGATTTTAAAACATAGATTTTTAGAAATAGATTTTATAACTCTTCACAGCAAAAAGTTATGGATGTCCGATAGTCAGAATTAAGTTAAACATTGAGTAAAATTATACTTGTTTGGAAGAACTGTGGGATCTTTATAGACTCTGGGCAAGAAGTGTGTTTTATGTTGTTTCAAATGTACATTCTTTTGTCTTAAGGTTTACAAGTTAATCAATAAAGATTCTTGGCATAGCAAAGTACAAAAGAATGACTTGTATTTGGCATACCAAATGGATCTAAGTCATAAGTGTTCTTTGATGTCTTGAAAATGTTTGTCTTTCAACTTTGTTTAAATGAATAATGTGTGTAGGGAAGATAGGCTTTACGTAGCCATGCCTAGACCCTGTATGGATTTTCATAATCCTCAGTTATTATAAACCAAATTTAATAAGTTCAAAATGTTATTTAGTTATGGTTGCACAGCATTATTGGAAAACAGTGAAAATTTTATTCATTAAATAGTGTGTTTTTCTAGGAAGAAAAATAATGTATGTCTTTATAGATACAGTTATTTCAAAATGTAGTTTTCAATATGTATATGTGGGTATAAACATAAACACACACAGACACAGAGTTGGGTATCACATCTAAAATGTTGAATTTTTCTTTTCTACTTAGCATTTTATCTTAAATGCTTGCCTATGTAACTAAAAACTCTGTATGTCTGTATAATATGAACATATCAAAATTTACTTAATTGTTCTTTCATTGTTGGTCATCTCCCGTATTTTATACAAATATTTAGGCACCATTTATATGTATTTTTATTTGCATTTTGGATTATTTACTTAGAATAGATTACCAGCTATGAAACTACCAGGTCAAAGGATTTTCCCAAATTGTTTTCCAAAAATAAAGTCCCACTGTATTCTATACAAGCGTGCTTGTCTCATTGTCCACTTGCCAGAATTATATATTATAATTTTTATTTTTTATTTATAAATGTAATCTCATTGTTTAGTTATTATCTCTTGGATGACTAGTGAGTTTGAAATTTGATAACCTGTCTTTTCAGGCCTTCATCATATAAGGTTTTTAGGATTTTCTTAATGATTAGCGTCAGTTCTTTCTTAGGGATTTTATCCTTGTCCATCATATTATACCAGATTTTTTTTATATTTAGCTATTTACTTTTTAATTACATATTTTATTTTTAGTTCAGAGAAATACAAATTTTTTTAATGGAGTCAATGGACACCCTTTGATACTTTGATTATTTTGTGCAAAGAACCCTAATGGGCAAATGGAACCTTACACTTATATTACCTGAATGGTAGATACCATTAGTAGTTTGATATTTAATCTGTGGCACATAGTTGGGTTTTATTTTTGGAATATCATTGATTTAAAACTACAGCTAGAGGAAGGCAGGTGGTTTGGTTGTTTTCCACTTTCTTGAAAATGTCCAAGACTGAAACCAATATCATCATCAGTCTTTAATGGAGATTGGCAATGTCAAGAGGGTTTGTAGCCATGTCAAGATGTTGAATCAGTGCCCAGGTCATTGCTCATTAAAGATGTTGCTCTTTGGACAAATGAGAGACATAGCAAAAGGGCCTTAACAATTTTTGATGATATCTCACATTTCTTCAAGACCACGAAGAACATTTTGTTCTTTAAAAAATATTCAGGTCTTTCTCCTTCCTTGTTTTTATTTGTTTGTTTGTTTGTTTTGGGTAACAATGAATATATTGGGGAAAAGAACATTTTTAAAAATCATTATGCCTTTGCTTTATCTGTGTCTACATACTCTCCCAGTAGTTATTCTATGTGTATTATTTCATATGAATGTATAGCTTTTTTCAAATAGGGATTATTCCATATCAACAAACCATTAATCATTCTCTGCTCTTCCAGGGTCATTTCTTATTAGATGTGTCATTTCTTAATTTTCACCAATCATTCATTTCTTCTTTCCTTCTTCATACTTTTTGTTTCCTTGAGATCTTCAGAATGTGAATCAATTTCCATTCTGTTTTGATTTATGAACATCTGCTTCTCATATGACTCCTTTTTCAGTGCTTTGGCCTTCTGTTTTACTTTTATTACTGTTGATATTTTATTGTTCTAATTTCACTTTCTCCCAACCCACCCCCACCATTGGCCACTGTCATATGAAATGGCTGTACATATGAAATAAGCATATGTTCTGAATATACGTGTATCCATTTTACTAAAGCTACTAGTAGACACTACTCCTACTCATGCATATGAGATGTGCAAATACTGATCTCTCTGTGATTCAGCAATTATCTCTTGACACATCTAGAGACATGTTTCTTCCTCATCAATAAATTACTGGAGGTAATCAAGTGATCTTTCCCAAAAGAACTCACAGAATTTTGCTATATTAATCCACCCAATTTGACAATTCAGAAAAAATCAATTCAGTGACATGAGATAAAATATGTGCTGTCAAAATTGTGGTGTCTCTAAAGTAACATTTTTTTTTTGACCAGACTGGAAGCACTGGCACTATTTTAGTTGGGGTTTCCTGGTTCCTTTCCAGGCCATAAAAATTTCTGTAAAATGGAAAAAATTACACGTTTAATTACAGTTCCAAAAATTTGCATTCTTGGATAAAACTGACTTTTCCTCTTGTCCCACTATTGCCATAATTGCTATATTGTCTACTGTTAATTTGCATTTTAATTGAGCTTTAAACATTTAACCAGAGGATGGTCCAATAGGAGATTCTGTAACTATCTCAGTAATTGGTAGGCAAGAGTTATTTTTTATTGCTATTTTAGCAGTAGGGAAGTCTGCTTTACAGGGGTGGGGAAAGAGCTGATAACCTTCAAAGCAGGCTCTTTTCTTTGGGGTTGTGATAAGAAAAACAGAACAGAAGTTAGGAAGGAGAAATTAGAAGAGACAGATGGTGAGAGATTATAATGATTTATAGGATCACCTAAATTGTCTGAAATTTATGCCAGAATTTTTTACCAGTTAGGGTAAAATGTCTTGCTTATTTTGAGCTCCCATAGATATACATTTACTTTAGTTATACTGGACTTTGCATTCTGGGTTTTTGTTTGTTTGTTTTTTTTTTTTTTTTTGAGGGGTCTTCAAGGAGTGTTAGAATTGGCCTACGTTGGACTTTGTCAGTGTTTCCAGCAACTAACAAATTTAAATGTTGTAAACATTTTCTAAAACATTTTCCCTTAAACCACTCTGGGGAAAGACATGAATGTAAGATGACCGATTCTTATATTGTCTGCATTTAGAACAACTTTCTTTTAGTTGCAAAAACATAGTGATGGTGTCTTCACTGTGAGACAGGGGAAGATTTTAATGGGCACAACAGCTGTTGATTCAAATAGAGTCACACATGTTCCTTCTCTGTTTTCTCTTGGTTAATTAGCAGCTTTAGTTTATTATGAAAATTAGCAGTATATAACATGATTCTGAAGAATGCTCAGAAATATGAGGTACACACATGACACAAACTGGTGAATATGAAGGGCTCAAGTGAAGTACTTATCCTGTTGCAAGCATCAGTGTTCGCTGTAATTATGGTCATAGTGTCAAGAATAAAACCAATGTGACATGTGATTGAAAGTAATAAAAATGCTTCATGTTCTCTGGAGAAAATATGAATGATTCCTTGTTAAATGAGAAACTTAAAAATGAAAGCACATAAAATAGCAGCTATAGATTGCTCAGCATGGCTCCTAAACTTTTTAAAATAAACTTTTCTGAATGTTTAGTTTTGCAGTCTTTGACTATATGAGAGTCGTCTGTGAAACAAAACACCCAGTTACAGAAAAGATTCCTTATAGTTAGAAAATTTTTTTTTGCATGTGGATTGCCAGTTAACTATTTTATCCCAGTCTTTCCTATGTGTGCAGCAGCATACTAAAATCTGTGCATTTAATGAACTTTTTTTTTTTTTTTTTTTTTTTTGCTACGTGTAAAGATGTGAAAGGCCAAAGTGATATAAACTTTTTTGGGGAAAAAAGAACATTTGCATTTTGAATCCAGGAATCTCCTACCTAGGGGTTGAGAAAGACTCATAAATGTATAGCAGAGGGTTGGAGTTCAAAGCTAGAAGCTGACCACCATTTTGGGGGTTAAATGATAATTTAGCCTCTTACTGTAAGTATTTTATATAAGATCCTTTGCTGTGTCAGTTGTGACATTATCTAGGAGGAATATGAATCAGAGAAAACAGTTCTTGGAGATTTGAGGGGGAAAATGCATGGAGTAGTTAGTGTAAGGATAGCCCTGGATGCCAATAGCTCTTGAGCAAATGCAGCACAGGGTTAGAACAGATAGAAGTTTGCAGAGGTTAAGAAGACTCTTGTTGCACTGGAATATTTCAGTCACTTCTGGAAATATAATTTAATGTAATCAACATCTTATTTAGCTGCAGGTACAATATTGATGCCAAAGAAATTCTTGTTGAAACAACAAATAGATGTTCTCTTAGGGTGCTGGAGGCATCACAAATAATGTATTAGGGTCAAATACCTCCCTCTAGAGTTTATATGTAAAAGTAAAGGTACACAAATAGCAATAATCAAACAAAATATTGGGGGGTGGTATCATTTGTAGGCTAGAGATAATAATTAAGAATTCAGCCATTTCAACCATTTCAGAAGTTTGAAGGATATAAATTATAGAAAAAATCTAAAGGAAGGATAAAAACTTCCACCTATGGTGTAAACATGAGGCAAGATTAGATATTGCTATTATATAAGGAGGAAGTGGCATTTGAGCTGGACAGGATTTTTATCTTTTTAATTTGTTTTTATTTCAGCATATTACGGGGATACAAAGGTTTAGGTTACATATATTGCTTTTGTCCTACTGGAGTCAGAGCTTCAAGAATGTCCATCCCTTAGATAGTGTTCACTGCACCCATTAGGTGTGAATATACCCATCCCTTCCTCCCCCTCACCTCCCTGCTGGGAAAATTGGATAGCCACATGTAGAAGACTGAAACAGGATCTGCACCTTTCTCCTCTTACAAAAATCAACTCATGGCGGATAATAGACTTAAACCTAAGGCATGAAACTATAAAAATTCTAGAAGAAAATGTTGGAAAAATTCTTACAGGCATTGGCCTAGGGAAAGAATTTATGAAGAAGATCCCAAAGGCAATCACAGCAACAACAAAAATAAATAAATAAATGGGACCTAGTCAAATTAAAAAGCTTCTGCACAGCTAAGGAAACTATCACAAGAACAAATAGACCACCTACAGAATGGAAGAAAATATTTACATGCTACACATCCAATAAAGGGCTGATAACTAGAATCTATATAGAACTCAGCAAAATCAGTAAGCAAAAATCAAACAACCCTATCAAAAAGTGGGCAAAGGAAATGAACAGAAACTTTTCAAAAGAAGATAGACTAATGGCCAACAAACATATGAAAAAATGCTCAACATCTCTAATCATCAGGGAAATGCAAATCAAACCACAATGAGATATCATTTATCTCCAGTGAGAATGGCCTTTATCAGAAAGTCCCAAAACAATAAATGTTGGCATGGATCTGGAAAGGTAGGAACATTCATATATTGCTGGTGGGACTTCAAGCTAGTACAACCTCTGTAGAAAGTAATATGGAGATACCTCAAAGAACTACAAGTCTACCATTTGATCCAGCAATCCCATTACTGGGCATCTACCCAAAGGAACAAAAGACATTTTATAAAAAAAGACATCTGCATTAGAATGTTTCTAGCAGCACAATTCACAGTTGCAAGATGTGGAAACGACCCAAGTGCCCATCAATATATGAGTGGATTAATAAAATGTGGTGTATGTATACCATGGAGTTCTACTGAGCCACAAAAACCAATGGTGATCTAGCACCTTTTGTATTATCCTGGATAGAGCAGGAACCCATTCTATTAAGTTGAAGTATCACAAGAATGGAAAAACAAGCACCATATGTACTCACCATCAAATTGGTATTAACTGACTTACTACTGGACAGGAGTTTTATATTTAGAAATGTGAATAGGTATGTGTAGAGAAAGAGTCCAGGGGAAGAATAGTGGCTCCTTCTGGATTGAGGGAATCTAATTTATTAATTTGTAATTCAGCGTTTACTGATTGTTTCCTATGTACTAGATACTAAACTAAGTGCTAGAAACACAGGATAAATAAGAACTTTAGTTCGTCTTCAGAGAGCTTGCCAGCAATGGAGGAAGCATATGGGTAAGGTGTGTGGAAGAGGCAAGCAGTGGTGCTCCCAGGCCTGAAGGGGGCGCCTCTCCTACACAACACCAAGGTGGCGTTCATTCTCATGGTGCCTCAGCCCAGCTGACAGCTGGGTGAGCTGCATGTTCCAGCAGAGGGTGCCTTTTGTTTGTAGTCCTTTTTGTACTCTGTTTTGTGCTAAAGGTATTAGTACATTTATAGTCTCTCTAGACTTTAAGTTCATGAAGACCACAAAGCTAGGTTTTATCGTCTTTGTAAACTTTTGTGCCATCTAGAGCGGTGCCTTGTGCACAGTAGGCATTAAAGACTTTTGGAATGTAGTTAAATTTTGTGTTTGTTGGAAAATAAAATATGTCTCATAGAAGACATGAGTGTCCTATTTTTCACCAATCCCATCTGTCTCAGTTTTTAAAGTTGTGTTGTGTGGTGAAGGCCAATGGTAGTTGGTGCTGTGTTGAAGCCGCCATACCTTTGACATTTGAAATTATTTTTTGAACTATGAAGACTTTGCAGGCAGTTTTAAGTTCTCATCCCTCTATGGCTAAGATGTTTCTTATTAAGGGAGAAAAAAAGAACAAAATATTAGTAAGCCACTCTGTTCATATTTTTTAAAAAGTTACTTGTTAAAAAGTCACCTTTTATCCCAATTTCACATTCTATTTAAGTTCATCCCTACCTACCTAACGCTAAGTCAATATTCTGAGATTGTTTAGGAGGCTTCTTATTTTTCCTCAGAGGTAAACTCAATTACCTTTTAAATGATTTTATAGCTGACAGCAAATGGTCCATGAAGTATATGAATAAAAATGAGAACAAACATTTCACGCTTAAATAGCTATAATAGTAGTCAGTGTAATGGGCTGAAGTTTCAAAAATAACTAGTGACAAATCACTTAGTGGCCACATCATATTTTCTATGGTTTCTGCAAAAATATCAATTGCAGGTGTTCTTATATGCATCTTACTCTAGTTGGCAATTTATGAGTTTTATTTTATGTGAACAAGTGTTTATCTTTGGAGTACGAATGCCTATGGAGATCAAATGTAAGAAAAAAAGGGCTACGACTTTGTTTCATCATTGTAGTAAATGGTCTTTTAGAATGTTGTTATTTCTTTAGAAAATATTACTTAAGTATCTACAATTGCTTGTCATATTTCATGGGAATGGTATAACCTAGGTTTTTCCATGGTATGCATAAATCTCTTCTGTCACTAAGGAAACAGACTAATTCTGCTATTTCTTAAGTTGTTTTTATGGCACTTTTAAGAATCATCATGTTTTCCAGATTGTTGTGACAGATTGAAGGTAGCCACGCCTGCACTCACGGTGAAGGGTATAAGCAAGTAGCGTTAAATGGGCGTCCTGTTGTCCTGTTTATTTGAAGTTGTGCAGTAAAAATGTCTCCACTGATACTAGCTATTTCTACAAAGCTCTATATTTAGTCAGAGACACTGTCCCTTTTACTAGTGTACTAGGAGACATTTTAAAATGCTTTTCAAAGCTTGGAATCTGGTGATTGCATTTGAAACAGCTTTACAAATATGCAAAGCCAGTCACGTGGTCTGCTGGCTTTTCTTTAAAAGTGCCATTCACTTGTCAAGGTTTGTACAAATAGACCTGAAAGAATTCTCAAGGTTATTTTTTGCATCCCATCTTAGATGAATTTGGGAAGTTGTGGGCACCACATCACCCCATGTACCTGTGTGGCCATGAACTGAGGCTGGCAAGGTAGTGTCTCTTTGTTTTTGCTTTAGTAGTGCTATATTCCCACACAGCTTCTTTTCAAGAGAAGGAACAGTGTAGAAATTTTCCTCTGCTTACCTATCTTTTGATGTCTTGATTTTTCTGAAACGTAATTTTTTTTATCCTTAAACTCCCAAACAGAATTTGTTATTTCCTTCTCTGTAATTTTTTTATTTGTATTTGTGTATTTTAAGTAAGGTCGTTTTCTGGTTGTAATGGGGAGCTTTAGGCAGGTTCTTTTTTTGGCTTCTTTTCTAAGTAAGCAGGACTTTATAAAAAGTTACAAGTTCAAGAAGTGACAGCAGAATTCTTCTTATCTCATCTCTGTTTATTCAGTGGAGTAGATTGGCAGACGCTTTGCTCCATGAAGTCTCCACACGAATATCTATGACATTCTACAAAGTTGCTCTTTAGTACACCTGTGTACTTCAGGTCCCCCTTGTGGTGATGTATGTTTACCAAGAGTTTCAAATCTGTTGCTATTATATTACATAATATAATTAACTATTATGTAAATTAATGTAACATATAGAAGTAAAGAGGAGTGTTTATATGAAAGCTAAATAGAATGCTAGTAAATTTACTAATGAAAAGATGTTGTTGAATTAGTTGTAGGTGAGCCAATCATAAAAGATTGGGGAAAATGTAAATGATTCTTAGGTTGTAGAAATCTAACTAGCAGATTCATATTCAAAGGCCTTGGCTCTACATCAAAAGAGTAGCCAATTATATGCATTTAAATGTTTGTATTTATAAAGAATGCTTAAGGTATCATTTTTGAAGATTCTTGACTTTAATGTATTTATTTAATAAACTGGCCAACTATCTATCCTGAATATGTCAGATAAGAGGGCTTCTAATATGAGGATAAATTGCAAGCCACTAGCTGTTCTCTCTTTCACGAATGGGAATGAAAGGTGAGTGAAATGTTATACATTTTCACTACTAGGATCCTCAGGTAAACCTGTCTGGTCTGGGCCTAGAAGAAACAGCTTTTCCATCAGTTGGTCTCCTAGGTGCAAGAGCAATGGTACAGATGGGAGGATATCCTGTTGTCTTAGGTTGTCCTTAAGAAATGCCACTAGGGTCTCTTTTTCATAACACAGCTTATGCCAAAGTAAACTACTGCCATTCTAAAACTTGAATGGCAAATCACACACTTCTTTCACATATCTTACATTTGTATCTTAATTCAAACTTTAGTGTTGCAGTTAAGACCTCAGGCATCAACTTCTTTTGGGAGCAGTCTGGTGGCCAGAAGAAGTGTCCCTAAAAAGTGCCACTTCTCAGGAGTTCCTACACTTAGATAGGAGATTGTTTCAGGGACTTTTTACCCAGAAGATAACCTTATTATTGAGAGACCTTATAATAGCAGAAATATATGCTACCTTGTTTTCATTGCTATGCATTTTTATCATCAACTAATTTTTCATTTTCTTGAGATCAGGTAATAGCCACATTAATAGCTCCCTACTAGCCAGCATAGCACTTGAAACAAAGTAGGTGCTGAATAGATGCAGAAATAGTAATCAAGTTCCCAAAGTGGGACATTCAGTTATTTTACGTGATAATTGTAACAGAAATTTGTTTCCTATGACAAATTTCAGTTTATCATATCAATTTGTTGAATCTTGTCTAATCTCCCCATTCACTGTGCTATACATTATAGATGATTATGTGTATTTTAATTTTGAGCTGTGACCACCCTGTATTTGTTCAGCTGGTTTTTCAGAAATGTCTGAATATGAGACAGATTTTTTTTTTCAGTAGTGAGCTTCACTCAGTGCATATGAAATTCATGCAGCCCTCGTCTGCCTTTTCCTTTCCTGCACATGGTTGTTCATGGGCCTTCATTTGCCTCCCCCAAATATAACAAAAGCCCAGAGGTGAATTTATCAGATAGTGCAGACACCTTGGGAGACTTGGCGGATTTAACACATCCTGCTGTGATATAGACCCATCAACCCAAGTCTTTTATGTGTTCTTTCCATATTGTAACTCCCATGAGGTAAAGTGTTAGGCTACATTAAACCTCATAAAGAGAAATTTGAGTTCATGATGTGTAACTTCTCAGTAATTGTAATTAGTATAAAATGCTTCTTGAATTTGCTAACTGATACTTGAAAAAAAGTTATCAGTTTTCTCATTTCTATTTAAATATTGAATACCGAAAACTTTTTAACAGAGCATTTAGTGCTTATCACAAAACTTTGTATGTAGTTTTGACTGTATGCAGAATTATATCAAATGATCAAGAGCAGACAGCACATTAAGAGCATAAATGTAATTTACAACATTTATAAGAAAAAAGTATATTTTGAATTTCAAAGTATGAGTAAAAACTGAAGTTGAAATTTTTGCACAACCAACCTACATATCAACAACAATTTATGGGAAAATATCTGTGACTAAAATAGGATAAAAGACAGGCAAGACTCCTAATAGAAAAGGGGAAGTAGCCACTGTGTAGATAACAGTAAACCTGGGCGTATAAGATAGAGATAATATCAGAAAACATGGTAATACAGCACTAATGCTCATAATTATAGCCAGAAAGTTCACTACCCCCTCTCAGTGATAGAATAAGTAGACAGAAAATCAGTAAAGATAGAGAAGACTTGAAAAACACAATTAATTGACGTCATTGACATTTTGGAACACTCCACCCAATAGCACAATATACATTCTTTTCAAATGTACATGAAACATTTACCAAGCAAGATAAATTATATTTTGGTCCATAAAATAAGTCTCAATACATTTAAAAGAATTGCAGAGGATGTTCTTGCATCAAAATGGAATTAAATTATAAATCAGTAACAGGAAGATGTCTGGAAAGCGCTCAAATATCTAGACACTAAATAGCGTACTGCCAAATAACCCATAGGTAATAGGTTGAACTATAGTTCCCCCAAAACATGTGCCCATATCCTAACTCTTAGAACCTGGTGAACATGACCTTATTTGGGAAAAGGATCTTCACAGATGTAATTCAGTTGAGGATCTTGAGATGAAATAGTCCCAGATTATCCAGCTGGCCCCTAAACCCAGTCAAAAGTGTTATAAATTATTTATATTTATCAACTCATTTAGTTCTCACAACAATGCTATTTACTGATGATGGGCTAAATCACTTCCCAAGGCCCATGATATATCCCATTTTCAAGCATTGGGTGCTGAGGGTTCCAGAAGTCTCTTACATTTGGTGACATGAGCCTGAGGCCATGAGGTATAGCTCTCCCTGCCTCAGATTACATCTATAACCTTGGTTTGCACTTTTTCCTGGTTTGTGTCTCACCTTTTTGTAGTATTTGAGGTATTGTTAGTGACTTGGTAATTTTTCCAGATAATTTCTGTTATTGAAGAGTTAGCTTTTTCTTATGTTCATTAATTCATTCATCATATTAAAGAATTGAGACTTCTGCTTCCAGGAAGATGAAGTACACATACACATACTGGCTAAGTACAAATAAAAATCCTGGATATTATATACAAAAAATAAAAACTAAAAAAAAGAATACTCTGAAAGGTGGAGAGAAGAAGGCAGACTGGTTTGAGATTTTGGGGCCCAAAGAAGAACATGGTGTTGAGTTCCCTGGGTTTCTTTTTGCCTCATATATCCTAGACTTGGAGCTGAAGAAGTCAACAACCCAGAAATGGCAATGAGCACAGACAAAAATATCCTCAACAAAAGCATACTTTCTATAGCTAAAGTACTAAGAAAGGGGCAACATAACAAGACAGAAAACTTTTAGGCAATAACCACTATACTCTAGGGAAACAACAGAGAAAAAATTGTGGACCCACCCGCACCCACACCAGCAAAAGCTAAGTAGGGAGCCTAAGCTTTCATCTTTGTGAGGCTCTAATGAGGTCCCCCATACCCACACTAGGATAGTGTCAGAAAAGGACAGGCAGAGGAACGGGACTTCTGTGTCACCACTAAGCCCCATCCTCGGGTCAGTGGAGACCACATGGAAAGCCTAGACTTCAAACCCACCTGGCTCTTAGAGAAAAATCTTTTAGTTTTTCCTCATTGTATATACTAATTTGCTTGACTGTAATAATCATCTCATATGTGTATGTATATCAAAACATCATTTTGTATATTTTAACTATATATTAAATACAATAAAAAATAAATATAAAGACATATATAGAAAAGGAAAACAACAACAGCAACAACAACAAAAAAAAAATTAAAAGACAGAGATTGGCATAGTAAAAAAGAAAATATGACCCAACTATATGTTGTCTATAAGCAACTCACTTCAAATATAGTGATATAGGCAGATTGAAAATAAAAAGGTAAAAATATATATCCTATAAACATTTATCAAAGGAAAACAGGAGTGGTTATATTAATAAAGTAGACTTCAGAGCAAAGAAAATTACCAGTGACAGAGAAGGACTTTATGTAATGATAAAAGGGTCACTCTACCAAGAAGATACAGAAATAGCAATCCTAAATGTGTGTGCAGCCAGTGGCAGAGTTAAAAATATACAAGCAAGAACTGATGAAACTGTAAAGAGTAATCGACAAATCCATAATTATAGTTGAAGATTTCAACACTTCTCCCTCAACAATTGATGGAACGGCTAGATTGTAAGTCAAGGATAGAGAATAACTCCACAATACCATCAAACAAGTGGATATTATCAACACTTAGAGAACATCCCTTTCAATAACAGCAAAATACACATTTTTCCCCAACTGTTTATAGAACTTATACCAATATAAACCATATCGTAGGCCATAAAAAGAACCTCAACCAAATTAACAATAATTGAAACCATATAGAGTGTTGGTTCTCTGACCACAATGGAGTAAAACTAGAAATCAATAAGAGAAAGGTAACGGGAGAGTCTTCGAACACTTGGACACTAAGCGACAAATCTCTAAATAATACATGGATCAAAGAGGAAATCTCAAGGGAAATAAAAACAAGCTGAATAAAAGTAAAAACACACTATAAAATTTGTGGGACACAACTAAAGCAATACTGAGAGGTGAATTAAAAGCAATAAATACATATATTAAAAAAAGAGAAAAAGACTTGATCAGTAACCTAAACTCTTACCTCAAAAACCTAGGGAAAAGAAGGTAAAAGTAAAACCAAAGCAAGCAGATGGAAGAATAGAATTGGTTTTATAGGCTGATTAGACAACATTGCTTCTGTTAAAAAGTATGATTTTTAAAAATATATTGTGGCCTTCCAAGTGCAAATACCCTATTAAATCATCAGAAAATGAAACTGAGTTGATGATAGCAGTAATAATTAAGATAATGGTTACTTATACTGCCCTTTTTCTCAAACATAACCAAAGATGTCTCTGGAAATAAGTTACTGAGAATGAAGCAGCATTCTTCTTTCTCTTTTGATTAATCAAAATTCATCTTATATTAAGGAACAGTTTAGTCATAAATTTAAGCTGGTTTTCGGAGGGATAGCTAAGTTGCTTCTCATATTCATTTCCTTATTTATGTAATGAGGAGCAGAAAAATATCTTTACCAGTGGTTCTCAACCTGGACTGCAAATTGAAATCACTTAGAGAACTTTAACATATACTGATGCCCAATCATCAATGTATTTTAAAGCTCTTTGAAAACAGAAATGACGTATAAGAACATTGTAACTACAATAACACATCAAATACACTAGATGTGATATGGGACATCTTCTGATCTTTGCTTAAATGCTGATGCATATTTTTTCCAGAGAAATCATAAAAAGGTTTCTTGCAAAAAATTTACTAACACTAAAAAATATACTGGTATTAGGATCCCATCCAGGGAGATTCTGATTTAATTTTTCTATGACAGAAATTCTGAAAATACAGTCTAAGACCTGCAGCAGCAGCAGCACCTGGGTACTTGTTAGACATGCAAATTCACAAGCCCCAGCTCTGACCTAGGGATCTGTGTTTTATTAAGTCCCTCGAGTGACTCTGAGGCAGCGTGTCTCAAACTTTAATGTGCATGTGAATCTCCTGGGGAATGTCACAATGAGGCAGATTTTGATTTGTGGTCTGGTATAGTGCCTGAGATTATTAACAAACTCCCACAGATGCTAATACTGCTGGTAGTGAGCCACAGTTTGAATAACAAGGGTGTACAGGACATCTGGACATTTGCATTTTTAAAAACTTCCCAAGTGGGAACACAGCCAAACCATAGGAGACTGCCATAGCCCACGAAACTTGAATAGTCTTTCCTTGGTTTTCTGTACCTGAGATTGTGGAGTCATTGAAGAGCACATATTTCTTATTCCCATTAAAGTGATGATAACTGCATTTAAGTTGCTCCTTGGTTGCCCAGGAAACCCATTTGTGATGGTTTTATCCTTATTTTCTAGAACCAGTGTTTGAAGCTTTCTTTCTTTCTTCATCTTGTTCCTCTCTACCCTTGCCATCAACACTTACCTAACTCACTATCTTTCAAGGTTTGGCTCTTCATTCTTAGCTAAAAATTAGCTGATGGGATGAATGGATCATTTTAGTTTATTGGGAGAGGGTTAGACTCCTTCCCTTTAAGGTAACGTGGACCTTTTCACTGTCTTCTGAAGATAATGCCCTGAGACCAATGTCTTTAGAGCATCACTTCTCGTTTCACAGACTGGGCATGCTCATCTATTCTAATGTTATCAAGAAACTCCCGTGTACTAATAGCTTCATGGCCAGACTAGATCCCTATCTGACCACTTAGTGGACATCTTTTCTTAGATTTCTCAAAGTCACTTCAAATTCAGTGTTCCTAGAATAGAACTCATCTTCCTCGTATGTCTGCTTCTCCTCCTGCATTCTCTATGTCAGTGATAAGTTACTTGGGAGTCATCGTTGACTTAGTTACCCCTTTTTTCACCCCAAATGGAACTTATTGTTAAGGTCTGTGGATTCTACCACTCTTGAATCCATCTAGTTTTCACCATTTTTCCTGTCAATTCTCTGGTGCATGTCTTCAACATCTCTTGCTTAAATTGCACTACAGTCTCCCAACTAATTTCCCTGCCTTTAGTCTGGTGGTCCATCTCTTATCCATTTTTCATATGGCATTCAGAGTGTTTATTCTTGCCACTTCTCATCTTTAAAACTCCTCAGTAACTTTCTACTGCTTTCAGAATTAAGTCAAAACTCCTTAATATGACTTAAAAATCACTAATGGTTTAGAGCTTGCTAACCTTTCCAGGATCTTCTTTTTACCTTGAACTGAACACATTTTTCCATATGCACCATTTTGTCTGTAGGTTCTAAGCCTTTGAAGAGGTGATCCCTCTGCTTGGAGTGTCCTTCTATTCTCTGATGTGCCTAATCCTTACTCTTCTTTTTGCTAAGATGCTACCTCTGAACAGATGCCTTCCTTGATCCCACCTCTCTTAAGCCTGTTACATTCCCTTTTATTTTCCTTAGTGTTACTATCATCACACTGAACTTCAATTTCTCCTTTACTTGTTTATCCTCCTCAATACCTCCTTATGGATAGGGATTATCTTGTTCACTGTGTATCAAGCCCAGTGTCTATATTATATTCTGTGCTCAATAAATATTAATAAACAAAATTCCCAGTGGTGTGAAGGAAGGACCCTACCATGACACATCAGTGAGAGAGAGGTTTTGAGGCAGGTAGAACAGTTAGAAATCCACAAATCATATGTTAGGTAGTGGCTTCTCTGTTTATCACAGTTCCCTCCCCTACCCTGCTCCCCTACTCTCCCCCCCCCCCCATTCCCCTCCCCTGCCGAGTCTCGCTCTGTTGCCCAGGTTTCAGTGCAGTGGAGTGATCACAGAACTGGGCTCAAGCAATCTCCCACCTCAGCCTCATGAGTAGCTAGGACTACTCGCATATGCCACCAGACTTAGCTAATTAAAAAAATTTTTTTGTAGATATAGGGTCTGGCTATGTTGCCCAGGCTGGTCTCAAACTCCTGGCCTCAAGTGATCCTCCCACCTCAGCCCCCAAAGTGTTGGGATTACAGGTGTGAGCCACTGCACCTGTCCAAGTTCTGTTTCTTATAACATGGTATCTAGAAAAAGTGTACCAAAAACAAGTGGTGAAGAAGTATTCTAATTAGGCTGGATGACATATTTTCTTTTTCTGAGGTGTCACAATATAATTTTTAAAGGGCCTGAGTTAATAATTAAATTCTTTATATCCTCGCAGCAGTTCTTTTTTGTAGGTTTCATTTTCTTCCATAATCAGATGGAGATTCTGGTTTAACTGACACAATTCCATGCTCTGAGTTCTTGCCTTTTCCCTAGTTTGTTTCCTGGGTTGTGTAAATTGCCCAATATACACCTACTCAGCACTAGGTCAGAGAAGAATAAAACGCCTTTGGTTATGGAGCTGGCAGTCTTCTTTGGTTAGTTATGAACCCCTGCATTCTAAAAGATCTGCAGATCTGTGTTATCTCTTCCGTAATTACAAACTTTGAAAGAAATGCCAGTTTTAAAAGATTGCAGTTCATTTCTTACATGCATATCTGCCTAGGGAAATTTTGTAACATAAACCAAAGTTTAGTAAATAAACAGCAAATGAATAAGTGTATAGGTTGGTGACAAACACTCTAGCCCAAGGCCTTTGCCAGTGTTTCACTAAAATTCTACACCCTTGAGGCCATCTGAGCTTTACCATGTTCTCTTGATTTCTGTTTTATAGGGTCATTGGGTCATCCTATTTAGCAATCTACAGAGCACATTTTTTTTTTTTTAGGAGAAACTGGATCTCATTCTGTCTCCCAGGCTGGAGTGCAATGGCGTGATCATAGCTCACTGCAGCCTTGAACTTCTGGGCTTAAGCAATCCTCCCACCTCAGTCTCCAAAGTCGCTGGGACTGCGGGTGTGAGTCACCATGTCTGGCTGCAGAGCACAGTTTTTTAAATTTCAGAATAGTATGGGGATGCACATGTTTTGGTTACATAATTTGCTTTCGTACAGTTTGAGTCAAAGTTGTAAGTGTGTCCTTCAACCAGATAGTGTGCATTGTAACTGTTAGATGTGAATTTACCCATCCCTTCCTCCTCCCTCCCACCTGCTTGATTTCTGTTGAGTTTTACTTCTGTATGTGTACGTAAGTGTTGATCGATTAGTTCCAATTTAGTATTGAGTACATGTGTTATTTGATTTTCCACTGTTGCGATTCTTCACTTAAAAGAATAGTCTCCAGTTCTATCCAGGTTGTTATGAAAGATACTAGATTACCATTTTTTTAATGGCTGAGTGGTACTGATGCAGACTTCTATGGGGAAAGTTGATGGTCCTTTTGTAGACCACATTCCAGAGCAAATTATTGTCAGTGTTTCTCCTGTAGGGGGAGACTGGCACACAGAATACCAGCAGGGGTCTCTCTCCCTGGGCTACACTTCTCAACTGGAGAACTAGACACAGTCTTGCTTCTGTGCCTTTCCTTATGCACCTGCATACAGGAATTGCCCTAGAATCCATTTCTTCTTTCCCATCTTCTCTGGTTTGCTAAGTGTTATTTTGCAGAGTTCATCTCAAGTTTCCTTTTGTCCTGAAATTAGGGTATAGATCGTGGTCTTCAGGTGCTTTATCATTCTTAAAACTGTGTGTAATTCTTTCAAATTATTTCATGTTCCTTTGGAGCAGAGGTTATACCTTTTACTTTATGTAGAAAAGTATGGCCCAGTACAGTGTATAACTCAGACTGAGGCCATCTGAATGCTGTGCTTCATTTGAAATGACTCACGAGCTGTTCTTATCACATTTCCCATTGTCTTAGCTGAAAACCAGGTTAGCACAGGAAACCTTGGGGATATTAGAACATTCATTCTCCTGGTATTTTCACTGGCTTTCAGAATTATTATATAGGGCCTTTTCTTTTGTGGGGATTATTCTCATATAACCAATCAATTTTCCTCTCACCCAGTATGGGATTATGAAGGAAAGAATTAGAAGGTGAAATTGTAGGATTAGAGGTTAGGAGGAACTGGTTAGCTTTTTTGTTCCTATAATTCCCAGTTATAAGGAAAGAATTGGATCAATTACATTTCTATGAGCTTGATCTCACGTATACCATCAGCACCTAGTACCAGTGCCTGGCATATGAAAATAGCTTTTGATAAATATTTATTAAATAGATTTATCATACTAAGGAGAGAGTGTCTATCAAAAATAATAGTGACCCCATACTAAAATGAAATAACATCAATAGCCTCTCTGCCAATTGGCCACTATCTATATCTTTGACTCTCTTCAGTATTTTGGAATCAGTAAAAATGGTGACCAAAAATGGTGACCATCTATATCCTTGCTTGGCAAACTGAAACTTTTGGAAAGAACATATTCCAATAATAAAGAATGATGTAGAAATTTTTACATGGTAAATATTTGAATAAAAGATGACTTTTTAAATTTCAGTCTAGAGTTACTGTTTCAGAGTTGTATTAAATATGTAAGGATCTGAATGATAAGCACATATCCCATAGGGAAAATACCTACTTCTCCTTCCTACTGGCTTTACTATGTAATGGAAAGCTCAAAATATCTTCACTAATTAGACTCGTAGCTTTCTCCTGGTGGTATTTTATGTGTTAGTGACATTTATTTCTGGACTTTTTTCTGTTTAGGACTTATCTCATTTATCTGAAATAGAATTGATTAAAAGAATCTATAGAAATAAAAAGTAAAACAAAACAATACAGATAAAGATGAAAAATGTGGTATAATCTTAAAACATTTACCATTCTGGTTGTATAGTCATGATTATGAAAAATTAGTCTGAATGAAGCAAACTGCTCAGCATCTATGCCTTAAATGATGTTTCTTACCAATACTTAATTACTTGGATTTGAACATTCAAGAGCTAGGAGAAGCTATACCAGTGAGTTCTTTTGGCTCCTACTTTCTAGTTTATGTTATTATAAATCAGTGCCCTAAATTATCAGTTGCTTCTTTTTGCATTTTATGATTCTTAAGAAAAACAATCATGATATTTGTGATTATCTTTCTTGCAGTGACCTTCTAGAGATGACTGTCTTCCTATCTCTAAACTGGCTTTTCCGCCTTCCTACCCTATCTTGGTTAATGACATATTCATTCTTCCAATCATGAAGGCTGGAAACTCAGCTTGCTCTTTGACTTTTCTCTGTCTGAACCACTGACTCACGGTAATTTGCCTTTAGTAGGCGTTCTGTGTCTGGACCTTCATGTCCAGTCTCGCTGTCTCTTTCCTGGTTCAAGTTCTCAGGTAAAACCTTCTCCTTGTCACCAAGTCTTTACTCCTCCTATTTCAGTTCATCTCCTGTGCTGTCTTATGACAAATACTAATTTTGGTATTTTCTCCCCCTCCCAACTTTATTAAGGTATAAATGACAAATAAAAATTGTGTATAGTTATATAAATGTGATGTTTTGATAGATGTATACATTGTGAAATAATTAAATCAAGTGATTTTACATATTTATCACCTCACATACTTTTTTTTTGTGGTGCGAACATTTAAGATCTACTCTCTTAGCAATTTTTAACCATATAATACATTGTTATTAACTGTACAATAGATCCCTAGTTCTAGAGGTATTGCTATTTTTTTGCTCAAAAAAATGGTAGCTCTATTACCTACAAAAATCTATCATAATAACCAAAGTTTGACATTCAAGAATGTTCCCAGCAGCATTGTTTATAATGGCAAAACATTAACATCAACATAAATGTCCAGCAATGGGAAAACAGTTAAATAAAATATAATTAAATCCTTATGATGAAATACTGTGTGGCCATTAAAGGCACTATTTTTGAAGAATATTTAACACATGAAAATGTGGAATGTAGCAGAGCATAACACTGAATATATCATGTAAATATAAAATACAAGAAATATTTATATATCTGTATGTGTTAGCAGTGGTTATCTCTGGGTGACCCAATTACAGAAGATTTTTCTTTTTGGCTACATTTTCTGAGTTTTCTACATTGAATGTGTATTGTTTTTATAATCAGAAAACTTGCTCTAACAATTGGGATCTGGAAGGGAAGTTATGAATTATTTAGTTTAGTTGTTCTTAACATATTTTTGGATGATGGGTCTTTTTGAGGGACTGATGAATGCTATAGAGCTTTTCTCAGAAAGATGAACATCTGCGCATAGTCACAAAATTTGGCATATAATTTCAGCAGGATTTTAGGCCTCAGATAAAGAACTTTTGACAGTACAACACTCTCACTTAGGAGATGTTGGAGGATCCAGGAGATTTGCCTGCTCTCTCACAGGAGGCTGGAAGCAGAGGCAGGACTGGATCTTGGACCTTCTAGCTTTTGCCCTGAAACCAGGCTGGCCAGCAGACCTGGAATCACTTTGCAATGACCTCCAGTCATGTGCTGTTTCGGTACCTTCTGTAAGTTGCTAAGCCTGTGAGGCACCAGCCCATATCTGAAGAGGTTCCCCTTCACCTATGTGGAGGAACCTCACCTATGGTGTTGCTACTGCTCTTGGGAGTGGCTCCAAGGCACTTCCTTTCTGTAAAGATAAGCTTTTATTGGAGAGACCAAGAGGAATAGCGTCTAAGTCAGTGGTAGCTCCTAGAAGCACGCAAATATAACACGTGTCTCTGAGTACCGAATTTTATATCTATTACTTTCTTAAACATTTCCCCTCATACTTTGTGATTTTTTATGGACAGCTATGATAAAGACTTTTGCTTTGAGAATGTTTGTTTTCTTCATTATCTGGCAGTTTCCTTGATATGGCCTTGATTATGATGATGACAGCAGGAATGTGGCCTTTCTGTCTTTTCTTGAATCATTTATAATGCCGGGTGCCATAGTGGTTCCTTTCCATGGCACCTGTACAGTCTGCAAAATTAGGGGCCGGGAAACTTCCCTTTCTCTGGCTTTACCTGATTTGGTTCTCTCAGAGCCTTAAGGGAGCAGAAAACACTACCAACAAGAGCAACATACACACCAGAGCTGGCCTTTGACTGGGAATGAACGAGAGGTGCACTTACTTCATCAGAAAGTCCTACAGATAAATCTTGCCACAGACAGCAGATTTTACAGATAAAGGAAGAATGCTCTCTTTGGTGCAATAAACAGCTGTCTGATCTATTTTTTTTTTTTTTTTTGCAAGTTGTTAAGCCCTCCACAGTCTAATCTCTGCAGCGAGCCCTGAATCAAAACAGAGGATTAAATCCCTGCATTGAACAGAGGAGTTGTGTAAAAGGTAAGGAAATGAACATTTCTGATGTGTGCAGTCCCAGTATTGGTCAAGGTACTTTCACAGATGTAACATTTAATCTTAGGAAAGCCCTGTGGAGTAGGTGGTGGTGTCCTTATTTTCACAGGTGTGGAAACTGAGGCCCACAGGTATTTTGCTCAAGTACACACAGTTAGTAAGAGACAAAGCTGGGTATGTCTGCTTCCAGCTCAAGCTCCTTCCCATTTATAAGTAAATAGATTTTATGGCAGCATATTGTTTTGAAGTGCTCTACTTATCTTTTATGTGTATGTGTGTTTTAAATACTTTTATTTGTGTACTGTAATCTCATTAATAAAATTAGAAAATACAGTAAGATATAAACACACACACACACACCCCACTCACACAAAACAGTTCTATCTCAACCAACCGCACCCACTTGTAGAACCTGATATATAATAACCGGCCCTGATAATGATTTCCTTTTTCTTCTCTATCTCTTTGCTTAGATGCTATTGTATTTTTTCCCAGTCCTTTCCTCCCAAGCACATTTCTAATGTAATTGTAACCAAAATATATACATATATAGTGTTAAGTCCTTATTATGTATTTATTTGTTATGGCTTTTTGCATAAACTTCATTCTGTCACACAGTTTAGTGCTCTTCTGCTGTCCTCTTGATAAGGGATGCCTGAGGGGAGGAGAAGCAGAAAGAACAACATAGTCCCTGAGCAGTCTGGACAGAAACCACATAGGGTTATGATAATACCCTTGTGCTTTTCTTCAATCCTCTAGGTCTGCTCTAAAGGAAAGTGGTTGGGACTTTATCATTTGGTCTGTAGCACAGGAGAACATAGTTATGTTTTTTTGGCTGAGCATAAGACAATATGTCCACTGACTTTCTATTTCACTTCAGTTATAGCCCTAAGGATACAGAAAGATGGATGTGACTCAGGTAACTTTCTTCTGAGTCATAGACATAAACTCTTAAAGTTTATTGAGTTAGATTGCATATCCACCTAGAATCAGGCCAGGGTGAGAAAGTGAGGACTGATGCCTACAGTAGGTACACCATGTGTAGACGCTGCCAGAGTTCAGGAATCAGAAGTTTGGAGGTTGCCTTAGTCTCCTGCCGCCTCCATATTACCTGCAATCATCCTCCCAGGCACACGCTGCCCAAGGGTGAAGCAGCCCCAGCCTGGGGAGGCTGCCGATGACGCTGGATACTGAGGAAGAAAAGTGAGCAAATTAAAAAGAAACCAGCTAGCACTTTTCTATTTGGAAGCTGACCTTTTCCTTCTACAAAAATGTTAGATTGCCAGACTCTTGAACTTCAAGGTTTCTTTCTTTATAAAATCCCATAAAAAAGTACTCTCATTCCACTTTCTATGTCTCTCTAGTGCCTGCTTTCATGGAGCTTTCCAATATCCCGCTGTGGGGAAGCAAACTGTTTGCGCTCCTTGCAAGAGATGGAACGTTCCTATTCAGTTTCTTTCTCTCTCTTTCTCCCTCCACTGATGATGAGATTGTGTTCAGGGCAGGAATTTGGCCTCCTGTTTGAGTGACAACCCTTGCAAACGTCGCTTCTCCTTCTTGCTGCATCTGTAATAGCTTCCCACTTCCTGCCTCCTGCTACTTCTAGGCGAGCCCCGTGAGGCAAAGCACCTTCTTCCTCTGACTGTGGACAGCTGCTTCTCCAGGCTGCGTGCGATCTCAGGAGGGACCAACGCTCTCTGCACTTCTGTAACTTCTGTCCTGTTCTGGTGAACATGTGTTTACTGGTGTAAATGGGGCCTTATGTTTTTATTAACTCCATGTTGAATACAATTGCCAGAGAGGCTGCTTCAGAGAATCACCTTGCCATCATCTGCCCTGCCTTGGGAGGAGGCACAGTATCCCAGAACAAGTGCAGCATTTTTGAGCATCGGGGTGTTGGTGTTGGACCTGAGACACCAACTGGTGACCCTTAGCACCCTTTGTGTGCCTGAGCTATTCTGCCATGTAGAGTGTAGGAGGAGTAGAATAGAAAAGGGGATTTTTTGTGGGTCTAGGGCCCCATGAACTAAGGCATTCTGAGTGAGTCACAGGTAATTCCAGGGCTGGCCTTGAGCCAGCCTGTGAACCGTTCTATACCACTTTGTGAGGTAAGGCTTGAAATTGAACTTCAATGTTATGTGCTGCCTTAACTTCTGGTAAAACCAAAAGAGCCTCATGTGGCCTAACCACAAGTTTCCTCCCCACTGTGGTTCGTGGATAAGATCCCCTAGCCAACTGGCTTCCTTATCATGGGGACCAGGAATAGTATCTGCTTATCCCTGAGTAGTGGGCTTCAGTTCCCCGACATTTGGTGGAATTATTTAAATAAGCCAGTCACATCCTCTAGTGGGGGCTGCTCATGCTCTTGTTACTACAGAACCTGGTTCGTACAGCCCCTAACTGTTCACACTTCCTGAGTCCACCAATGTGGCCTGTGTGGTGTGCAGTGTCCCCTCCCTTCTGGCTGTGAGTTTATGGAACTAATAAACTGCTGTCAATCTATCTGTCCAGGTTATGTGTCATGTGTTCAGCCATCCCCCTATCCCTAGAGTGGGAATCCCTCCCTCGCCATCGGGGTGAAGAGGAGGTGATCAGAACACACTACATTCAACTTGTCTGTAGTCTTAGCATGTATTAACTATATTTCCACTTTTCAACTACTTGTCCTTTCTGCTGTAAACTGCACGGAGCAGGAAACATGCCTATAATTTTCATCACTGTATCTTTGATGTCTAGCACAGTGATACCTGGCATTTAGTAAGTACTAGAATAAATGAATGAGTGAATTCCCAGGGCTCTTTCTGAGTAAGGATTCCACTAAATGTTCTCTCTTCTCAGCTGTAAAATTTTATTCTTCCATAATCTGGGATGGAATGAGGTATGTGAGCAGAGTGTGTGGTTCACCTTTAGCTTCTCCAAGTTCTTCCAACCTCAGAGGGGTCCCAGGCAACCTTAAGGGAATAATGGATCCTGTAGACATAACCCACATCCCCAGTTTAGTACCAGCTCAATGTCATATTGATGTACTTTTGTTGATGTAAACATTGCTGAATGTTGCTCAATTTGGCAACCAACTGTACTTCACACCTTCTGAGACACCTCAGTCCATTTCGCCAATAAACTTTGAAAGGAATTCAGTGTCTCTCTCTCTTTCGTTTTGCCTAGGCTGTCTTCTCCAATTCTGATTTGTTCATGGAGAAAGCTGCTACCTTCAGCAATGAGAAAATGGGTGTGTGGGGTGGTGGGGTTGGGGGGACTTCATTCTAGTGATTTTGTCATTGCTTTAGCTATCTCTAGGCCCAAGGTACCATCCTAGTCTGTTTGTACTGAAGTCAAATTAATCAGCAGCCACTTAGCCATGAAGATGGAATTGTGTAGGGAAGAATTTGGCCTACACAAAATTTAGTAAACTATCTTTTATTTCCCTTTGATTGTTTTCATGAAAATCTGAACTTGAGAATCTGAGTATCTCTCAGACCACTGGGTTAGACAGTTTGGGGCTTTACATTTTGTGCATTCTAAGACTTTTAAAACTTTATTTCAATATAGTACCCATTCCTCCAATTTATGTCTCACCATTTAAAAAATTAAACTCACCTCTGATCTTCTTCAGGGAGACTTTCTTGCATTTATCTTTTTGTTTCCTTTTCAGAAATACTTAATTTGTTTTAGTTTGTTATTTTTCACATGTAATATCACTCATTGTTAATTTTACTCATTTTTGCTTCTATCGATAAAAGCCAAGGACTTTGAGGGATTTTCTTTTCTTTGCAGAGTGCCTTGGACAGCGCTCTGCTCGTAATACGTTTTCATCAGTGTTCTCTGCCTGGCTGTTTGCTAGTAGGAGCCAGGTAGTTATCCCTCCATGAGGATTAGCGTTGTTACACGAAACAAAATAACAAAACTGGTGTCAGTTTGTCTGAGGTCACACTGAACGGTTTCACAAGGCATCCTGAGCTCTGTATATTGAAGCAGTAGAAATTGTGAAGAATGTTATTGCAAGAGCAATTTGGCCAGGTGACTTCCCAGATATTGCTAAACTGTGCTTTAACCGTTTTGTACAGCTAGTGTTAACTGTGTCTCCAACTGCTACTGGAGGAAATGATTCTGTAGATATTACTAATGGTTGTCACTTGGTCCTTGTCTGCATTTATAATCTGCTCCTGTGACATCACCCAGCAGCTGAGGGGCAATCGATTAGAATTTACACAGAGCCTGTGGTCACTGTTGTTTCAGGCAATAAGGAGCAAAGAAAAATCATTTTGACATGTCTTAGTTTCCAATAAAGCAATAGAATTTAAGGGAGTTTTCCTGCTGGTTACTCTAAGACACCTGCTTTGGAGTCCTTAGCAGGACTCTCTCTATGGGCTGATGGGCCCTAAGGCTCATTAACAGAGGCTTTGTCACTCCATTGGAGGCAGGTGTAGCACAGGTGGGTGTTAGCACAGAGGTTTGTATGACCAAACCCACCTCAGCAACCAGCACTAATTGGATCCCCTGGGAAGTCTCAAGAGAAGCTGTCAATCATGAAGACTGTTTATAATTTGTAGTGACTTCTCCTCTGCTGCTCTTTTCCCACCCCTATTCAGACCACCTCTCCTTCTTGCACAAATAAACAGTCGTTCCCAATGTACAGATAATTAGAAAGTCGAGGCACACCTCACTTTAATTCCAGCTGCATTTTGCTCTACTTTCCATTTTTCCCAGCCCTTCCCCTGTTGCCACAGTGAGTGTGAAACAATATCCTGTCGTGCGGGAGTGACCTTCTCTAAGGTTGACAAAGCCAGAATGTAGTGTTGAAAGATAAATGTACATTGTTAGTGCATTTTAGAAGATGATTTCTGGTTTCCATAATATGACTTTACGTCCACACTGCTGAAAACTGGAGATGATCTTGTCCCATCACATACTTTTGTTAAAAAATTGTGTTTTGAGGTCAGATCACAGGATGAGGAAACCCTCCTGTTTTCAGGATATTGGGTGTAAAATAAAGAGAGGCTTTCTGTGGTCCCAGGAATCTTCTGTTAAGAAGATATTGATAATAAGAGCTACCATGTAATAAGCACTTACATGTGAGGAACTACCATGATCCCTACTTTACAGGAAGAAACTGAGGCTCAGAGCTAACTTGCTCAAGGTCCCAGAGCAAGTGTCAATGTCAGGATTTGAACTTGGGTTTGCCTGACTCCAAAAGCCTGTACCCTTAACCACTGTGCTGTGCTGTCCCTTTACTTCATTTTTGTCCAAAATCTTTTAGCTTGACGTAAAAAAATAATTTAAATTAGTTATCAGACTAGGCATTTTTTTCAGTGTTTGAGGGATGGGAACAACTTAGGTGTAGTTGGCTAATTGTTCCACAATTGGTGTTATTTCCTGTAGTACATTTCAGGGCCATAATTCAACCCATGTTATTGCTAAATCCAGGTGATAATAAGCTTTGTGGGTGATGAGGGTAGATTAGAAAGAGTTTAGCTTGTTTATTATTTCTCCCTGTTCTTTCTTACGCTGAGGTGGAAGATTGGTGAGTGACTAGATTTTGTGCGGGGGTAGCGGGAAGTTCCCTCTGGTAGAATTATGCAGACTGAACTGCGGTTCTGTCGATTGCCTAGTTATGGGATATGATTACCGCCAAGAGGTTACGGGGGGACTTCACTCCCTCTGTTCAATGTGTGATGTAGGATAAAAGATTTGGGGAGTTCAAGGAAATAACAAACTGCAGAAATGTTTTTTTATCTGTTTCAGCACACTTGGGGCTCAGGAAATTGGCAATTTCTTCTTTCTGATTCGACTTAATTTAAGAAGCTTTTGTTTTGAGTAGTACTTACTTACAGGAGGATTTAAACCTGATCAATACAAATTGATTTTTAAAAAATCATTACAATCTTCAAGCCTTGGGCATTATCCTTAGATTGTAAGTGCTAAACTCAGCCTACCCTTTTGTTTCATGGTGAGCAAAATAAATCTTGAGACCATCAGTGCTAATTAATTCAGATAAGCCAAAAGCATAGATATTCTTATTTTAAGTGAGAGAGATTTTAAAGTTGTGGTTGCTTTTACATTGTTTTAATTTAACATTAAATGGAATAGAAAGATAATCAATGTAGTTACATGTTAAAACTCCTCTAAGCCTTCTCAGAATTATTTCCTTTTAATTGTAGATTATAAAAAGAGATGTAGGTGAAGATATATGGGAGAAAGGGAATCAGTTCAAATCTTCATGAAGTCTGATTTGGAGTAGGAAAATTGGTTCTGAAAAATCTAAGTTTAGAACATCATCTAAAGCTACTCCTCTCATATGTAGCTTGGTCAGTGATTACCATCCCAATGTTCAGGGTTGTTTCTATTTAATCAAGAAATGGGATACAAAAATGCCCATACAATCCAAATCATATTTTAGCCATAATTTTTACCTTCTCCTACTGTATCCTATGTTCAAAAAAATTAAATATCTCTAGCAAAGAATTCAATACAGTAATTTCTTTCCAGTCTTCTTTCATTTTCATGTCTCCCCATGGGGTAGACAGAGATCCCAATAAACAACAAAATGATCAAAAGGTGAAGCAGGGAACTAGTGTGAGAAGCAGAGTCTGTGGATATAGACGGGGTGGTCAGCCTCTGACTCACAGGCTGTCTTGAAAAGTTGCCAATGACTTTGAAGTTTTATCAAGTCCATCTCTTTCCCTTTAGGCAGGACTATTCTTATATCTTTTCCAATTTATAATAATCTGTCCTGCCTTTTAATGAAATTTTCAGTATAGAGAACACAAGCTCCCTCAGGAACTCATTGTGAAGTTGGATGGGTTTTCAGAGAAGGATTTTGTTGTCCATTTTTATTGTTCCTCTTCTCCACGGGGATGATCAACTTTATATAAACACGGCTACATCCATGTAAAGTTCTATTCCACGACACTTGAATTGATTGACAGGTATCTAGAGAACGTGACTTCTCTAGGGAGCAGTAAATCTAATCCCTTCATTGTGACCAGGTTAAGTTTTCTCTCCTCCAGATTGAGATTACAATCTTTTTTATAAATTCACGTTGTGTTGTGGATTTACATTCACCTTGGACCTTCATATGTTTTGCCAATTCTATACATTGCTTGTGTTTCCCTCCTCTGTGCTAAAAATCATGCTGCTGGTTCTGTCAGTCAATATCCAAAGTATGTGATCTTTATTTTATTTTTTCATTTTATTTATTTAGTTTTTTAGAGTTGAGAAATGAGGATGACACATGCCGGTCACCAGCTACTCAGCAGTAGGAAAGGGGCAGGCCCAGTCTCGTTCCTCAGTATGTGATTTTTAAAATAAGAAGTGTGACTATTGTTGTCTATGATCTATAGGACATAGAACTAGCACTGAAATGACTCAGAGTCCTGGGCTCCCCCCCTGTTTCTGCCACAGCTACTGCTATGAGTTTGAGGTCTCTAAGCCTCAGCTTATCCTCATCAGATGTGTGGTCAGATTATAGCAGCTTTTCCCAATGGGTTTTCCACAAGATGTTAACAGATATAACAAGAAAAATAGTCCCATTTTAAAATTGGTGGTGGGAGTGGTTGCCGTGGGAACCTAAACAGAGTTCTTTACTCAAGGACTCGAGTCCTTCACATATTAATATTTTGGACTAAAAAAATAAAGTGTATTATAAATCTTCCAATCCTCAAGAGGGGTTTCCTAAAAGTGTCCCATTATGGTTCATTTTTTTCTTTTTAAATGCTACTTTAGTGCCACCCACTCTTCCCCAGGCTCTTCTGCAAAGCAGACGTATTCACTCTTTCCTTGGTGCCCATGCCAGAGATGTAGCAGAACTGCCGGGAGAGCCCTCCAGGCTCCTGGGGATAGATGATAGTTTACGTATCCCCTGGTTTCCTTTTTGCATCATGAGTTCTTTGAGGACAGAGGCCTTTTCATATTCATGTTATGTAAAGAGGGTCTAATCCAGTTCTTGACACCTGGAATATATTTCATAAATGTGTTACATGAGTCAAACTGTCCATAAATGGAAAGCATTGCTTTGAAAATTTTTGAACTTCCTGTCACAGAAAATGTTATTATAGAGTGGATTTTTGAAATGGGTGAAATTTGTAGGCAAGAGGATATCTAAATTCAGGAATTTATGAGTTTCCTAAGGTTACAAAGGTAATATAAGAATAAAATTACCAATACATAACCACAGGCAGGTGAGAGAAGGGCAGAGCACAGCCTTGCAGGCAGTTCTTATAGACTTCTTTCTTTGGTCTGAATAAACTTTCCTATTACTTGATGAATTCTGTCTGAGAATGTGGAATTATTAATTGAAAAGGTTTGTCCAGATCTCCAATATATAAGGAGAGGACAAATCCTAATGAAATTTACTTCATCTTCACCTTGCACAATGCCACTGTACACTTATGAATTCAATTCATTAAATTTATGATGAGTTTATCTTTCTATTTTGCTATTCCATTAATTTGTTGTATTTCTTATAAGCTTCTGGGAAGCATGAAATATGTCTCATATGCATTTATCTATCCTTTGATACCTAGTGGTTTGTGATCATAGGAGGAAGTCCATAAATATTTGCAGAAAAAATAAAAAGATGAATATGGTGGCTCAGACATTTTTCCAATTCAGCATCTGAAGATAGAGATACTAGAGATCATGATCTTATATTTAGCAGAAGTTAAAATTTTGAAAGTAGAGAAAATGGGAAAAAAATTGTCTATCATTTCACTACTAAAGAATAACCACCACTGAGACCTCAGATTATTTCTCTCTAGACATATTTTATGCAAAGGGAATTTTTAGGTATAGTTGTAATCCTATGGTATATAAAATTTTGTGTCCTGATTTTTTGCATTTGAAATTATATGAAGTGTTTATAATCGTTTGTTCTTTTGTATATAGGAAATATTTTTACGATGAAATTTTTAAAACCATGGAAGTCCCAGGTTAAAGCAGAATTTTTAATTGTTCCTGCATGGTTTTCTTAAGTATTTATTCTTTGATTATCATGTATTTTATTAGGCTTTTCTCTTTATTTATTTATTTTGCTGTATAAAAGGGCTGAAGTTAACATTTTTAGATGTGAATATTTTTGTTTGTCCTTTTGAATATTTTCAAGGCAGCAAGTACTTATGCAAACTGTTTTGTGCCAGTATTTGCTATTTCAAACAATATATGAACATTCCAAATTCATTGCAAACTCACCAGCGTGATTTTTTTTATTTTTAAAATATTAACTGATTTTGATGTAAAAATGCTTTCTTATTTTGTTTAAGTTTTGAGGGTGCTTTTTGGTCTTATTACTGAAGTCAAATCTTTTCTCATATATTTGTTTATCATTTTTGTTCTTTTGTGAATTGTCCATTCATGTCTTTCCAATTATTTTTCTTATTGAATTGTATGAATGCTTCAAGCCATAAAGCATGCTATCTCCTGCAGGTACTGTGTATTCACATACCACTGCTTTCACCAGTGCCCAGGGACAGTGTACAAAGCAGGGGAAAGTCACCATCAGCAGGCAGCTGGACCAGGCGGTTTTGCGGACTGTTTTGTAATGCAATGATGAGGAGGGAGCTGAGTTACTAAACAGTCCCCTCTTTCTGTTTAGTATTGCAAAAGCGTGGCTAGTGTGGTATGTGTGACAGGCCTCATTCTTCCTTTTGTCTGAACTATTATTAGATAGGTCCAGAAATTGCTGGTAAGTCGGGGCTCTGAGCACATTCGGTTTATGTTGCTTTCTGAGATATGAAGTGTCACAACTACTCGATACAGTTTGCTCTTCACTTGAGCAAAGTGCCAACAGCTTGTATGTGACTCCTTAGGAATAATGAGAATCTAACCTCATTTTAGGAGAGGGGACAGATTGTGTCTGTACTTGGCAACTTACATCCCTCTGCAGCTGGGATTGCTTGAGACGCTCTCTGGAGTTGAGGGGCTCGTATTGACAGAAAAATGTCCATTTTGTCTGAGGAGATGCTGAGTCTGTCAACATCTGCTGGCAGTAATGCTTTCTCTAGCATGACTTAACTCCCCAAACCCCTGGATGTGACAAAAGTTAATGTATGAGCTTTGCAGTATGCTTTAGTTTCTTGTCATTTTATCAGGGGACTAAATGCTAAATGCCTTCAGACACGCCGTAAGCTAAGGGCTCCTTTTAAAACAGAACAGAAACTTAAAAAAAAAAAAATATGTCAAAGCATGCATGCAGGTCTTTTTAAAAAAATACTTATTTTATGTCTTGCATAAAACTTTCAAATAGTTCAGGTATTACAAATGCTGCAAAAATTATCTGATAGCAAAGAAAACAAAAGCTCTTTCACCTTAATAGGAAAGGTTTTATACAGAACAGTTGAGAATAGGTAGAAATGATTTGAGGATGGAAGAGTCTTTCACAAATACTGTTTTTATCATGTTTTGTTTATTTTTTCTTTCTTAGACTCTACAATGTCTCATTATTTAGGTCATTAAATCTAAAATGTCCGATTTCAAGTCAAAAGTGTAATTTATTATATCTCAAACAAGCAATACAATTAATCAAAGTATGTGCCCAAACTATCGACACAGTGTTGCCATCTTCACAGTAGCTTGTTTATGCCAGAAGCAAAGAAGCCTGGAAAGCCAGTGGCGATAAAATTGCAAAAGGCGTTTTCCATAACTTGTTGAGAATTGAATATTTTTCCTTGTAAGAAGTGGTCCAAAGCCTAGAAGAAGTGGTAGTCAGTTAGTGCAAGGTGTGGTGAATACAGTGGATGACCGTGTTTCCAAGGCCAGCTTCTATAGTTTGAGCAGCGTTGTTTGTGCTACATGTGGTTGAGTGTTGTCTTGCAAGAAGATTGGCTGGTCTTATGGACCGATCTTAGCTGCTTAATTGCAAGCATCCTCATCATTTCATCCAATTGGTTGCAGTAGACATCTGCTATAATTGATTGACCAGGTTTCATGAAGCTGTAGTGGATTATACCAGCACTAGACCACCAAACAGATACCATTAGCTTTCTTTGATGAATATTTGGTTTTGGAGCATGTTTCAGCTGTTCATCTTTATTCAACTATTGTGCTGAATGCTTGCAATTGTCAAAACGAATCCATTTTTCATCACACATAGCAAAACGATGTAGAAATGGTTCACCTTCATGTTGTGACAGCAAGAAAAGCAAGCTTTGAGATGGTTTCTCTTCTGATGCTTGTTTAATCTCTGTGGAACCCATCTATCCAGATTTTTTTTTTACTTTGTCAGTTTGTTGCAAATGGTCCAATGTTGTTGAGATAGTAATGTCAAACCTTGCTAATTCACGCATAGGTTGAGATGGATTCACTTCCACTAAAGCTTTCAGCTCATCATTATGTCAAGTGTGCATAAAACAGATAAAAACATTTCTGTAGTTTGTTATTTCCTTGAACTCCCCAAATCTTTTATCCTACATCACACATTGAACAGAGGGAGTGAAGTCCCCCCGTAACCTCTTGGCGGTAATCATATCCCATAACTAGGCAATTGACAGAACCGCAGTTCAGTCGGCATAATTCTACCAAAGGGAACTTCCCGCTTCCCCCGCACAAAATCTAGTTACTCACCAATCTTCCATCTCAGTGTAAGAAAGAACACCCACATGGCTCATTTTCAAGATTAAAATCGCCAGGGCAGAACTTCTCAAACCATAGATGTACTATGCATTCATTAGCCACATCCTTCCCAAATACTTCCTTGATATTTCTAGCTGTCTATGCTACATTGGTTCCACGATGGAACTCATATTAAAAAATAACATGAATTTTTGACCTATTCATGGTTTCACAAAAATGGCTCTAAAAAAATTTGAAAGATAATTACAAGCCAAAATGAACATTTGAAAGAATGAGGATGTACCTTCACAATTTAAAAAAAAAGTATCAAAGTGAAATGTCAGTAATATCAACTGTCAGACTTAGTACTTAAGGAAATCAGACACTTCATATTTAATAACTTAATATATGTAGGATTAAATCTAACTTATTTTTGCCCATCTTTTCTGTGTGAATCTTATTTTACCTTTTAAAACAGCTTTATTGAGGTACCATTTACATATAAAATTTGTATATATTTAACGTGTGCAACTTGATGTTTTGATATACATATAAATTGTAAAATGACCACATTCCAGATAATTAATGTATCTATCACCTCTACATAGTTACCATTTGTGTGTGTGTTTATTTGTATGTGTGCTTCTATGTGAATTTCAGACACTATAATATTGTTAAACAATTTTTGAATCAACTTTCTTGTTTCTACTCCAATATGTTTGCACATACATTCTTCCCAAGAAGCAAACACACTCCTGTCTCTGTCAGTGTGGGTTTTATTTCTTCATACATCTGCCTCCTCAGTTAGATCCTTCAGTTCTGTCCCTCCCACATTGTGTCACCTCACATGTTCAAAATATGTTGCTTTATAAATCCTCTTGATTATGTGTGTATATTATTATTTCCTTGAGGGAAATAATCCTATTACCTTAGTGCTCTTCAGTGTGTTGACTAGAAACATTTTTTATGTGCTATATATCTAAGTAATGTAGTTGTCTGGCTCTCTTTCGTTCTAAAATATTCATGAGATTCAAATTGTGAGTACATTTTCAGGTAGCTGAAGGACACATGAGTTTAGGATTATTGATTTCATATTTTAAATAAAATCACAAATTTAAGCATTTCTAGAATAAAATAGATTCTGAACATATTTTTTTTGTCTGTCCCTTAATCTTTAAATAAGTAGTTTTTACAAAACAGTCTTTAAAAGATATTTTCAAACCTCTGATTTACAGCAGTATTTAACCTATAAAAGTAGTGGGCCCACTGATGGTGATGTCTGAAAATAATATCCCTGGGGTGATGATTGTATGATTTTGGAACTCTACGTGTATGTAGACTGAGTTCTAGCAACAGTTTAGAATAGAGGGTACTACTTTGGTCAACTGGAATAACCACAGAATCTGATGGTGTTAACTCTGGGTATTCCATGTAAATTAAGCTTGGTAAAGATGCATGGACAAACTGCTCTGATTTTTAACCACTAAAATTAAATCCTAAGATCCAAATGCAGTATTGAAATTATGAGCTCTTTCTTTGACAATGAATGTATCCAGAGAGTTGATGACCTTGTTAAACATTAAGATTATAATTCAAAATGACACCACCAAAGTTGGAGAAATGTAAAAAGATTTACAATGTTTGAAGACTCACTCCCTGATGTTAGGTTTGAAAATATGTTGCATAGAGTATTTTCTGGCCCCAGGAATAAATCGTGACCAAAACCAATGCTATTCTTGAGTAGTTGATGATGATGGTGATGATGTTGATAAAGAGCAAATAATTAATTGTGAACTTAAATTATTTAATCCTTACAACAATATCCTATAGTATGATTACATCCATTTGTAAATGAGGAAATTGAAATTTATAAAGAAGAAGTGAGTTGTCTCAGGAGTTAGTATTTGAACCCACTTCTTATTGAGTCCAAAAACCAATATATTGAGATATTAGAAAGTTTTTCAGGAAATAGAAAATGAGGCATGAATAGTTATCATGACATAATATGGAAAGATTCCTTATGAATTCTGAGATGTTCTAATGAGTTAGTGTTGGTAAAGTTGAAATGTATGTACTCTTTCTAATCTCAGCTGATATGCTTGAACAATGATATTCATCCTCATCCTTTGATATGAAGAGATGGTCACTCAACTTGCAGAAGGGAGAAAGGGTGAATATGGCACCTCTGAGCTGGGGAAATAAGTGTAAATTGAGGCAAAATTTCTCTTCTTTAGGAACTGTTAAAGTCTTGGTGCTATTTTTTAGTAGATTTTCTATGAGAGTGACAGTACCTGCTAATAAACGTTCTCATTGTGTATTAATAGCAATACTAATTGATCATTTACTGTATTCCAGGTACTGCTTTAGGGATTAATATATGTTTTTTCATTTAATTTTTACAATGACCCTCATCTACTGCCATACCACCCTGAACATGTGTGATTTCATCTGATCTTGGAAGCTAAGTAGGGTTGGGCCTAGTTAGTACTTAGGTGGCAATGACCCTGCAATGTAGATATCATTTATATTCTGATTTCACAGATTAGAAAGCTGAGGCATAAAAAGATTAAATGACTTTTCCAAGGCCATACATCTCATTATTGGCTAAGTCAGATTATGTCTAAATATCATGATAACACAGTCTATGCTATCAACAACTGCCTCCTGCTTCTTGCACTTTACTCATTCTATGTGATTTTATACATGATTTTGCTCATGGTTTACCTTGATGATTTTGAATCCCCAATCAAGTTATGGCTACAAGGTTATATGTAGGGACACCATGGAAACCCTGTACATTGTTGTTAATTGCTATTATTTTTGCTTTAGTGGAAGGCATGTAGGATTGGGCATCAGGACAAATGAATTCTGGCAGAAGATATGCTCTTAGAATCACTTCCTTCATCTGTAAAATGGAATGAATAATGCTTCACCTACCTAAAGGCAGGGGCCGGACAAGATGGCATCTTTGACTGAATATTCATAGAACAATGTGTTTCTAATTGTGTTCTCTGGGGCCAGGGATGCTGGCATATGTATGAATAAGCATGATTCAGGCATCTTACATGGTATCACGTAGGCATTGTGGAAATAAATCTTCTCTTGCCTCTCAGTGTAATGTTAACTTTTGTGCTTGAACCCTGGACTTCTCAGTCATTAAGTGATTATAACCCAAGAAGAAAGGGATCATAACTAGTCTCCCACACAGCAGTGTCTCTCCTTGGAGAATCATCAGTGTCTTCATTTTGACAGTGGTACATGATCTTTTGCTTATCATCCCTAGCTAAAAATAATTTTAAGAGGGTGTAGAAAGAAGAGAGATATTTAAGATACACTCTCCTAAAAATCAAGGCTGATTGATATGATGATTCTTTTCAGAAATAAGAGACATTATTAAGGTATAATACACTGATGGCTTTGTGGAATTAACAGTTTATCACAACACATAATTCTGTGGGTAATTTATCCTTGAATCAGGTTCCTTTTACTCTGTTCCATTATTACAGGTTAATCTGGGACATATATTTACTGAAATATTGACAAACCCATTTTAAATTATTTTCAGAAGTCATGAAGACATTTAGCTTCTTTTGATTTAATATCCTTGACTTCAGTACTCAGTCCAGGCATGTCAGGTGTGTGATACTGCCTGAGCGTCTGTAAAGATAGTGAATAATATTAATTAAGATGGTTGTGCTCTTTGTCCTCACAATTGATTCTTTTGCTAGAATGGTAATAATAGTGTTTTCAATAAAAACACCATCTGGGATTTTTTTCCTTTCTCATAGGCTAGCTCTTTACTGTAAAATTGAGATAGCCTCTCAAGTCTGAAGCACCTTCCAATTTATCAAAAAGGGACAACATAACATTCCAAAGCAGACTCTGTCCTTTTAATGCACACCCATTTTAGGGCCAGCCAAGAGAAGCGACTTGTTCTACAGGAAAACATTTCTTGGCACATTGTTATTTTGAAAACTTGTAGGAGACCACAGAGTGAGAGAGAAGAGACAGCAACAACCTCTGGCATGCCTGGGGGATGACTTACTTTTTCATATTTGTGGAACCCTGTGTCAAGAGAGAAAACATCTAAAAATGAAATGCATTTACTCAGAACCTGTAGGGCAAGGTGCAAAGAGCCTGTGCTTAAGGAGCCCAGATTAAAAATTAAATGGTTGAAACCTGCAGAACAACTGCTATCAGCAGAACCATGGACTCTTTTTGGTTAACTTTGTGCCATTTGACTAGTTTTAATAAATTGGCTTTGGGTACTAATGTGTCTTTTCATCTTTTATGTTGCTGCCCATAACTCATAGTGACCCATTTGCTGATGATGAGTTGTTTCTCTGCAGTCCAGTGATTATTGGCCTTTCAAAGCATTGACTTAATCCACCAATGTATAAATGGGACATGGTCTGTTCAACATTATAGTCAAGTCCCAAATGACAGAAATCAAAATCCCACTGTAGTATATGTATATTACTCCTGTAGCTCTTTCCCTGAAATGTGTGATGGAATAGAAAACAGTCAAGGTGTGGTATGAGGACAATTTTAAATGTATGGACAGAGAGGATCCATGCAGAGGAGAAAGCAAGCCAAAGAGATTTGGTAGACCACTTTTTTCTGGTTGGTTCCTCCTCTCTTAGATTTTGCTCTGATTCTTCACTCTTTCCATAGGAGTAAAATCTTAAAACTAAAAGTTTGAATGCTGCAGTGTCCTTCATTTTTATGTCTCCTTTTCAGTCCATAGCCCTGCCATTGACACTATCATATTTTCAAACATCTTCCAACTCTCCCCAAAGACTGAATGACCCTTGTTTGCCATGCATTTGAAAGGCTCTCTGCTTTTAGTAGAACTTCAGGTATTTTGAAATATCTTTAGAAAGACTCTAACTAAATGAGCTGGAGTGACTCTGTAGCTGAAGTTTGACTAAAAAAGTTCAAAAGTGTGCTGTGGAATTGTGAGTATTGATTGTGCCAATTGGAGTGGAATTTTTTAGAAAAGAAACTATTTTATTCATATATAAGAAATACATATGTCTTTGTTTAAAAAGTATGTTAATGTCGTATTCTCCACCCTTCATATATTTTTAGTTTTGATACCTATCTAATTTAGATACAGTCATATGTTGCTTACCAATGGGGATACATTCTGAGAAATGTGTTTTTGGATAATTTTTGTCATTTTGTAAACATCATAGAGTGTACTTACACAAACCTAGATTCTGTAGCCTACTATACACCTAGGCTATGTGATATACCTTATTGCTCCTAGGCTACAAACCTGTATAGCATGTTACTATACTGAATACTATAGGTAATTGCAACACATGACAAGTATTTATGTACTAAGCATATCTAGACATAGAAAAGATCTACTGAAAATACAGTATAAAAGATTAAAAAATGGGACACGTATATAGGGCACTTACCAGGTAATGGAGTTTGCAGGGCTGGAAGTTGCTCTGGGTGAGTGAGTGAGTGATGAGTGAATATAGGGGCCTAGAACATTACTGCACACTACTATAGACTTTATAAACACTGTACACTTAGGCTACACTAAATTTATTAAAAAATTTTTTCTTCAATAATAAATTAACCTTAGCTTTCTGTAAATTTTTACTTTATAAACTTTTTAAATTTTTTTCTTTTTTTTATTTCACGATATTATGGGGGTACAAACATTTTGGTACATGTTATGGCTCTTTTGTAATAGCATTTAACTTAAAATGCAAACACATTGTACAGCTATCCAAAAATATAGCTGTGGGTATATCCTTATTCTATAAGCTTTTTTCTATTTTTAAATTTAAATTATTTTTTTTACTTTTTAAACTTTTTTTTGTTAAAAACTAAGACACAAACACACACTTTGGCCTAGGCCTACACAGAGTCTGGATTATCAGTGTCACTGTCTTCCACCTTCACATCTTGTCCCACTGGAAGGTCTTCAGGGGCAATAACATGCATGGAGCTGTCACACCTTCTGGAATACCTCCTGAAGGACCTACCTGAGGTTGTTTTACAGTTAATTTATTCTCAACAAGTAGAAGGAGTACATTCTAAAATAATGATAAAAACTACAGTACAGTATAATAAACACATAAACCAGTAACATAGTCATTTATCATTATCAGGTATTATATACTGTACATAATTGTATGTGCTAGACTTTCATACCACCCATATTGCAGTAGGTTTGTTTACACCAGCATCACCACAAACATAAGAGTAATATGTTATGCTATAATGTTGCAATGGATACAGTGTCACTAGATGATAGGAATTTTTCAGCTCCAGTATAATCTTATGAGACCACCGTGGTATGTGGTCTGTTGTTTACTGAAACATGGTTATGTAGTGCATGACTATATTTGAAAATGAAGTTATCAGGTAAAGAAGGCCTAGGCACAAGTCTTTACTTCTTTGAGCCAAGTCAGACCCAGACTATGACCCCTCGGTGATACCTCCTAGCTGTCGTTGGAGATATTTACCATCATTGATCAGGGACTGGAGACCTAAAACAGGCACATCAGCAGAATGTGCTATCATGTGCAATGAACTTTCAAATTAAAAAAAAATCCATTCAATATTGTTACTTGCATAGTATTTGGAAAAATGAGTGATAATTTATAAGCGAAAAAATATCTGTGCTACAAAGAACTCTTTGAATGTTGACTCCAGTTTCAGCAGAATAAATTTGTCTGATAGTAGCCTCCGTGTCTACAAAAGAGATAGGTTTGCAATTATTGGGGTCAGAGTGTATGTAGAAGCGCTGTGAAAAACCTTGAAATTTCAGCAGAAGAGGATTTTCAACAATAAAATTCAAGGAAAGGTCATATTAGTGGACTTTTTGGTAGTCATCTTAAATTTCTTTTACATTATCGGCATCATAAATGCTTTTAATAGAAGACTGAATTAGGGCTATAATTTTTAGCCTTCATAGACTTAACATCACTTCAGATCTAGCTTAATTTTCTGGAATATTGAGATGTAGTTTCTGTTTTATTTATAAGTACAAGAGAAACCAGGGTGATGAATACATTTTAATTTCTGTTTTCTCATTCCATTTTATAATACAAATAAATTTTTTTTCAGAAGGAGGTATACCTACTTGTATCTTTGCAAAATGTCTTTTTGGAAAATAGTTTTGAATATTCATTTAAATCCTGTTTCTTGTGACCCTGTGTAGACTTCGTGCTGTTAAAACTAAAGTGGATAACTTCTTATAGCTGAGCAGTAATTTTAGTGACATTTTAATGTCATGTCCTCTCCTTTGCAGCCTGTTTGCATATTGCATGCAAACTACATGTCAGGATTTTTTTAAACATAAGATATGTTGGTAAATGATTTTGACACAACTTGTCCTATTGGACCAACTATTTTTAATAAACATTTTACATCTTACTCTTGAATGACCTATTGCACTGAGAGACAGAAAACTGAGTTTCTGTCATGTCCTGGTACCATGGTGTTGACCTGGTAGAGCTAGTCACTTTGACCTAAATGTTTGATATTAACAGAATACACCTAGCCCTGTGTGGGAATGAGAAGGAAATGGGGTCAGAAGTTGCAGAGGTTGCTTTCACATGCTATTAAGCTGTGGTCAGCTTCTCCGTAAAGAGTTGTAACTCCCTTAGACAACTTCCTCTTTGGGCAGTTGCAAAGTGTAGACACTGCTGAGGAAGGGGTCCAGCTGCAGGGATAGGGTTAAGAGTTTTCTTTCTGCGAGGAGCTACCCTGCATGGCAGTGGGCCACGAATGGCCCTTTCCTGCTGTGACTCAGGAACAGCCAGCCCACCTGTCAGTAACAGTCTTTGGCAAGAGACAGAAGGAAACTTTGGTGGCTTTTGGAGCCACAAGCTTGGTTTTTGGTGGTGTTCTTTGCTCATTGAATGTCCAAGCTCGAGCTGCTCCTCGATCAGGTACGCTGCTGTCAACCTGAAAGTGATTAGAGACAAAAGTCGTGATGCAGATGTGTGAGGCTGTGGACATGCAAACCTAGATTTGGGGGCAGGGTGCTGAATTAGAAGATTTAGAAGTCTCCTGTTGGAATCAGATGCAAGCAGGCAGATGATTTTGACACCAGAATTAACCGAGGTCAGGAAATGGGCTTGAAAATATATTTGTTTTGCAATAAGATATTGATGAGACAAATATGCTTTAAAAAAGGAAGATTAGAAAGGTCATGAATGAATTGTGAGGATCTAGCCTCACATTAGTTCCTTTGCTACCACCTGAGTCTAAGTTAGCCTGGTCTCACCCCTGGGTGAATGCAATCGTCTCCTACCTCAGCTCCTATGTCCATCCTGCCACCTGGAGGCTGGCTTCCACAGCACTGAAAATACAAGTTAGATTTTGCCACTCCTCTGCCCAGACTTGCCAAGGGCTTCCCATCTCACTGGGAGTGAGATAAGGACGCCTTGCCATAGCTGACATGGCATTCCCAGGCCCCGCCCTTATCTTGCACCACTCTTACTCTCACTCACTCATTCAGGTCCTTCTGCTTTCCTTGCTGTTCCCTCCTCAGAGCCTTTCCACCTTCATTTCTGTCTGATTGGAATGTTTTCTCCAAATATCCATATTACTCACTTTCTCACTTCATTCTCGTCTCTGTTCAAATGGCACTTTGGAAGAGAGGCATTTGTGGCTGTGCTGTCTAAAATAGCACACTCACATGCGCCCATCACTTTCTATTCACTTACCCTGCCTTCTTCTGCATAGCGCTTGCTACCACCTGTCATATTCTATTAAGTTGAATGATATGAAATTGCCTTTTGGTGGGTTAGGAACAACTGAATATTGGCCATTTCATTTGCTTCAACCTAAAATATATTTATTAATTAGTTTATTATTTTTATTCCTTCCCCTACACTAGGTTTGAAACTGTGTGAGTCCAGGGCTTTGTCTTATTTTTAGCAATACCCCCAATGTCTAGCACCTAGCAAGCACTTAGAAAAGCGGTATTGAACTAATGGAAAGGAAGAAGAAAAGCCAGCAGAATTTGTTGACAGTGAATAGAGAAAACTTACATGAAAAGTGATGTGTGTGTGTCTATGTGTGTGATATACAAGAGATTCTACAAAAAGGTGATTTGGAAGGGCTTCTGAGGAGCCTAGAAAATTGAAGGATTTATTTGTATCCATGTGAAGTTCTGTGTAAAGTTTCTAATTGGAGCTCTGGGCTATGCATGGACCTTAATTATATATTTTTTTCTATGTGATTTCCAGAAACTGGAACTAAGAGGGGTAAAACATGCTTTGGATAATATAACTTTTTTTGTTTGTTTGTTTTTGTTTTTTTGAGACAGTCTCGCTCTGTTGCCTGGGCTAGAGTGCCATAGTGTCAAGCTCACAGCAACCTCAAACTCCTTGGGCTTAAGCAATCCTTCTGCCTCAGCCTCCCGAGTAGCTGGGACTACAGGCATGTGCCACCATGCCCGGCTAATTTTTTTCTATATATATATTTTTAGCTGTCCAGATCATTTCTTTCTATTTTTAGTAGAGACGGGATCTCGCTCCTGCTCAGGCTGGTCTCAAACTCCTGATCTCGAGCGATCCTCCCACCTTGGCCTCCCAGAGTGCTAGGATTACAGGCGTGAGCCACCGCTCCCGGCTGAGGATAATATAATTTTGAACTGAAAGAGTTTCACAGTTAGTAAGTTACAAGGATTCAGCTCACCAATTGTGATATAAATTAATTTTTACTAGAGAAAAGAAGTTTCTTTTTACTTCTAGAAGCATGACTAATAATATTTAGACTCCCTGCTACAAACACTTAGAAATACTAGTGTTTGTAGTGAGACACACTACAAAAATGAGACACCTCTTCCATGTATATTTGATTTTGAAAGGAAATAAAACTATCACCATGGGTCAGAAATAAAGATGGGATTGAAGACCTCAAGGATAAATATTTGAATTGATGCTATGGCTGTCCTTGGAAGAGTGTTATTGGTCTCCCTAACCAAAGGCTTGAGTTTTAACAGCCATGTGGAGATATGGAATGGAAAATTGAGACTCTGTGGGTTGGAACAGAGATCTTCAGCACAAAGTTTTGACTGTTGAGTAGAAGGGACTAAAAAAAAAAAATACATCATCAGCACAGAAGGGACAAGGGAGCTATGTCTTAGAAAATATCTCCTACAAAGACATATGCTATGAATTTGCACCCCATTTGGGTTTGGGATTTGAATTTGTGCAGTATGGGAAAATTACAACTTGAGAAATTCATCCAAAGGAGCCCAGGTCACTGATGCCCCTGAAGCACCTGGCAGAATCAGCTGCAAACTTCTTAGAAGGGAGATGCTATTGAACCAAGCTCCACAAAATTCCTACAGATAAATACCTTCTAAAGATTAACTAACAACCTCAAATTATAAAACATAAGATAAAAATCCCCGTGAATAGGTTAGCAAACAAAACAAATAGCAGGATTAGAATCCAAAACCTTCAAATGATGGAACTATCATATAGAGGTTGTGAATTAAGGATATTGAAAATGATCAAGACATAAATTAGTTATAAGTATAAGAAAAATAAGATTTTCCAAAAAGGAACAAATTCTAAAAGTAAAAAATAAAGTAATAGCAATAAATAAATATACCAAGTTCAGAAACTGGCCCATATATGTCTGAGGATGTATTACAAATCTGTGGAAAGAATACAATGAATGGTGTTAGGAGATATAATTATTCACATGGGAGAATAAACATAATAGTACCCCTTCCTCACAACATACCAAATTAGATCTCAGGTGGAAGGTAGGTGTAAAAATGAAAAGAAAAGTAATTTTAATTTATATTTTTTAGGAGAGAATTGACCGACTATCTTTATGGCCTCTGGGTAAGGAAGGATTTCTTAAGACATTAAAACCCAAACCATAAAGAAAAATTATGATAAACTAATTATATTGAAACAAAAACTTCTGTGTAACAAAAGACACTAATAATATTAAAACAGATAAGCTTCAGACTAGAATATATTTATAATGTATACAACAAACAAAAATCAGTATATGCTTTGTATGAAAGAGTCTTACAAATAAATATTTCAAAAATTCAACCCAAAATATAAACAAACAATTCACAGAGGAGGAAATAAGAATGTCTGGTAAATACATAAATACTTGCTCTACCTCACTAGTAAATACAAATGAAAAAAAGAAAATTTCATTTCATATCCATAATTTAGATAAAAATTAAAATGTGAAAATACCAAATATTGGCAATGATGTAGAATAAATTGGTACAAACAACTGAGAGAGCAGTTTGACATTATATAGTAAAGTTAAAAATGTGCATATCCTGAAGGAAGAATTCCACTTCTAGGCATATTTCTAAAAACATGTTTGTATGCATTTGCCAAGAGACATACACAAGGATTTTAAATTTTTGACATTATGTTTTAATAATTATTTGTAATAATATGGGAAAAATTATGTATTTCTATCAATAGAAGAAAGTACAAATAGAAGTGTTGTGTGCGTGTGTGTGTGTATTATTTGTATAAATTTAAGGGGTACACTTGCAGTTCTATTCCATGGTTATATTGCGAAGTGTTCATGAAGTCTGGGCTTTCAGTGTAACCATCATTTGAATAATGTACGTTGTACCCATTAAGTAATCTCTCATTCCTCCCCCCTCCTCCACCCCTTTCCAAGTCTCCAGTGTCTATCATTGCACATTCTATGTTCCTGTGTATACATTATTTAGCTCCCACTTTTAAGGGAGAACATGCAGTATTTGATTTTCTGTAAAAGTGGAATATCCATATGGTGGACTACAGTAAAGCAGATAAAATGCATAAACTCCATGAGATGCATTAACACATAGATCTCAACAACATAAATTTAAGCAAGAACAAAATAAAAACAACTTGCAGAAGGATTAATGTGACATTATATCATTTATAGAAAGTTTTAGAATATGCAAAATAGTATTTTACATTTTTAAAGAATATATTCATAGAGAGTAAAAGAATGAAAAGAGAGTGGAAATTCTAAACACCAATTTTAGGATACTTTTGTGAAGGGAAGTAGGGAAGGAAGAAACCGGGATCAGGGAGGGAGGCATGTGCTGGGACTTCAAATCTACCTGAATTGTTTGGTTTTTCCCCAAGTTTTTGTTTGATAACACACATTCATGGGAAGTTGCAAAGATAGTACAGAGATATCCTGTGTATTGTTCACCCAGTTTCCCCAGTGATTACACCTTCTGTACCTGTAGTACAATATCAAAGCTAGGAGTTTGACATTGGTCCAATGTGTGTGCATAGCTCCATATCATTTTTGTTACATATGTAGATTCAATCAAGATTCAGAACAGTCCATCATTGCAAAGATTTCTCTTGTGCTATGTTTTTATAGTCACAACCACTTCCCTTCCCTAACATTCCTAAATCCTAGTAAGCACCTAATACGCTCCCCATCTCTAGAAAATTTTGTCATTTTGGGAGTGTTATATAAATGGAACCATATAGTATATGACTTTTTGAAATTAGTTTTTTTTTTTTTTTTTAACTCGGCATCATATCCTTGGTCCTTGAGATCCTCCAAGATGTTGTATGTATCACTAATTCCTTCCTTTTCATTGCTGAGTAGTATTCCATGGTATGGATGTAACACAGTTTTCTAACCATTCACCTGTTGAGGGACATTTTGGTCTTTTCAATTTTGGATACTATGAATATGAAGTATAGTATATGGTAGGCATATGGGTTTTTACGCAGAAGTGTATTTTTATTTCTCTGGGTAAAATGCTCCAGAGTGAATTACTGGGTCAGGTGGTAGGTGCATATTTCTTTTTAAAGGAAATTTCCAAATTATTTTGCAGAGTGGCTGCAACATATTATGTTCCTTTGACCATGTATGAGAGGTCCAGTTTCTATGCATCTTTGAAACCATTTGGTATTGTCACTATTTTTTGTTTTAGCTGTTCTAATAAGTCTGTAATGATGTCTTATCGTAGTCTTATTTTGCATTTCTCTAATGGATAGTGTCCCAGTTTTCTATTGATGCTGTAACAAATAACCATAAACTTAGTGGCATGAAACATCACAAACTTATTATAGTACAGTTCTATAGGTCAGAAATCTAACTCTGGTTTCACTGGGCTGATATCAAAGTGTTGGCAGGGTGCATTCCTTTCTGCAGGGGCTAAGGGAAAATCCATTTCCTTGTCTTTTCCAGCTCCTAGGCTCTGCCCATATTCTTTCACTCAGGGCTCTCTTCCTCTATCTTCAAATCCAGAAACTGTGGGTTGAGTCCTTCTCATATAATATCATTCCAGTGTCTTCCATATTGATTTTCCACCTTTAAGGACCTTTGTGATTGAACTGGGCCCAACTCAATAATCCAGAATAATTGTTCTATTTTAAGGCACCCTTAATTCCATCAGCAACCTTGTAGTAGTAAGTTGTTTTTCATATTTTTCTGTTGCATTGGACATTTTTATAATGAAATATTTTATAATAAATCACAGAAAAGAGAGAAATTTTCCTGAAAATGTTCAGAGGGTGGGTGATGATGTGGTGAAATGGGAATCACAGTGGACTGGAGAATAATGACTTTCATCAAGATCACTTCCCTCTCTGGGCATCCATATTATTTTCTGTGATTCATGAGGGCTGGACTAGATGGGCCCTAGAGCCCTTCATCATGCTGATGCTCAGAGAGTGTAAGAGATGAGAAGAGGGAACCAGGCTTTGAAGTCTAAAGAAGAGAGATTTCTTATATCCCCAGGGGGAGCCTGCACAAGTAACTAGAGGTTCACGGAGGGAGGGGGACACTTTGGGAGGTTTCCTTATACTTGTAAATAATTATAATAATACAGAAGATATCATTAGAACATCTTATGAAAACTTCACACACTCCTGGATTTCATAATGGGATTACCATATGATGCTTCTTGAGATATGATTTAAAATTTACAAACAAGACTGGGCACAGTGGCTTGTGCCTGTAATCCTAGCACTTTGGGAGGCTGAGGCAGGAGGATTGCTTGAGGCCTGGTTTTGAAACCAGCCTAAGCAAGAGCAAAACCCCGGGGTTTCTACAAAAAAAAAAAAAAAAAAATAGAAAAATTAGCTGGGCATTGTGGTGTGCTCCTGTAGTACCAGCTACTTGCGAGGCTGAGGCAGGAGGCTGAGCTCAGGAGTTTGAGGCTGTAGTGAGCTATGATGATACCACTGCACTCTAGCCAGGGCAACAAAACGAGATCCTGTCTCAAAAAATAAAATTAAATTTATAAACAAGTCTGAAATATAAATGAGAAAAATACAATATATAAAAGTCCTAGGGGTTTAGTCAGCAGAATTCCAAATGAGAATGTAACACTTTAAGAAGCACTTACATTCTTCTTAGAAATAAACACATTGTAAATTGATTATGAGAAGATATTTATTATATAAATTTTAATTAATAATTTAAATGTTACATTTTAAACAGAAAAGGAAGATTTCTATTTTTTTTTTTTTTTTGTATGGCTCTGACTTTAAACCTATTATCTAGAGCACAGTTTATATTTTCTTGCTTCATCTTGCCAGAAGGGATATTTGATGAGGGCTAGAGCAAGACATTAGCAAAAGGAAATCAATTTTCTCTTCTCCCCTTTCTTCTTCTGGCTAGTAGCAAGATTTTTGTTATCAGAAATGTTGGCATCAATAAAATGAAAAACAGTTACAAAGTTCATCTATCATATGCCAATAATTGAATTATTTAGATGAAATAGACAAATTCCTAGAAAGACACAAACTATTAAAATTGACTCAATAAAAAAATAAAAACTCCAAATAGACCTATAACAAGTAAAGAGATTGAATTATTAATTTAAAAATTTTCCTACAAAGAAAATCCTAGGCCTAGATGGTTTCACTGATGAATTCTAACAAAAACTTAAAGAACAATTAACACCAATCTTCAAAAATTCTTTTCAAATAGAAATACATTGGAACCCTCATTCATTGCTGATGGGACTATAAAATGGTACAATCTCTCTGGAAAACAATTTGGCAGTTCCTGAAAATGTTAAACATAGAGCTATACTAAATGACCCAACATTTTTTATACTCCTTGATATATATCCAAGAGAAATGACAACATGTCTACACAAAAACTTTTACCTGAATGCTCGTAATATTAATGACATTATTTATAATATCCCCAAAGTAGAAATAACCCAAATTTCCATCAACTAATGAGTTGATAAACAAAATGTAGTATATTCATACAATGGAATATTATTCAGAAATAAAAAGAAATAAAATATTGACCATGCTAAGCATGGATGAATCTTGGAAATATTACACTTAGTAAAAGAAGTAAGTCACAAAAGACCCCACATTGCATGATTTCTTTTATATACATAGAGTCCAGAATAGACAAATCTATAGAAAGCTGATTATTGGCTGCCAAGGCTGGGGGGGGTTGAGTTATGTGGGGAATTATTGCTAATGGATATGGGGTTAAAATGTTATAAAGTTGATTTTGGTGATGGTTGCACAGCTCTAAATATGCTAGAAACCATTGAACTGTACACTACAAATGATATGTGAATGATATCTCAAGAAACCTTTTTAAACAAGTAGTGTGACTATGCATGGAGAGACAGCGTGGCATATGGAACCTATGTAGGGGGGTGGTTAAGGTCAACAACTGGAGCTGGACTGCTTGAGGTCAACCTCACCAAAGCAGTTGTATGACTTTGCAACTTTCGTAATTTCTCTGTGTCTCAGTTTGTTCACCTATATATTGCCTATATCATAATGTTATGAATATTACATGAGTTTGCTTCAAAAAGAATTTAAAGCAGTATCTGGCACAACATAAGTACTATATAAGTGTTTGATAAATAAATAAATATGGTATAGGAAGACTGCAACATTTGTTCCTTGAAAAATTATCTTTTATTCTGAGTATTTGACCTTCTTATTCTATGTTGCTAAAATTTCCCTTTGTTAAAAAAACAAAGAAAGAAAATGTCAGTTCCAGTAGATGGCAGTTATTTTGTAATGCCTTTAATTTGCAAAAGGAGCAGTTGTGTGCTCTCCTATATTGATCTCAAAATATTTTTTAAAATATTTTTTGAAATTGTACTATTCCATGAAATCCTAAATTAGGGAACTGCTGGTTCAAGAAATATGTCTTTTGTTCAGTGGCCCTTGGAACCTAGTGGCTTAAAAAAATATATATTAAAGTTTTAACATTAGAAGCTGTTATACAGACCCATAAGAATCTAAGAATCTAATGTCATATAGGTGATAATCACCCTGATAGTAATTATTAATTGGGTTCCTTTGGACTCCTGGACTGAGTGTTTCCAAGTTGATTTAGTTGTTCTAAGGAAGTATGGCACCCAAACTGTGTATTATTAAAGGAATGTCTTTGGAAAAAAAAAAAGAAAGAAAGGTGTTCTGGATCCTCAACTACCTAGCAAAATGGTTATCACATAATAGATGTTAATGAAAGTGCATTGGAATGAATGACAAGAGTGGATCACAAGTGTGTGACATGCTCTGAAAGAGAGAGAGAGTATCAATGGCTTCTTCCTGCTGGTCTCCTTTGAGACTATATAGCTATATTTGATATGTGTGAGTTTGCATGTTTCTGCTAACCTTATTCCTATGAGATTTTGCTTTGAGGTATTTATATGGTTGTGATCTTTCAGTTGAGCTTCAGAAATCTTCTCCTCCAAGTATTAAGGAATAATTGAATAATTTAACACCTCCCCCACAATTCTCAGTAATGTTTCCTATTAGCAGTATGGCAGGTGCTGCATTTCCATGTGTTCACTATTTTGATTTCCAATTTCTCATTAAACTTTCATGTCTCTTCTTCTTAGTCTCTGAAGACCTTTTAAATAATTATATTTGGTCTGTCTCATTTTCTGTGCTGGCACTTTTAATTTCTTGAAAAGAAACTTAAAAATATGTAAGCTCCATAGAGCAGGTCTCAGTTGACTTTTTGTGTTCGATGGGCTGGATATAAGCTTTCTTTATGCACTGTGAACAGTTAGTAGTACCACACTGACTGCTGTAAAAATACTTAGTAATAATTATGCTTCCTGGACCTTTGTGAAATAGCCTGCTTAACTCAATTTGCACACAAATGCTTGAGAAACATCTGCAGCCTTTTTCATTGCAGTGTAGGATAGTGGTTGAAAGCTTGGGCTCTGAGGCACTGTCACCTCTCTCTTGGAATCTCAAGAACACACCTTTGATTTAGCTCCCCAAATTTAGATTTACCAACATGTAAGACTAAGGAATAGAACTGCAGTATTTTGGACCAACCATTAGTGCCAGGAAAATTATTGCTGATTCTCTCAGTAATCCAAGAAGAATTGACCAGGGATTTAAAGCATTTAAAGTTGTAAGAAAGTAGGATTACTCCTTGGCTCAAAAGGCTTAGCATAACCTACTTGCACCCCTGTCAGCAGCTAAATTATTGTCTTAAGAGGACAGGAACTTAATGGTAACCAGAGTATTGCTTAATATCTGCTACTGTTTTAAGTATTTCCCACAATATTTCATGGTGTCTTAATGTTACTAAACTTTATATTGAAATTACTTAGAACTGCTTTAATTGAAGCAAGTTAAATTTACATATCCTACTGAGCCACTTTGTGCATGAAGCACTAAAATGTAACAGTGGTTCTGTTTTATAGATTGCAAAGCTAGAAACAGTTGGTTGTAGATCTTATTTGTGAAAACCTAGCCTTGACCAGAGCTAATGAGAATGATTAGAGGGAATTTATGAAACAATTGACTAAGGGAATCCCCCTCCCTCAATCCTACGTCACCAAACTTTGCTGTCTACATAACTCGTTTTTGGCATACAACCACTTAAAATATTAGGCAACTGTTTCAAATATCAATGACACCTCTACAACTGAACTGTGATCTTGATTTTACACTGGTCCTCATGGTGTTATATTATAGGACCTCCAGACAGAAGATTTGGGGCCATCATTCTGAGAGGTCGTGGTTGGTAACATAACAGAGAATGGTTATATAGAATTATTATTGCCTCATTGGAATAATTTACTATGGCCCTTTGGGTGTGTATTTTTTACTTAATACTATAATTTTTGGTTACTTTTTCTCTTTGATATGTCCCCATATATTGTTCAAAGTGTGGCTTTTGTTGTACATACTGGTTGCAAGTGGTGATATTCAACTTAAATGAATCAGATCGTTGAAATTCCAAGGGGGTAGGGCTGGATCCAAAGATATCAAAGATATCAAAGCCCCATTGCACAGCTCAGTTTTTCTCTGTATTGGCATTATTCAAGCAGACTTTACTTACATAACCTTTGACCAACTTATATATTCTGCTACAAGGTTTACATCTTATTCTTTCAGCAACCTCAACAGAATGTCAGCTTCTCTGTTCTACTAGTTTTGATAAAAGTCTCAGGATCAAATCTCACTGGCCTGAGGTAGGTCACATGACCACCATTGAACCCATCCCTGTAGCCAGGAGAGAGCCATGCAACAAAACTGCCTGAGATAGGGAAGTGTGGCATCCCCCAAGGAAAATTGTGGAATCTTTATCAGAAAATGGAAGAATGAATATGTCCTTCTCATCTCACGAAAAATACATAGTTTGAATTTGTTCCTACTTTAGGAACTATTCCCAATTATACCTGCTTTCCTTTTCTGCATGAACATGCCCTTTCTTTCCTCTGTAACAAATTTCTGCCTTTATCATCACCCAGGGCATCGCTACATTCTCCATGGAAATAGGTAGGAGTAATGAGAGACCAGTGAAAAGAGCAAAACTTAACCACTATTCCTGCCAGAACTAGGGTTTCAGCTGACACCTTCCAGAGACTATGCCAAAGCCTACCTACTTCTGATGGATGATGTTGACCATTCCATTGCTTTCTGTGCCCCAGTTCACTTTGGACTGCCGAGTGATTTTAGAAAACTCCTCAGTGAAGATTTTGTAAACATAATAGAGGTTGAGACCTTTACTTATGCCATCCTACTCATTTAGTCTAACATTTTTTTCTCCATTGACCCAAAGTTCTTCTCTTTAGCTAAACATCATTGTTGTCAAAGATCAAAGAATACTTTTGTAGTATTGAAAGAAGGTCCAACTACTTTTCTAAAAGTGTAATATCAACCTGAATTAAAATCAATACCGTATAGTTGTTTTTATCAAAATAATGAATTGCATTGGTGGTCAGAGTCCCTCTTCTAGTGGCAGAGAAAGACTCTAGAATGATTTACCCGCTCAGGATATGCGTGGCTCTCAAGAAATGAAAAATACAAACCAGAATAAATTTTCACATTGCAAAAGGTATTATATTGTCCCACTTTTACCCAGATTGTAGTATTCTTGTTTTCGATTCAGAACCTCTATTCTAGCAATTTTATTGACTAATTTATAAAAACAAACAAACAAACAAAACTCCACTATTTCAAAATAATTAAGAACTCATTTGGAACTCAATAAAGTCCTCAAAAAGTTTTAAAGAGTTTTTAGATTCACATTTTAGTTTTTTACTTTAAAATCATTGTTTTTTGTTAGATTTTGGCCTTTTATAATTTATTGTTAATTAAAAACAAAATCAACAATAAGCATGAAATCTAAGTTGTAGCCTAGCACAGCCTCCCAGATGCTTGTTGCCCTGACTATTCCGATGCATTCTTTTCTTTGAAGACCTTGGGTGCTATGTCATCAGCACTATCCAAACAATTAATGTAAATTAATTGCCCTTTCAGCAGAAATAGTTTCTTTTGGATGGAGGCTAAACTGCCATTAGAATGAAGAAGAGTTATGTTAAGACCATTTTTGTCCAAAATGATTGGGCTGAATTCCAGATTTCTCTAATGAAACCTTGCTGAGTAACTGATATGCTTGCAGCTATAAAAGTATTCAAAATCAAGTGTTGATTCTTGCCACTTGCTCTACTACTTTAAAATCAGAGTTCTAAAAGCTAAACCCAAGTGATTGTTCAAAGAAATTGATTGTACAGGAATTTACTTTTGATGATAGTAAGTGGGCCAGAATCTAGGATGTGAGTATTTATTTTAGTTGTTAAGACTTTTGTTGAAGGAGATTTGTCTGATAGCATGGATTTTTTCCATTGGCCTTTGGCAAATAATACCATCATTCAGAACTCAGAAGACCATTTTTAAATTAAAGATGATGATACTTATATCTTCCTAACCTCTCTGAAATATTCTGAAAACTTCAGTTCAAGATCTAAGTATTTTTATTTTGCTGTTTAGCTGCAAAATTATTTTATCAATCTTTAAGAACTTTGCAATCAAGAATCTTTAATGATCTGATCTCAGGAGAAAACATTGTGACTGACAAGAATAATACTTCTCTTAGGAAAAGTAGATATGTTAACTTTGTGAGAGGAATGATTTGATGTCATAGTTTTTATTTCTGAATACAAATAACACACCATAAACTTTAAAAAATAATACTGGCTAAAGATTGATATTAAAAGACTATTGAGGTTCTGAAGTGAATATATCTAAGTGCCAGGATGTTTAGTTTTTGTGAATGGTGAGCCATGTATAGTTCTGCTGTTAAATTATAATCTTATGGTGTCTCAAAATTCTCAACCTTATATTTTTTTGGCTTCTTAGTCTATGTAGAAAAAAAGGTAATATTGATATTCTAAAAATTTTTAGCTGTTGCGTTATATATTGCTGCATAGCAAACTACCTTAAAACTTAATGTCTTGAAACAATAACCATTCTTACTGTTTCTTATGATTCATCAACCTAGACTGGGCTGTGCTGCGCAGTTATTTGCTGGGGGCCACCGTGGCTGTATTTAGCTGGCAGGTCAGCAGTGAGCTGGGGCTAGGCTCAGCTGGGATGCTGGGATGACTGGGCTTCTCTTAGTCTCTGGGCCTCTCCCTTTTCACATGGTTTTTCCATGTGGTCTTTCTAGCAGCTGAATTTCCTACACAGCAGTTCAAAGTACACAAGAGGGCAAAAGTAAAAGTTTCCAGGCCTCTTAATGCTAGATCCAGAACTGGCACAGAGTCACTTTTGCAGCACTCTATTGGTTAAAGCAAGTGACAGGCCATCCCAGATTCAAGGGGAGAGGAGGACACAAGGGCATGAATACTGGGAAGCGTGGCTCATTGTGGGCTACCAAAGTAATAATATCCTGCATTAGTATTCATTAGTATTTGTCGAGTCATTCAGATGACATACACTATTTCTGTATTCATTGTGAGAAATGCCTGTTATCCATACACTCTATTGTGTCCTGGGTAGATGGATTTATCCCAGTTCCTTTTACTAGGGCTTTGTTTAACCTTTGTTAGTCTCTGCAAAGTGTCTTACATACATCAATCATTGTAAGTAAGGTAGACATGGCCTAGCTTTTGTGGAGGTGACAGTTTATGAAGAGAGGCAGACATGATCAAATAACTAAACAAATATATGTATGTGTAAATATACGTGTGCATTTATAATTGTAAACTATATTATAAATGGTAAAGGGAAAGTATAGGGTGTCCCAAGGGTACATGAATACTAGGAAAGGGAAGTCATAATAATGTACCCTGAGGAAGAGATGTGGTGTTTGAATTAAGATTTTAAGGATGAGGAGAGTAGAATAGTGAAGTGATGGGGAAGGAGAGAGATTCATTCCAGGAGGCGACCTTAAGGTGGGAAAGAACATGGCATTGAGGGGTGTGTGGTGTTTGAGGAAATGAAAACTGACAACGAGACTGTAATGCAGAAAGCTTAGGAAAGAGCAATGTGAAGTGGCTACGATGGAAAACGGGAGCCAGAGCATATAGGGCCTTTTTGGCCATCATAAGCATTTGTAAGAGCAATAGAATACCACTGAAGTATTTAAGAGATGAGGTGGGGATGACAGCAGATAATCAGATTGATAGTCTATAAATATAAATCTAATCTCTGTGTGGAGAACTGATTTAAGAGGCCAAGAGTGAATGTGGAAAGACTGATCAGGTTATTACAAAAGCCTTGGTGCAATATGATGGTGGTGGGGTAGATATGGAGATAAACATGCAGATGTAGCGGATGTTTATGAAGCAAAATAGACAGGACTTGGTTTGGTTTGGCATGGGAAGGTGAAAGAGAGGATGAGTGAAAGATGTCTCCTCGGTTTCTTGTTTGCAGAACTTATGACTGGTATGGATGTAGGTAGGTAGGTATATGTATGTCTGCCAGTCTGCCTATCTCTGCATGAAAATCTGGTGTTAGTGTAGGGGCAGGAAGAGATAATCAACAACTTGGGTTATATATTTAATTTGAGATGCTTTTAAGAAATTTAGGAAGGGAAGTTAAATTAGATCCAGGAGTTTGAATCAGAAGAGAGGTCTGGTTTGGAGATTAAATTTGTGATTAATTGATGATGATTAAAACTGGGCGCACAAAGGAGATCATTTAGGGAGAGATAATAGAATAAGAAGAGATGAGGATTTAGGACCAAGCCTTGAGGAACTGAACCTTTGTGAGTCTGAATTAAGGAGTGTGAACAGGCAAAATGGACTAAGAAAGTAGGGGAAATCCAGAAGAGTGTGATGTCATAGACACCAGAGAGGGGCAGAGAGAGAGAGAGAGAGAGAGATATTAAAGAGGAAGGGATTGAATTAACAATGTAAAATGCTATAGGAAGGTAAATAAGAGGAGGAATGACAAATGCCCATTGCATTTACTGGTAAGAGAAGGTAGTGGTAACCTTTCCAAAGCTGTTTCAGTTCAGGTAGGGAGGCAAGCCATACTGAGGTGGATTGAAGAGTGAAGGAGCAGTGAGAAAAGGAAGGCAGATAATGAATATAACTCTTCAGAGAGTTATAGGGTGAAGCAAAATTTTGGAGGGACAAGAGAGAAGAGATAATGGATAGAATAGAGAGTGTGGGATCATAGCTTGAAGGATTAGTTTGAGGAGGACAGACTCTCTCTCTACTAATTGCCTTACTCCTAAACATCTAATTCAAAAGTAGCTATCCTTTCCAAGGTTATATTTTTAAATGATTTTCCTCATGCTCTTATTTCCTAAAGAACAGGGATAAATGTAATAATACTTATGGTTGTCAAATATTGTGAAAGTTTTGAGTTTTATCTTATTTGTAAGTTAAGATGTTAGCCTCACATAGTTTCATAAATACTATCAAAAAACATGAGACTCCTGAGTCAGAAACAAAGTGCTTTATTACTCACGACTCTGCAAAGCAACGTGAGCTCTATGTTTGTGTTCCCAAGTTCTATGGAGGCAAAATGGAGTAGCCAAGTTGGATGCTGCATACGTTGTGGGTTTGTGTCACAGCTGAGGAACTCTGAGTTTAGGGAACCTGAATATTTTATAACAGGTTACAGCAAATCTAACTAAACTTTGCCCTGGAGGGAGACATTATCTTTATTATATTGGACAATAAACAAACCTTCCCTCTGCTCTAGCAGGAAATGCTATCTCTCTTTATATTCTAAGCCTGTTTGCTGTACAAACATTCTTGAAAAGGTAATGCTGACCAAAATATTAACTAGAATTTATAGGTATTACCTATATGCTAGGCATTAAGCTTACATTTATTCTCTAGTCCAGTGCTCACCATGAGATACTGCATTAGTCTACTTGGGCTACCATAATAAAATACCACAGACTGGGTAGCTTAAAGAACAGAAATTTATTTTCCCACAGTTCTGGAGGCTGTAAGACCAGGATTAGTTTCTGGTGAGGCCTGTCTTCCTGGCTTGTAGACAGCTGTCTTCTCCCAGTGTCTTCACATGACCTTTCCTCTGTATGCATGCCCTCCTGGTGTCTCTTTTTCTTCTTATAAGGACACCAGTTTTATTGGATTAGGGCTCCACCCTTAAGTCCTCATGTAAACCTTAATTACCTCCTGAAGACCCTGTCTTCAAATAGTCACATTGAGGGTTAGGGCTTCAACATATGAACTTTGGGAGTTATAATCAGTATATGTAATATTCTAAATGCTTTTTATTACTTACTGTAACTATTTTACAAATGAGAAAACTGAAGTTTAGGGAGGTTAAGAAACTTGAATAGGATCACACAAATCAAAGTAATGGAAGGGGGTTTGAACTGAGCTGAATTCTGACTCATCAGCCCATGAGCTTAACTACTCTTCTATGTGGCTAGAGTAAAAATGTTGTATTTTTAGGTATTTCAGGGGAAAAGTGATTTCTTGAATCAGGATCACTGGTCTTGTGAAAGAACATTACAGTATGAGCCACACTTTATTAGTCAGACTTCCTTCTTCCCTCCCTCCCTCTTTCTTATCATGCATTTTTTCATATAGTATTCAACATATATTTATTGCATCTAGGTGCTAAGGATCCATCAGTGAACAAAACAAAGTCCTTGGCCTCATGGAACTTACATTCTAGGTATTGTGTGAAATATTTCTCACTGTCCCTCTTCATACAACCCCAATTGTTTAATATTTATATTTTATGCATAACTGAAAGGGAAAGGGAACTCATATTTACCAAATATTAATCATGTATTAAGCATATTCACTTATGATATTAAATAATTGATGGCCTATTGTGATTGTGGCTGCCCCATTTAAATTTTTAATTCTGATTGCGGAAATACATGTTGATTTTGTGATTGATCAGGGAAACTTTGAAAGTTCAAGTGGTTAGGTGTAATGATGTGTTTATGAACAATGCACATGTATATGTGTATCTGTGTATGTATGTTTGTATATTTTCCCTTTCTGTGTCAAAAAATCGGTGGTAAGTTCAAAGAGTGATTTGGTTATAACACAGATTGCTATCTTCAAGGTTACAGTCTTTGGTGGTGAGGTTGGAATTAATCAGTTTAACACAGTTTAAAACATGGATATGTGTGTCTGTGTGTTTAGAAACTTGAGTGAAGAAGTATGGCTTGGGATTGGGAGGTGTCAGATGGCTTTGGTGATAAAGAGTTTGGGGAAAAAGGAAAAGAGAACCAAAAATCAGTACCACTCCTAAAACCATGTTCAAGTTTTAGGTAGTCGTCAGCCTCGTTTTCTTTTGATTCCAGACTGCTTTCTTCTAGCTTTTGATATCTGTGGAGGTTTTGCCTAAATATCATTTTCCTTGCAGCACAAAAATGTTGCTTAAAGTGCACTTAAAAGAGGAGAAAGTTGTTTTCATTTAAAAAATTAAATGCATTTCAAAATATCTTTCCTACATTTATTAATATATTATAAAACTATCTGGAGTTAAGGCACATGCATTAAAGCTAACATTATTTTTGTGAAGGTTGATTTCAACTGGCTCTTTTCTTTGGTTTTCTGGGGAACTATGTTTTATTTATCTGAGCAGCTGTGATTTGGGATGCATGATTCACTATTACTTTAATATTATCACTCTAATCTCTTGAAGTGTAGTATTTTGTTTTTATAGTTCACAACTGGGAATTAGTAAATTAACCTCAGCTGTCACCAGATGTGACCTAGATACAAACAAAGATTTCTTAGCACACTTTTCATGTTAATAAAAAGCAAATAATAGTCAATCCGCCAGGTTGTTAACTTTCTTTTCAAGAAATATTCATCTGCTTTGATTTATTAAAATTACTTTTGAGGTTTTTATTTAAATAATAAGCCAAGTTGACAGGATTCAGGCTATTTTACCTTTATATATTCTATTACATTTTCTAGGTTTTACTTTATTAAACTTTTTTTTTTTTTTTTTTGGAGAACAGAGTATCATTCTGTCACCCTGGGTAGAGTACAGTGGCAACATCATAGCTCACTGTAACCTCAAACTCCTGGGCTCAAGCGATCTTCTTGCTTCAGCCTCCCAAGCAGCTGGGACTAGAGGCATATACCACAATGCCCAGCTAATTTTTCTATTTTTAGTAGAGACAGGGTCTCAGTCTTGGTCAGACTTGTCTCGAACTCCTGAGCTCAAGTGATCCTCCTGCCTTGGCCTCCCAGAGTGCTAGGATTACAGGTGTGAGCCACTGTACCCAGCCAGTTTGCTATTATTAATTTTTTTTTCTAACTATGTTCAACTTTTGTATCCATATACTGATTGGTTAAAATTCCTAGTTGGTATGCTTAAAGAGACTTTGGGCAAATATGTTTTTCAAATAGAATCTCACTCAACATGCCGGTGTATAGCCCAAATTTAGTATAATAAAAATTTTAATTGATAAAGTTTTGTTAGGAAGTAGTTGTAACTATAGAACTACATTTTGCTGCAGTTTTACAGCAAACATTAAGGAGTCAATAGCTCTTACCAGTTATTAAGAGCATGAGCTGTAGAGCTAGATTATCAAGGTCTAAATTCTGACTCTCAATGTGTGAACTTTTACAAGTTGCTTAATCTCTCTGTACCTCTGTTTCTCTAACTGTAAAATGGAAATAACATGATACACCTCATAGAATTTTTTATTATATTTAAATAAGGTAATATATACACTGTACAGTAGTTAGTACAGTGATAAATACCCATTAAAATAAAAGGTAGCTTTTAATTATTGTTTTTATAAAGTACTTTTTATAAAGTAGAGTCCCAGAGAGTGCCTTTGTTAGAATTCAGGAAAGTGAGGAGTTGGATTCAGTATTATCAGTGTTCCCAGGCTTAATCAACTCTCAGTCTCTCATAGAAGAAATTGAACAAATGAATTCACAAATGACTAAAGTCTACTTCCCACTGTGACAGAGTCTAATTCCTCTCTCCTTGAATGTGAGGTGGCCTAGTGGCTTGCTTGACCAACAGAATGCAACAGACTGAGCATCTATGACTTCTGAGGCTAGAGAACAGGAAGTTTTGCAGCTTTCACTTGAATCTCTTATTTTTTTTTCATTTTAGAGTATTATGGGGGTAAAAACACTTTGGTTACATAAATTGTCTTTGCACCGCCTGAGTCAGAGCTACAAGAGTGCCCATTCTCTAGACAGTGCACACTGTATCCGTTAGGTGTGAATTTACCCATCCCCTCCTCCACCCTCCCACCTGCCCGACACCCTATGAATGCCACTTTCCATATGTGCACATAAGTGTGGATCAATTAGTACCAATTTAATGGTGAGTACATGTGGTGTTCACTTTTCCATTCCTGTGATACTTCACTTAAAAGAATGGTCTCCAGCTCCATCCGGGATAATACAATAGGTAGTTTGCCAATTTTTAATGACTGAGTAGTACTGCATGGTATACATGTACCATGTTTTATTAATCCACTCATGTGTTGATGGACATTTGGGTTGTTTCCACATCTTTGCAATTGTGAGTTGTGTTCCTATAAACATTTGAGTGCAGATGTCTTTTTTATAGACCATTATCTTTTCCTTTGGGTAGATACCCAGTAATAAGATTGCTGGATCAAATGGTAGTTCTACTTTTAGTTTTTTGAGGTGTCTCTAAACTACTTTCCATAGAGATTGTACTAGTTTGCAGTCCAACCAGCAGTATATGAGTGTTCCTATCTCTCTGCATCTACACCAATATTTATTGTTTTGGGACTTTTCGATAAAAGCTATTCTCATTGGAGATAAGTGATATCTCATTGTAAGTTGTCTCAAAGAACTCGAAAAGGATGAGCAAACCAATCACAAACCCAGGAGAAGAAAGAAAATAACCATGATCAGAGCAGAACTAAATGAAATCACTAATAAAAGAACTATATGGAAGATTAATGAAAAAAAAGTTGGTTCTTTGAAAAGATAAACAAAATTGACACACCTCTTGCTAGATTAACCAGAGGCAGAAAAGAAAGGACTTTAATAAGCTCAATCAGGATTGAAAAAGGAGAAATTACAACTGATACCATGGAAATAAAAAATATCATCTATGAATACTCTAAAAATCTCTATGCACATAAACTTGAAAACATGGAGAAAATAGAAAAATTCTTAGAAACCTCCCTAGGTTCAATCAGGAAGAAATAGAATTCCTGAACAGACCAATATCAAGTACCAAAATTGAAGCAGCAAGAAAAATATCTTCCTAAAAATAAAAGTCCAGACCAGATGGTTTGACACCTGAATTTTAACAGTCTTACAAAGAACTGGTACCTGATTTGCAGAAATTATTCCACAACATTGAGAATGGATGAATCCTCCCCAACATGTTTTATGAAGCCAATATCACCCTGATACCAAAGCCATGAAAGGACTCAACAAAAAAAGAAAAATACAGACGAATATCCCTATGAATATAGATGAAAAAATTTTGAAGAAAATACTAGCAAATTGAATTGAGCTGCTCATCAAAAAATAATCCATCATGACCAAGTGGGCTTGATCTCAGAGATGCAGGGATGGTTCAACATATGCAAATCTATAAATGTAATTCACTACATAAATAGAAGTAAAAACAAAGACCATCTGATCCTCTCAATAAGCAGAAAAAGCATTCGACAAAATTCAGCACCCTTTTATGATAAGAATGCTTAACAAAATAGGCATAGACATGACTTACCTCAAAATGATAAGAGACACATACAACAAACCCACAGACAACATCATACTAAACATGGAAAAATTGAAAGTATTCCCACTTAGAACTGGAACCAGACAAGTTTGTCCTCTATCACCCCTTCTATTCAATGTAGTGCTGGAAGTCCTAGCCAGAGCAATTAGACCAGAGAAGGAAATCAAGGGTATGTGAATGGGGGCAGAATACGTCAAACTATTGCTCTTTGCTGATGATGTGATCTTGTATCTAGAAAACCCCAAATACTTTGGGAATTAATAAATGAATTAAGCAAAGTCTCAGGTTACAAAATTGATGTACACAAATCAGTAGCATTCATATATGCCACGGGGAGAAGTATGAAGCACTGAGGAAGGAAATAGCAGAGGATGTAGCAGAGTATGTAAACAGATGGAAAACCGTGCCATGCTCATAGATTGGCAGAATCATCGTTGTTAAAATGTCTGTACTACCCAAAGTGATTTACAGATTCAATGCAATCCCTATTAAAATACCAACATCATTTTTTCTCAGATTTAGAAAAAATAATTCTATGGTTCATATGGAATGAAAGAAGACCCCATATAGCCAAAACAACCTTAAGCAAAAAAGAACAAATTGGGAGGCATCACTTTACCAGACTTCAAGCTATACTACAAGGCTACAGTAACCAAAACAGCATGGTACTGGCACAAGAACAGACATAGACCAATGGAACAGGACTGAGAACCCAGATATAAAACCATCCTCATATAGCCATCTGATCTTTGACAAAGGAGACAAAACCATACACTGGAGAAAAGAATCCCTATGCAATAAATGGTGCTGGAAAAATTGGATAGTCACGTATAGAAGGTTGAAACAGGATCCACACCTCTCACCTCTCACAAAAATCAACTCATGATGGATAATAGACTTAAACATAAGGCATGAAACCATAAGCATTCTACAAGAAAATGTTGGAGAAGCTCTCATAGACATTGGCCTAGACAAAGAATTTATGACGAAGAGCCCCAAAGCCATCATTGCAGCAACAAAAATAAATAAATGGGTCCTGATCAAATTAAAAAGCTTCTGCACAGCCCAGGAAACTGTCATCAGAGCAAATAGACAACGTATAGACTGGAAGAAAATATTTGCATACTATACATCTGATAAAGGGCTGATAACTAGAATCTATAATAGTACTCAGGAAAATCAGAAAGAAAAATCAAGCAACCCCATTAAAATGTGGGCAAAGTGGTTGAACAGAAACTTTTTAAAAGAAGATAGACTAATCATGAAAAAATGCTCAACATCTCCAATTATCACTTGAATCTCTTAGAATGGTCCCCCACAGGGAAACCAGCTGTCACATATAGAAATCTGACTATGCTGCTGGAGAGCCTACCCGGGGAGGTTCTGAGACTGCCTGGAGAAGAGAGAGAGGGGCTGGCTCAGCTAACCCCAGGCTTCCATTCATCCCTCCAATGGCAACAGGTATTTGAATGAAGCCATATTGGGCTACCAAACCAGTCCAGCCACCAGTGAAACACTACCGAGTGACCCACGGGGAGCAGAAGAATCATACAGCCCAGTCTTTGAAAATCTGACCCACAAGTCATGAACATTATAAAATAATTATTGTTATGAGCCATTCAGTTTTAGATGGTTTGCTTCCCCACATTAGATGACTAGGACCCACATCTTCGTATGCCCTTAGAGCCTTGGAGGAGTGCTGAAGTAGGTAGAGAGAATTGTGTAACCTCAACCTTAAGAATCCTTTTGGACAGAGGGGAGTTCACAGGCTGACTGCCCAGGGAACACTGGGGAGCAATGCTGTTGATTGTTTTTTGTGATTATGCATTCCCTACCTTCAAAAGTCCTCAGGGTGGCCTCTCTTCCTAAGTTTTGACAGGAAAAACTCATTCATTTGCTCACCTGTAGTGGACATTATTAGCATGGACATATGTTGACAGAGAAGCAAACATAAGTACTCCCAGAATTGGTGTCCTTGGAGTTGTACAACACTATGGTCTTGCCAGCCACCCATCTACTCTCTAAGTCTTAGATACTACTGTCTTAAGAGAAGAGAGAGCCTTGATTTTACTGTGAAAATCCTCAGATAGCAGAGGAACCTATGATCTGAATGAAGAATACCTTGAACTAAGTTGGTTATTTTCCACTAGGAAAATATGGAATTAAGAGAGGAATTAAGTATAGGAATCAAAAATGTGAACGGTTATTTTTTAGCACAATTGAGTTTACAGCTTGTGAAATCAATATCTGCCATATTAATTAAATATGTGAAATATGACTGGTAAGCCAATTAGCATATGCCCATTATCTAATTAGCTCATCTCTTCCTGGGTCCATTTATTCTTTTGTTGTGATCAGAACCCTGTGTCTGCTCCAGTACATACTTTTGCTGGGAAGCTAAATTAGTCATCAGGCTCTTTGGTCATCATGGTGTCTGCACAATGGTAAGAGGAGAAGCTCTGTCGTGTTGGGGATGCTAAACCTGATGAACCGCCTCTGCCCTACAATAGAGAATACCTCTTCAGTGATTAGAAGTCTTGTGCTATCCCCTGCCCCCATTCAGTATTGTTCTCTTCTGTGCATACTAAATAAATTATAGCAAACTCTGGCTCCCTCGTTACCATTTATCTCCTTCTAATGTGACCACTCTACCAGTAATGACAAGACTACTCTATAGATATGTTTACACTGTTAATTAGGTTATACTCAAGGCTTATTTTGGCTTTGTAACATAATGTCTTTTAAGGTTGCCTCCTCAGATATCATATTTCATTTATTATGTGTTGATTTTACTAATTTAACTCAGAGTCCTAGGTACTTTACTGTTGCCTATAGATATTGCCTAAGAGGGTCACTCTATTCCCATTCTATCCCACAAGACTTTTAGTGTAATGCCAAGTGCATTGAGCAATAAAAGTCCCAGTAAATAAGAAAGGGGAAATATTTATATAATTTCCCCTAGGAACTGAAAGGAAGGGAAAGTTTTAATATCTCATTATAAGTTTCTTCCCCCAGTAATTGAGTTATAGGTTGTATTGTGCAATTTACAATTCCTATGTTTAAGAGCTCAGGGTTACCTCTATTCATAAGTTTTGACAGGAAAAACCTGTTCATTTGTTCATTAATTTATTCATCAAGCATTTATTAATCCCTATTAGTACCAAGCTCCAAGGTAGATACAGTTTTGTGAAAGGAATGTTAAAAATACATAAACTGCAAGGGATGCAATAAATGCATGACATGTTTAACATCATTAGTCATCAGTAAGATGTAAATTAAAACCCCAATGAGATACAAATACACACCTACTAAAATGACTAAAATGAAAAAGACAGATGATGCCATGTATTGATAAAGATATGGAGCAACTGTAACTCTGGAAGTGTAAAGTGGCACAATCAACTTGGAAAACTTTCAGTGTCTCTCAAAAAGTTGAATATACATCTATCCTCTGACCTTGAATTCTAATCCTAGATTATGTTAGTTATCTGTATAACAAATTACCACAACTTAATGGCTTAAAGCAACAACAAACACGTATCATCTTATATAGTTTTGGGGGGATCAGGAATTCAGGAGTGGGCTTAGCTAGGTAGTTTGGCCTCAGGATCTCTCGTAAGGTTCAGTTAAAATGTTGGTCAGGTCTGCAGTCACTCAAAGTGTTGAGCGGGGCTGCAGGCTCTGTTTCCAAGGTAGCTCACTCACATGACTGATAAATTAAGAATGGCAGTTGCCCAGAGACCTCACTTGATCCCATGTGGATCCCACATATTGTTGCCTTAGTGTCCTCCTAGAAGCTGGTTTGTCTGAGAGTGAATAATTCAAGAGAGAGGAAGGTGGCAGCTTTTATGACCTAGTCTAAAAAGTTGTACTCCATAATTCTGTGTGATATCCTATTCATTGCATAGATCAGCTCTATTCAGTGTATGGTATACATGTGTCGGGGGAGAAGGGTGTGACTTAGCAAGAGCGAGGAGACAAGGAAGCGAGGATAATTGGGTGCTGTTTTGGAGTCTGTCCACCATGTAGGTACTTACACCAGAGAAATTTAAAAAGTTCCCAAAAGCCCATACAAGAATGGCCATAGCAGCTTTATTTATAATAGCCAAACTGGAAACAGCCCAGATGTTCACAGGAGTCTGGAAAAACCAACTGTAGCATATTCACACAGTGACTATAACACAGCAATAAAAAAAGGAAATAACTTCTAATGAATGCGAAAGTATTCGTAAATTTCAAAAACATTATTCTGAGTGAAAGAAGCGAAAGTACATATTGTAGGATCACATTTGTATGCAATTCTAGAATAGGCAAAACTCACCTAAGGTGATACAAATCAGTGTTTGTTGCTTCTCACATGGGTGGGAGGTGGATTGGGAATGGGCACAAGGAAACTTTCTGGTACCATAGAAATGTTCTGTCAGATTTGCCAAAATCAATTCAATAGTACATTTATATTCTGAAAATTTCACTGTACATGAATTATACCATGACAAAAAATACAAGGTATAATTTAAGGAACACAAGAGAGAGACAAATAAGCAATATGTTATAGTTGATAAGAGAGAAAGTAATACATGGGGGCAAATATTAAATATTAAAGGCAAAAATTAAAGTATTTTTTTAAAATAAGTCAAAACAGTAATTGTAGGTAACTTATTTTTGAGACAGAGTCTCACTCTATTCCCCAGGCTGGAGTGCAGTGATGTCATCATAGCTCACTTACAAAGTCAAACTCCTGGGCTCAAGTGATCCTCCTGCCTCAGCCTGCTGAGTAGCTGGGGACTACAGAATAATTTTAATAATACTTTATTTTTCATATTTATAATCCAATCATTTGGAATAATTGTTGATTTATTTCATTTTGATTTATTTTTCAGTCTTTTTTCATTTCAAAATATTAAGTGGGTACAAAAGTTTTTGTTACATGGATACACTCTGTAGTACTGAAGTCAGGGCTTTCCATTTGCCTGCCACCAGGACAGTGTTCATTGTACCCAATAGGTAAGTTTTTATTCCTCACCCCCTTCCCAACATCTCCCTTTCTTAGTTTCCAATGTCCTTTACATCTTTTTGTGCTGATATGCATGCATCGTTTAGCTCCCATTTATTAGTGAGAACATGTGATGTTTGTCTTTGCATTCTTGATATACTTCACTTAGGATAATCATCTTCAGTTCACTCCACGTTGCTGCAAATGATATTATTTTGTTCCTTTTTATGGCTGAGTAGTACTCCTTGGTATAGATACACCACATTTCCTTTATCCACTCATGTATTGGTGGACACTTAGGTTTATCCCATATATTTTCTATTGTGAATTGTGCTGCAATAAACATTCAAGTGAAGTTGCCTTGATAAAATGATTTCTTTTCCTTTGGGTAGATACTCAGTGGTGGGATTGCTAGATTGAATGGTAGGTCTACATCTAGCTCTTTGAGGAGTCTCCATACAGTTTTCCATAGAGATTGTACTGATTTGCAGTCCCACCAACAGTGTATAGGCATACCTTTTTCTCTGCATCCATGTCAGCATCTGGTATTTTTTGACTTTTTATAATAATAATGGCCTTTCCAACTGTGGTAAGATGGTATCTAATTGTGGTTTCAATTTACATTTCCCTGATGATGAGTGATATTGAACATTTTTTCACAGATATGTTGGCCATTTGTCCATCTCCTTTTGAAAAAATTCTGTTCATGTCTTTTTCCCACTTTTTGATGAGATTATTTTTTTTTTCTTGTTGTTTATTTGAGTTCTTTGTAGATTCTGAAAATCAGTCCTTGGTCAGGTCTATACTTTGTGAATACTTTCTTTCATTCTGTAGATTGCCTATTTACTCTGTTGATTATTTCCTTTGCTGTGCAGAAGCTTTTTAATTTAATTAAGTCCCATTTATTTGTTTTTGTTGCTTCTGTATTTGCTTTTGGGGTCTTTGTCATAAATTATTTGCCTAGGCCTATGTCTAGAAGAGTTTTTCCAATGTTTTCTTCTAGAATTTTTATGGTTTCATGACATACATTTGTCTTTAATCCATCTTGAATTAATATTTATATATGATAAGAGATATGGGTCCTATTTCATTCTTCTGTGTGTGGCTACCCAATTTCTCCAGCACCATTTATTGACTAGGACATCCTTTCCCCAGTGTATGTTTTTGTCTTCTTTGCTGAAGATCAGTTGGTCATAGCTATATGGATTTATTTCATGGATTTATTGGTTACCAATTCTGTTCCATTGATCTGTCTCTATTTTTACATCAGTACCATGGTATATTGGTTATTATAGCCTTGTAGCATAATTTGAAGTCAGGTAATGTGATGCCTGTTCTTTTTGCTTAAGATTTCTTTGACTATTTTGGCTCTTTTTTAGTCCAAATAAAGTGTATGATTATTTTTTTAGATCTGTGAAATTAGATGCTGGTATTTTGATGGGAATTGCATTGAATCTATAAATCACTTTGGGCAGAATATACATTTTAACGACATTAATGCTACCAATCCATGAGTATGGGATGTTTTCCCATTTTGTTGTGTCATCTACTATTTCTTCCATCAGTGTTTTGTAGTTCTCCATGTAGAGATCTTTCACTTCCCTGGTGAAATATATTCCCAAATATTTTATTTTCTTCCAAGCTGTTGTAAATGTTACTGAATCCTTGATTTGACACTCAGCTTCACTATTATTAGTATTTAGAAATGCTACTCATTTGTTTACATTAATTTTGTAATTTGAGACTTTGCTAAATTAATTTATCAATTCTAGGAGTCTTTTTGGTGGAGTCTTTAGGGTTTTCTAGATTTCTTTCTCTTGCCTGATTGTTCTAGCCAGGACTTTCAATAATATGTTGAATAGAAGCAGTGACAGTGGGCACCCATGTCTTGTTCCAATTCTTAGGCTGAACTCTTTCAACTTTTCCCCATTCATTATGATACTGGCTGTGGGTTTGTCATATATGGCTTTTATAATTTTGAGGTATGTTCCTTTTATAACTAGTTTGTTGAGGGTTTTCATCATGAAAGGGTGCTGGATTTTGTAAAATCTTTTGTCTGTATCTATTGAGATGATCATATGGTCTTTGTTTTTGTTTCTGTTTATGTGGTGAATCACATTTATTAATTTACATATGTTGAACCATCCTTACATCCCTGGGAGAAAGCCCACTTCATCATGCTATATTATTTTTTTGATGTGCTGTTGAATTTGGCTTGCTGGTATTTTATTGAGGATTTTTGCATCTATATTCATAAGGGATATTATTCTGTAGTTTTCTTTTTTTCTTGTGTTCTTTCCTGGCCTTGGTATCAAGGTGATACTGGCTTTGTAGAATGAGTGAGAGAGGATTCCCTTCTTCTTGGTATTATGGATTAATTTCTGCAGGATGGGTGCCAGTTCTTTTTTGTAGGTCTGGTAGAATTTGGGTGTGAATTCATCTGGTCTGGGGCTTTTCTTTGTTGGGAGGTTTTCTATTATTGTCTCAATCTCACTGCTCATTATTGGTCTGTTCAGGATTTCTATTTCTTCCTGATTCAGGCTTGGGAGTTTGTTTGTTTCTAAGAATTAATCTATTTCTGCTAGGTTTTCTAGTTTGTGTATGTAGAGAGTTTTGTAGTATTCATGGATGATATTTTGTATTTCTGTGGCATCAATTGTGATGTCTCCTTTTTTACTTCTGATTGACATTATTTGAGTCCTTTCTCTTCTATTTCTGGTTAATCTGGCTACTGATCTATTGATTTTGTTTATCTTTTCAAAGAACCAACTTTTTGTTTCATTATTTCTTTGTTTTATTTGTTTATTTGTTCTTTGTTTTGGTTTCTGTTTCATTTAGTTCTGCTCTGTGCTTTGTTATTTCTTTTCTTCTGCTGGCTTTGAGTTTGGTTTATTCTTTTTATATATTTTTGAGATTGACATCAGTTTGTTCATTTGTGATCTGTCTTTTTGATGTAAGCATTTAAGGCTAGGAATTTTCCCCTAGTATTTTACACTAGTGGATATCTATTGTGCTATTCCATGTATAGTGTCCTTCAGAGCATTTCTTGTAGGGCAGGTCTAGTATTCACTAATTCCCTTATTGTTTGCTTATCTGGAAAAGTCTTTATTTCTCCATAATTTATGAAACTTAGTTTTCTAGGGTACAAAATTCTTGGCTGGCAGTCACTCTGTTTAAGAAGGTTAAAAATGGGACCCTATGGGACTGCAAACTAGTGCAACCTCTGTGGAAAGCAATATAGAGATACCTCAAAGAGATACAAGTAGATCTACCATTTGATCCAGCAATCTCATTACTGGTAATCTACCCAAAAGAACAAAAGACATTCTATAAAAAAGACATCTGCACTCGAATGTTTATAGCAGCACAATTCACAATTGCAAAGATGTGGAAACAACCCAAGTGACCATCAATACATCAGTGGATTAATAAAATGTGGTATATGTATACCATGGAGTACTACTCAGCTATAAGAAACATTGGTGATATAACACCTCTTGTATTTTCCTGGATAGATCTAGAACTCATTCTACTAAGTGTCCCAAGAATGGAAAAATAAGCACCACATGTACTCACCATCAAATTAGTTTTAACTGATCAACTCCTGAGTGCACATATAGGAATAACATTCATCAGGCATCAGGCAGATGGGAGAGGGGAGGAGGGCATGGGTACATACATACATAATGAGTGCAATGAGCACCGTCTGGGGGATGGGCACACTTGAAGCTCTGACTCGGGGCAGAGGAGAGGGCAAGGGCATTATACGTAACCTAAAAATTTGTACCCCAACAATATGCTGAAATAAAAGAAAATGGGACCCTAATCTTTTCTGGCTTTTAAGGTCTTTACTGCTGTTAGCATGATGGGTTTTACTTTATAGGTTAGTTGCTTTCATCTCACAGCTTATAGAATTTTCTCCTTCATTTTGACTTTGGCCAGGTTGATGACTACGTGTCTTAAAGATGCCCTATTTGCTATGAATCTTCCTGGTGTTCAATGAGCATCTTGTATCTGGATATCTGATTCTCTGGTGATACCAAGGGAGTTTTTCTCAGTAATTTCCTCTATCAGGTTTTCCATACTTTCTGTTTTTCCCTCTTCTCTCTCAGAAATACTTATAATTTGTACATTGGCTCACTTCGCGTAGTCTCATATTTCTCTGAGTGATTGTTCATTCTTCTTTATTTTTTTTTCTGCATCTTTGACTGGGTTAGTTCAAAAGCCTTATTGTCAAGCTCTAAAATTCTTTCTTCTGCTTGGTCTAGCCTGTTGTTGAAACTTTCTGCTGTATTTTGAAGTTCCCTAAGTGACTCTTTCATTTCTTTAAGTTCTGCTCTATCCTTTCTTATGCTCTCTATCTCTTTATTGACTTTTTCATTTTTTAAATTAATATCCTTGAATGTTTTATCATCTTTGTGTTAGATTTCAATTTTCTTTTCAATCCCATCATCTTACTTGTGATCCATATTCTGAATTCCATTTCTGACATTTTTACAATTTCCTTTTGGTTGGTCCACTGCTATAGGTTTATTGTGATCATTTGGGGTGTTAGACTAGCTTATTTTTCATGTTGCCAGAGATCTTTTGCTGGTTTCTTTTCATCTGAAACCTATTCTCTCTGTTTAGGGCAGATAGGGTTGCAGTGCACCTATTCTCCTTTGGTGGGAACTCTCCTACTTAGTGAGAAGGAGGACAAGTCCCTAGATGGTGCTTTTGTGTCCTATTCCAGAAGATTGATCTGATAGGAGAGGGCTGGATGCACTGAGATTTTATAATGTAGCTGTTCTATATTGTCCCATTCCCCTGTGGTTGTCACAGTGCAAGCCAGTGCTGGGTGACCTTTGCGTGAAGTGGTGGGTTGGTCCCTAGGCTGCTATTGGAAGCTTGGGCAGGGGGCTGGGTGAATCCCTCTCCATGGAGGCAGGTATTGTGGGAGATTGCTCTGCCTGGGTCTCTCTGTGGTGGTGGCAGTAGCTGCTTGGTAAGACTATCTAGGCGGTGGACACAGGTGTCAGGTCTGCAGGTGTTCACTCCATTCAGGTCTAGGTGTAATGGCGGTATGTGGCCGGAGGTGGTTTGTGGCTAGCAGGTGAACGATGGAGAGCTGTATTGCAGGCCAAGCCGTATGCAGTGGTGTGGCCTATAAGCTGGCATGTGGGTTCACAGAGCTTGGACTTCTGCATGGTATGTGGTCTGTGGGGGTATAGACCTCGGTGTGGCATGCAGGGCTAAGAGGCTGCTGATGGGTACATGGGGCTACAGGGGTGTGACCTGTTGACTGACACACAAAACCAGGAGGCGTGGCCCACCATACAGTATGTGGATCTGTGGGGGCATGTTCTGTCACACAGCCACGGGGCTGATGGGCAGGGCCAACAGTAGGATGCACGGGTCTGTGGGGGTGTGGCCCTTGGTGGGAGGGTGCACAGGGGTGGGGGGCTTGTTCCTTCAGTCAGCATGTAGGTCCATGGGGGCATGGCCACCAGTTGGCATGCAGGTCTATAGAGGTGTGCATCTTGGTACCTGGTGTGTGGGGCCGGGGAGTCTGGGCTGCTGGATGGCTGGGACTCTCTCCTCACACATTTCCCATTGGGGCTGCTACCATTGGACCTCACAAATGGCTTTGGTCTGTTCAAATTCCCTGGTGGATATGGTGCTTGGCTCTAGTCATGAGTATGGGAGAGCATCTATTCTCCCCCTTTCCTCCCCAACCCAAGAGGCAATGAGAAGATAGTTGCAACAAAGCTGATCCCTGTGTAGACCAGGTGCTCTGGACCTGAGATCTCAGAGTGGCGTCAGCTGTGGCATTCCAGGAACAGAGGCTGGGGGGACCCTGCTGAGCCTGCTCTCCAGTGCAACTTTACTATACAGTCCTCCAAGCAGTTCCCTAATCTGTATGGAGGCTGGAGGCGGTGGTGAGGAATCCCTCACAGCTTGAGTCACAGTGTCTGCATGGGGACCTGGGGCTCTCTCCTTTATTACCTCCCCATGTATAGGTCTCTCCCCCAAGTACCTTCTGATCTTGGCTAGTGCATCTCCCTGTTTCTGTCTCCTTCATTCTGAATATCTCCCATCAGTTTTCTGATGATTTACGATGCTCTCTCCAAGAGGGTCCATCTGTAGGTGAGCATCTACTTACAACTTTCAATGCTCTCCTTGAGAACAGTGTGTGCAGGCTGCTTCTAGTCTGCTGTCTTTGCTTCCCACCCCCAAGTATTTTTTTCATGCATTTTTAAGAAAAACAGATGAGAATGTTTGGTATTTGAGATTTTGTAAACTGATTGTGTATGTGCATGTGTGTGTATGGTTGGCCTCACAGTGTAAACAGTTCCCTAGATTATTAAACATTCTTTTAAAGCATCATTTTCAATTGTTATATTCCATTGTAGGACTACTGATAGTTTATGTAACTGTTCTGTTATTGATGGACGTTTAGGTTATTTCTCATTATTTAATGAGAAATACAATGCCATATACAATGTACAATGTACAATGCCATGGAGTTGTACATAAAGGGATTTTCTTTACAGTGTTGAGGATTATTTCCTTGGGGTAGGGTTTCAGAAATGTTCTAGATCAAAACATATGATTCACATTTCCATTTTTCTTTTTATAGGGTTTAAATTATTGTATACATCTATCAGTAGTGTACAAAAGGACTTATTTCACTATACTTTGGTTAGGTGCTAAGCATAGTGAAAACTTTGTTCATGTGTTTATTGACTATTGTAATTGATAAAAATGGTTGAATTGAGCCTGAAAGAAAGTAAATAGCATTTCAAATGTCAATTGTATTTGAAAAGGCAAAGATGGGGAAGGTGATTTCTGCAGTGGTCATGGCATTGCAGACAAAGCCATGCAATGTCAAACTCATGGAATTGCAAGTAGTTTAGCATAAATGCTTAGAACAGTAGTTCTCAATCTTCGCTGCACAGTAGAACCACCTGATGGAGAATTTAAAAGTCCCCAATGTGTAGGCCTTACTAGACCAATAAAATCAGAATACGTGGGTGTAAAACTCAGGCATCAGTAATTTTTAAAACTCTCCAGGTGATACCAATGTGTAAGCAAAATTGAAAACCACTGATGTAGAGCGAGTGGAATGGGGTAGGATGTAATTAGAGATGAAACTTAAAAGTTGAAGACCCTATGTACCAAGGCAGAATGCTCTGGGCCAAAGGCAATTTAGCAAATGATGTTAGGTTTGTGTTTCTCCCTTATCACCTTGGAGTCCTTTACTTTTTTTCATGCACTCATGTATTAATAATGATACTCCCAACCAACAGTTAGCACCTGAATCTCCTTGTGGAAAGGCTGCACAAGCACTCGCTCCCACTCCAACCCCCCAACCCTAGAGATCTGGAAATTTTTGCTCCACACTCTGAGGGCACAGCCTTCAGCACTGATTGATGATGATGGGACCTAAATCATCTAGCTTCCTCTCCCCTAATCAGGACAATTCTGAAATGTGATCTATACTAGCACTACTCAAAGTAGCCAATATACAACTTTTCCTTACTATCCAAGACAAGGTGAGCGGTGCTAAATGTAAATCTACCCACTGCTTCCTTCACACAAAAAAATAGTTCTATGAAAGAAAGATCAGCTGAGATAAATAGTGGGCCTAGCGACTTAGCTGCAAGCGCCTTATCTCATCATGGACCAGTAACACACAGTTCATGGACCACAGAGATCTGCAAACCACACTCTAGGTAGCGCTGACTTAACACTGTCTCTAGAGTGCCTACAGCAGTGAGCTAAAGTCACCCTCTGTGGATGTGCTTTGCCCTGGCACTCTTGCCTGGCCTCCTTTCTTTCCCTCTTCTATTTCCCATGGCTTGTTTTACTCCGGGGACTCTTTGTTATAAATTACCTCCATGTGACTCTATGTGTCAATGTCTGTTTCTAGGAACCCCAACTGAGATAGGCAAGGAGTATTACATTGGAGGGCAAAACTTGTACTTAGGAAGGTAATTCCACTACTTCCTGAGAATGATATAAAAAAATGAATAAATGTAGGTAGGAAGGAAGACTGAAGATTATCACAATATCTTGTCAGCCGGGAAACTCAGGAGTCGTCCTCCTCTATTCCTCATATTTCAAAAATGTCCTTTTCTTGCCATTTCCAGGACTCCTGCTTTAATTTAGATTCCCATAATTTTTGAGGTTTAGAATCCCTGGTCTGCATTTCAGGATGTAAACTCAAGGACCCTGCCACTGTTTCAATGGAGATGTTCTAGAAATGGTAGGTTCTTCACAATTTGTAAACTAAAATTCTCTTTGTGAAATAGGTATTTTTTCCCTTTAGACTTTATAGCTCACAGATTGATTGTAAATTACATTTTTAAGAAAACTTAGGTGTACCCCAAATGTCTGACTTGGGGCAAGTAATGAAAGCTCTCTGGCCCTTAATTTTATCACTTCTTGAATGAGGAAGATGAACTAAATTATTTCTAAGGTCTCTTTAAGTTCTAAAATGTTATGTTCAACAATAGCTACAAGATTACATCAGCGAAAGAAGCATTAAATAGATTCTAGTAGCAATTGTCACTTATCAAAACAAATCAACAAAAATCATATATTTATTGTAAGAACAATTCTCCAGGAAGCTAACCTTTGCCCATTTTTCTTAATGATATGTTTACTGCTTTTAACTTTGCTTTGGAAATGGGAAACCATCTAATTGAGTTGATAAGGTCAGCATGCAGGAGCTTTGGAAAGAGACTGGATAATATTTGTGAGTGTGTATATTTGCCTAGACATGCTTTTTATCATGTTTATTGTACTTTAATGATTAGCTAGAAATAATAAGGCTGCTGTATATGCTATTTTATTAATGCTCTGTCATTTATGGGTTTTTCTAAGGTAATTTGAAAATACAGAGAAAATACAATTATTCGAGGGTGCTTTTGGAAGAGGTGGATATGTTTATAAAATTAAGTAGTAATTTAATAATACAGTACTTCTCAAGATAGAATTCACCAGTATAGATAGTTCATAGAGAGGTTTTGTGAAGCTGAGTGAGATCTTTTATTTTTTCTAATATCCAAGGAGCGTGTAAATTCAGCTTGGTGTGATTTTGTGGATCAAGAAAGGTGATTTAACAATGTGTAAATCACTCCTGCTCATAAATTTGTCACATCTGTCCCTAAACACAACCCTGAAATACTTAAATATTGTTTAGACTCTTGTGTTGCCCAAATTATCTAGGCAGAAATGTGAACTTCATGGTTGTATCACACAGACAACTTCATTTGAAATGATCTCAATTTCATTCCCTTGTGGGCTCTTAAGATTTTGAGTCCTCAAGGATAATCTTTAAAATGATAAAACAGAGAGAATTAGGACATGTTTATGTATGCTATTGTCTTATTTTGTTCTTATTTTTTTCTTAAATGAGGTATAATACACAGGAAAGTTCATAAATCTTAAGTGTGCTACTTAATGAATTTTTATGTACATATACACTGGTGTAAACACCACGTGAACCAAGATATAAAGCAAGATGAAAAAAAATTTCCTCTATTCCTTTCCAATTAATTTCTCTCCATGGAGAGGTTACCACCATTCTATCCATAGCTTGATTTTGCCTGTTCTTGTATTTCATAGAAATGGGATCATAGAGCCATACATTTCTGGCTTCTTTTACTCAATATTGTGTTTGTGAGGTTCCTCTATAGTCTTGTCTATGATAAATAATAGTTTATTCATTTTTTACTGTGGTTTAATATTCTACTGTATAGATATATCATTCTGCTCTTGATGGATATTTGTTTTATTTTCATTTTTCGCTGCTTATAAATATCTACTGTGATTTTTGATGAACACATATATTCATTCCTTTTTTTAGTAGGTAGAGCTGGAATTAAGATTGATGGGTTACAAGATGGACATAATTTAGCTTTAGGAAATGCTGATAAAGGGTTTTCTGAAGTGGCAGCACTTCACTTCATTCCTACCAGTCATGTATGAGAGCCCTAGTCCCTCTGCATTAGTGCCGGTATATGATAAAAACAGAGCTTTGAAAAACTAAAATTTCATTTTAGTCAGTCTGGAGAACGTGTGGTAGTATCTCAAAGTCGTTTTAATTTTTATTTCCCTGATGAATACTGATGTTTTGTACCTTTTTATGTACTTATTGGCCTTTTGGAAACCTGTTATATGAAATACTATTCAAATCTTTTAGCCATTTTCTTTTTTTTTTCCTATTTCTTTTTTTTTATTATTTTATATCATCTTATTGTTATGGGGGATACAGAATTGCAAGTTACATACGTTGCCTATGTACCGCCTTTCCCCCCAAGTCAGAGCTCCAGGCATGTCTGTTCCCCAGATAGTGCGCGTTGCACCCATCATGTAGGTATATATCCCTCCCTTCCCTACCCCCCGCTTCCCGAGTCAGCACCTTCAAGCATTACCATTTCCCAAATGGTGCGCAATGCACTCATTGTGTAGGCATACCCCCATCCCCTCCCCCACCCCCCACCTCAGTCCGATATCCAATTGGTGTCGTTCCCAGATGTGTATTTAGGTGATGTTCAGGGAAACCAATTTTCTGGTGAGTACATGTGATGCTTGTTTTTCCATTCTTGGGATACTTCACTTAATATAATGGGTTCCAACTCTCTCCAGGAGAACCATAGAGATGTCGTATCTTCATTATTCCTTAAAACTGAGTAATATTCCATGGCATACATATACCACAGCTTACTAATCCAATCATGTATTGATGGGCATTTGGGTTGTTTCCACATCTTTGCTATTGTGAATTGTGCTGCTATAAACATTCGGGTACATGTGTCTTTGTTACAGAATGACCTTTTTTCCTTTGGGTATATGCCCAGTAATGGGATTGCTGGGTCAAATGGCAGGTCTACTTGAATCTGTTTAAGATACCTCCATAATGTCTTTTAGCCATTTTCTCTTCATTTATTGTCTTTTTGTTATTGATTTGTTCTTTATACATTCTGGTAAATATGTAAAAAAATATATATATAAAATTAACAGTTATCTTCTAGTCTGTGGTTTGCTTTTTCTTTATTAATGATTTCTTTTGATGAACAGAAGTTCTTAATTTTAATGAAGTCCAGTTTACCATTATGTTCTATGGTTCATGGTTTTTGTGTTTTGTTTTAATATGTGACTTGAAAATCCAGCAACACATAATGCATTCAATTTCACAGATGCTGGGCTTCAGTTTTTCCCCAGTTTTTTTTTTTTTAATTTTGGTAACATTCCCATACATGAAGTTTACCCTCTGGACCATTTTTAAGTGTATAATTCAGTATTATTAAATACATTCGTAATGTTGTGCAACCATCATCACCCATCTCCTTCACAATTCTTTTTATTTTATAAAACTGATACTCTATATACATTAAACAATTAATCCCCATTCCTCCCTGCCCCCAGGGCCCGGCAACCTGTCTACTTTCTGTCTCTAGGATTTTGACTACTCCAAGTACATAATATAAGAAGAATGTACAATATTTGTCTTCTGTGACTGACTTATTTCATTTAGTATAATGTCTTCAACAGTGTCATAGAATATGTCAGAATTTCCTTCCTTTTAAAGGTTGAATAATATTCCGTTGTATGTATATACCACACTGTGACTTAATTTGTGGACTACCATGTTTGTCTATTCTGAAAAGTGTCCCATGTGCCATCAGAAGAATGTGTGCTGTTGTTGTTGGATAGAGTATTCTATATATATCTGTTGGATCTAATTGGTTTATTGTGTTAAGTCCTCCACTTCCTTACTTATCTTCTGTCTGGTTGTTCTACCTACCATTGACAGTTGGATACTGAAGTGTCCAACTATATTTCTCCCTGCAATTCTGTCAGTTTTTCCTTCATATTTTTGTGATCTGTTATTAGCTGCATGAATGTTTTAAATTATATCTTCTTGCTATATTGAAACTTTTATTAATATATAATAGCTTTCTTTGTCTCCAGTAACCTTTTTTGATTTAAAGTCTAATTTTTTCTGATATTAGTATAGCTACCCCACTCTCTTTTGGTTACTATTTACATGGAATATCTTTTTCCATCCTTTAATTTTCAGCCTATCCATCTGATCTAAAGTAAGTCTCACTGTGGCCTGTTAGCTCAGTTGGTTAGAGTGTGGTGCTGATAAAGTAAGTCTGTTGTGGACAGCATACAGTTGGATCCTGTTTTTCTAAAATCTATTCTGCCAATCTGTCTTTGATTGGAGAGTTTAATCCACTTATATTTAAAATAATTATTGATAAGGAAAAATTTACTTCTGTCATTTTGCTATTTGTTTTCTATATATCTTATACCTTTTTGTCCTTTATTTCCTGCTTTACTGTCTTCCTTTGTGTGTATTTTTTCTTTTGTAGTGAAACATTTAAATTCCTTTCTCATTTTCTTTTGTGTATATTCTGTAGCTATTTTCTTTGTGGTTACTATGGGTACTACATTTAACATCCTAATTATAATACTCTAATTTAAATTTATACAAACTTAGCTTCAACAACATACAAAAACTCTGCTCCATTGTAGCTCTGTTCCTACCCCTTTCACTGGTTGATGTCACAAAATCACATCTTTATACATTGTGTGCCCAAAACATAAACTAATAATTCTTTTAAATGTTTGATCTCTTAAATTATAGAGAAATAAAATGTGGAGTTACAAACCAAAATTACAATAATATGTAATATTAGTGTTTAGACTAATTGTGTTTTTTTAATGTAGTCTCTTATATAGAATATATGATTTAAGAGATTACAAACTGTTGCTACAACAATATTAGCATTTATAATTTTCCATGCATTTACCTTTATTGATATCTTTATTTCTTCATATGACTTTGAGTTATTGTCTTATGTCCTTTCATATCAGCCTCTAGGACTCCCTTATGCACTTCCACAGGGCTGGTCTAGTGCTCATGAACTCCCTCTCCTTTTGTTTATCTGGGGATGTCTTAATTTCTCCCTTACTTTTGAAGGATAGTTTTTCTGGATGTAGTATTCTTGGATGACAGGGTTTTTTTTTTTTCTTTTATTACTTTGTCTATATTGGCCTTTGGCCTTCTGGCCTCTAAAGTTTCTGATGAGAAATCTGCTGATAATCTTATTGAGGAATTCCTTGTATGTAATGAGTTGCTTCTCTCTTGCTGCTTTCAAGATTCTTTTTGACTTTTGAAAGTTTGATTACACTGTGTCTGGGTGTGGGTCTCTCTGTGTTCATCTTACTTGAACTTTGTGGAGCTTTGTGGATGTTTATGTTCATGGCTTTCATCAAATTTGGGAAGTGCTCAGCCATTAATTTGTCTAATATTCTCTCTGCCCCTTTATCTCTCTCATTTTCTGGGACTCCTGTAATGTGTATGTTGGTATGCTTATGGTGTCACACAGGCTTTGTTCACTTTTCTTTAATCTTTTTTCTTTCTGTTTTCCAGACCTGATAACTTCTATTGTCCTATTTTCGAGTTTTCTGATTCTTTCTTCTACCTGCTCAAATCTGCCTTTTTAGATCCCTCTGGTAAATTTTTCATTTCAGTTATTGTTCTTTTCAGCCCTAGAATTTATTTTTTGGTTTTTTATCTCTTTACTGATATTTCCATTTTGTTCATGCATCATTTTCTTAACTTTTTTCACATCTTCCTTTAATTTTGTGAGCATCTTTAAGACAGTTATTTTAAAGTCTTTGGGTAGATTTGCCATCAGGTCTTCTCAGGAACAGTTTGTTGATTTATTTTTTTCCTTCGAATGGGCCATACTTTCCTATTTCTTTGAAAGCCTTGTGATTTTTTTCTTGAAAACTGAACATTTGAATTTAATAATGTGGTAAGTGTAGATATCAGATTCTTTTCCTTCCCCAGGATTTTCTGTTTTTATTTTATTTTTATTTTTTTATTATTGTTGTTGTAGACTGTCTCTGTGTCAAGGATAAATCTAAGGTATAAACTTAAAGTCTTTTCAAGTATTTTCTGAGTCTGTGCCTCTTTCTGGACATGTATGGTCACTTTTCAATTTTCCCCATATATGCAGTTGCTTTGTCATGTTCTAGTCTTTAATATCTGGCTCCCAAAAGGAGAGAAGAGAAAAATGAAGGGGGCTTACAAAGAAGATTCTGGTTCTTTAAATTTCCTGGCCTTAACTTCAGCAGGAGGAGGAGAGACTTCAACAATGGGATGAGGTACAAAAACAATGGCCACCTACCTCTTTGTCCTCACCTCTGTGATCAGAAACAGCAATCAGGAATTAGAGTACAGATTCCCAATATTTGGAGGACAGGGTTACTTTTGGCCACTCTGGCTCCTGAAAGTGTGTCCATGCTGCTCCAGAAACACATGCACAGCTGCCCACCATGGGTTGGGGTTGGGAGATGGGTAGCTGTTACTCTGTTAAGAGCTGAAATTGACAGAAATTAAAACAATTCACCCAAAGAAGTAGGTATGCTATATTACCCAGAGAAGGGAAATAGGATGCAGGGCAGACACAAATAATAGATGTGCACTACAAAAGACATAAATATGCTTAACTTACATGAGCTGGTTGTTGAAAGTTGATCAGAGAATTATTTGAAAGTACCTGGTACAGGGTAGAGACACAATGATTACATGTTGAATATGAACCATAATGGAAATTTCATCAACTTTTTGTCTCCTGCTCTCAGAACTAGAGCCCCAGAGAGGATCACGACAGGTCTAAACAAAAATAAAATAGGAGATACAGTTTCAGATCCTTACTTGGAAGTGGTTTTCTTGGGCTTTTAAGGTAGATCTTTTTTAATATATACATCAGAATAAAGCTCTATCTGATTCTCTCCTGGTTCCAGGAAGATGCTCCTGATGGTAAAATATGGGGCCACGAATCTCTCAAGTCATTATCCCCAAGATACATTGTTTTAGCAATTCAGTGTGAAGCCCCTTTCCTTTTCTAAGTTTTTCCAACATGGGTGTAGAATTCTTATGGCCATAACAATGGCATTTAGATAATGGATAAATGTGACAGATAAACAAACAACGTGGTTGCTTGAATCATTGCTGCTTGGAGTATTAACTCTGTAGCAATAAGCACTTCTTCAGGGATTCATTCTCTCTTCAATTCTTACTTCCAACCATAAAACATTTATCTTGGGATCTGTGATTTTCAAACTTTAATATCAATAAGAATCACCTGGAGGGCTGGTTAAGATACAGATTGCTAGGTCCAACTTCCCAGAGTTTATGGTTCCATAGGTTCTGGGATGGGGCCGCTAAATTTTCATTTCTAACAAGTTCCTAGTGGTGCTGCTGTTGCTTGTCCATGGATCACACTTTAAGAACTAGATAAAAGATACATTCCTAAAAATTTGGGCATAAGTAAGACCCCTTTCCTGTCCTGTTTTTCATTATATTTTAACTCACTGAGGAAACTTAACAATTTAAAGAAACTGTACTTTACTTTGAAAATAAAGAGCCCTTATTATAAAAATGAAAATAATTGCTCCTCAATTAACTTTTGCAATTCTGATTTGCTTGAGGGTGGGGGTGAAGGGTAGATCCATAAATCAGATTAATTTCTTGGAGTCCCTGCAACTTGTAGAAGGAAAGAAAATATCCTCCTAAGTAATAGGTTTTTGTTTGTTTGTTTGTTTGTTTGTTAATTCACGGGGATAGTTTTCTATCCCATTGCAAGTAACCTTAACCTCTGCTCTCAAGTTCCTTTTCTGTTCAGCCTAATCGGATTGTCTGGTTTGCTTGCTTGTTTTTCTTTTCTTTGCGTGTTCTTCTTGCGCATGTGTACCAGGAATCAGATGTCTCTAAACAGCATTTCCAACTGAGATTAAAAGGGCTAATGTTAAATTCTGCCAGTTCCAGACTTGGTCACCAGATGAGTCATAGAAATTGCTACAAAAGATTGAATCACACTGCTCTCTTTCCATAAATCATGATCAAGGAATTGCAGTTAGCTTATCTCAGAAATTAAAATCTAGGAGCAAGAATTTTGTTTGTAGCAATGTTGGATCATTTCCATACGAGAGATCATGCTGAGAGTGGCTTGGGGAAAAAGATACAGGTTCCACAATAATAGCTGCATCAGGTGATGGTTTTGTTCCCTTTGTGTATTTTAGATGATGGAAGTATAAGTATTGACTGGCCCTGAAGACATCTGGGGCACAGAGATTTCACTTTAGAAGCTTTCTTTCTTCCTTGAAGAATTTGAGGTTTAAATATCTTCTTTTAGGTACAATTCCTATTTGGAATATGGTATTTTCTCCCTGCTAAGTAAACATTAAGGATCAATAAGGCCTGCTGTTTTCTGTTCAGTTTCTGAAGGACCATGCAGCATGGTTAAAATACTTATCCATATATGTCACTGTTTCATACTTTTCTGTTTGTATTTTCTCCCTAACAAGTAAGTCTAATTATTCTTTAAGTACTAAAATGAATAGTATTTTTAAATTGGTGTCTCGTAGTTGTACTAAATTCACTTTTATTAATTTTATTAGCAGTTCCCTGTATATAACACTTTACTCCCAGATAACAAATATAGGACATTGTCATTTACTTAATAAATCAGGTTTAGAAAAGGATTTATAAGTTATATAAGTACATAAAATAGAAAGCATATAACAGAAGATAACAGAAGAGAAAGATTGTCAAAGTAGCCTTCTCCTTTCCATGTATTTGAGGAGCGTAATGGAAAGACAGGCTGGGTTATGGGGAAGAATTGAGATCATAAGGATTTGAGGGCACAGTGGAAGTTTCCTTGGCTTTAGATAACTCAGAGTGATAATGTGGTGGTGGAGAGCTTTCTTGAAGCTATGTAAGAAGTGATACTAATAAAGTTTTCATGTGCATGTACTGTCTTCTCCAAACAGAAACATTTCTGATGTTATCATTTGTCCCAGGAAATGGAGCTGAAGGGAAGTTAAATATCTACAACATTTCATAAATTGAAGGAGGGTTTAATCCCCATTCTGTTCATTTAAGTATCATACACTATGATAGGCTCGGGGGAAACCAAGAAAAATTGACTTCCCATGACCTCAACGATTTCAATTACAGTGGAAAGATAAACATTAAAACAAAAATTGTAATAAATTATAACACATGAAGATGTACATTCTAAAAGTGTTCAGTATAAAGTCCTATTGTACCTACAGACACCTAATGTCTCTGGAGGAGTCTGATAAGTCTGCATAGACATTTACAAGGCAATTGAGAGGAAGAAGGAGGTCTAGGAAAAGAGAGGAACATGTGCCAATGACAAAGACATTAAGGAGGACTGGCTTGTCTGTGTGTAAAGGTGTAGAGGAAACTGGCAGGAGCCAAAGCTAGCCTGGGAAATAGTGGCTCCATAATGGATTTTAAAAAGAAGTTTTTGTTTTATCTTATTGTCAATGAGAGGGAGGAGAAAATTATGAAGAAACTGGGTGGCAAACACTACTTTTAGCTTTTATAGAAGAACTGCAAAAGAATTGGGAGCACTGGGGAGGTAGCTTCCAGAAATGAACCCCAGAGCAAAGCTGTTCAACTGATCTCAAGAGGAGGGTCCCAGAAGACTGCCAGTGAATGTCTGGAGTTCAAGAATGTACTGGCACAAGAGGCTTCCACCGACATGGCTGCTACAACCCTGCAGATACCATGGTGTCAGTGGCTCCACACAGGGACACTGCTGCCTCAAGCCTGTTTCCACACCCCTGTTTGCCAACAGTAATGACTGAAGCAGTAGGAAAATAGCTCCTGCTTCACTTCTGTTTGCCAAATATCTCAGTGGACATCAGATTGGTGGAACCCATTATATATTCAGAACCCTCATTGCAAGGTAGACTGAGAATTGTAGTTTTCACTTTTCCAGCCTGTATAGGACAGGTGGGCTCTCTGAAGGAGGGTGGAATCCCTGCTGGGGATCAGTTCATCATGTCTACTAGACATAAAGATGAATGAGATTGAACAAGGAAATATGTAGAGAAGAGAAGCAGCTGAGAACAGAAACATGTAGATTCAAGGGACAACTAGGGAGACAAGCAGGGAATGGTCACAGGGTTAAGGGAAGAACTAGAAGAGTGTGGCATTATGGCAACCAAGGAAGGAGAAAATTTTAGGAAGAAGGAAGTAGATAACAGTGTGAAAATGCTGTAGTGCAGTGGTTGTCATTTCTTATAGTATGAGATCTTTTCAGTAACAAAAATTGTGTTTACTCCTAGTATTGGGCAAGACTTCTGTTAGAGAACACCAGCTTAAAGTAATTTAAGCAAAAAAGTAATTTGTTGACCCACATAATATCGGGTGCTTAATTGGGGTAATCTGGCTAAGGCTTTCTCTCTCTCTCTGCCTCTTTGGCTTTGCTTGCCTGCCCTCTGCATTGGCATCGTTGTCAGGCAGGCTAGTTCCATGAAGCTAGGAAAAAATGGCCTCTGGAAACCAGGCCTACATCTTGTTTACAGCTTATACTCCCAAAGGAGACCCTTTCTCTCTTTCAGTATTCCCACATCGAATCTTAGAGAAAAGTTTGATTGATCTATCTTGGGTCATGTACCTTTCACTGTACCAATCACTTGCAGGCAGTAGGTATAGGGTGCTCTGATTGGCTAGACCCGGCCAGGTCCCATACCCACCTGCTGGTGGGAGGGAACATATTCAGCCAAAACATGTAAAGGATTTTCCATGGGAATCATATCCAGGAAAGAGAGAAGAGGTGCCAGGCAGGCAATTTACCAGAGTCTCTTGCAGTTCCACATGAGAGTAATTATATATTTAGAATGTGTTACTTGAAAAAAAAAGTATATATATGTGTGTGTGTGTGTGTGTGTGTATAAAAATGTGTGTGTGTATATATAATGACAGAGAGCCATTATGAATTTAGTGACACTTAAAATGAATATTTTTATTCATGTAACAGCTTTTATATACATTTAAAAAAGTATGTATATAATGATATCTTCCTTCTGCAAGTAATGCTTGGGGAGCTGATAGATTTATGAGCCTCTTTCAATCACTCTGAAGCCCCCAAAACACAAACAGATTTCAAGCCTTGAAAGTAAGTTAATCATGAACTCCAAAAGTAGCCTATGCACAATTTCAGGCACTATTAAATAAAGAAGTACTCAGGAAGTGTTTCAAGGCATTTTCACTTAGTGTGTGGAGTGCTAGTAAATACTGTACCATCCAGGTGGATGATGTCACTACCACCCAAGTAGCTAATCTAAAACCTAGAATAAAATGATCATGCAAATGAGAGTAGGAGTAGGGATGTACATACAGTTACACAATAAATATGTTTTTTAATTATTTTCTAATTCTAATCTGTTTTTCACCTTTTAGTATGTATATGATGCATAGTCCACAAATCTGGAAATATGGAATGAAAAAATGATGTTTCATATATATGTATACATATATTTGTTTTTCAAGATTTCTAAAGGAGGTAGATTTCCTTTGAGATCTCAGACCTTAGAGATCTTTGAGAGCTTAGAGACCTGTACTGGAGGAAATGGGCTCTGGGCCTGTCTTCAGTCCCTTGTGAAGAAGGGTGTTTCTGTACATTAGTCCCCCTATCTGCGGAACGGAGGTTGCCTGACTTATCTTCTTCCTGCCTCCTGGGAACTGGTCAGAGTCCACACAAACTGCTTCTACCTCCACAGTAGAGAAATGGCATCCGTGAGCTATTGCTGAGTGATCCCTGAGTGCAGAGAAATGCATTAGGTGCAGTATTTCCGGAATGATGGTTCTGTTCTTGGTCTGTGTGAGCATCTCCGTGCTGGGAGGGCACCCCTGTCATTTCAGCAGAGTGAGATTCTATGTTATGTAAGTGCATAAAATAGAAAGCATATAACAGGATAACAGAAGAGAAAGATTGTCAAAGTAGCCTTCTCCTTTCTATGAATTTGAGGTAGGTAATGGAAAGGTAGACTGGATTTATGTTGGACCCTAACGATGGTCCCACCATAGTAAAACCCAACAATGGGCAGAACCCCCTGTGGGCCATGGTTGCACCACTTCTAGGCTTGGGCCATTTGCAGTGGCCTGGCCTCCCAGCTGTGGTGACATCGTCCACTGTGATAGAAGCGTAGATGTTAGAAAAAGCAGCAGCAAAGCGAAACTGTTCTTGCTCATGGGGCCGCCTGGTAATCCCTCTGATATTCTAACCCCGCAGAGGCACCTGCACAGTACTCTTCTAGTTTTTCTGTAAAAGAAAGAAAAACAAGAAAAACAAAGGAAACCTTATAAAAAATGATACTGTGCCATGAAGTATTTGCACAGTGAGGTTTTGAAAGAGGTTTTTAAAAAGTCAACTTGATTTCTTGGGCATCAAAGAACTTCCAGGTTAAATTTGTTTTTGTTTTTTTTTTGTTTTTTTTTTTTTTTTTTGAGGGGGGGATGTCTCTTTTAACCTCAGAGATATTTTTATTTAGTTTTTGGGAAAATTTATCTTTTGCTAAATCATCAGAAGAGTTGGTCCAGAATAATTCACTTCCTGATGGAATCCAGTTTTATTTTTGCTCTTTTCAGAATCTAATGCATTTGTTATGTATCTTGTTTCTTTGCTATTTCAAAAGATTAATTTTATAATTTGATGAGGCTATGTTTTTCTCTATTTTAAAATGAAGTTTAAACATTTTTGTTTTTTAATAAAAGAGATATCTCTTTTTAGAGGTTAATCAAACCTTGAGGGTTTACATATAATTTTTTCAATTCCTAGTTTCTCTTTGCCAGCATTTTCAGATGTTTAAAAACCCTGAAAATTTCTAAAGTTTGTCACAATTAGCAATTTTGCTGAAACTCAGTGTTTTTATTTTGCATTAGTATTAGATTTTGTACATTTGTTAGGTAGTTCAAGAAACTGGAAGTACTATTTTTTTTTATCCCTAACTTAGAAGCTACTTTGACATTTGTGGATTCTAAGTTAATACAGGCCTTAATGTTTGTGTTTGCAATTCACATTGAGGGAAATAAGACATTGAGCTGCAGTGCATTTTCTTTTGTTTTCAGTGTATTTTACTTTATAGATGCAGAAGTAGAAAGGTAATTACTTACAAATAAGCAATTTACTTAGCAAGGTTTCTGATGGTAGCTTTTATTAAATTCTCAACTTAAGATAATTATTGCAGAATATTTCCCAACTTAAAGCAAACACTTCATTAAGTTCAAGATAATTAAAAAACACAACCAGTTCATCCCTGCCTTTGTGATCTCTCTCTTCCCTTCCCTCCAACTCTCTGTATCATCTGCCATTATAAATGTAGTAACCTGTAAATATATCTGAGGAGATGAAGACTATGTCCAAACTGGGAAAAAAAAATTCTATACTAGAATGATGTTGGAAAAATTGACATAAGGTAATGGTGACATATCACCATCCTGTGGCATTATCGTTTCCTGGTTCCTCTTCTGTTTTATTTAGTGCCATACAACCCCCAGGTTGAAATGTTGCCAAAATTCTAGTGTTTTTGTTTTTGTTTTTAAGATGAATGCCAAAATTGCCAATAAGAAGCTTTTCCAAAATCCCCATCGTTATCCAGAGAAAAACAATGACATAGCAATGTTTGAATGTTTCAACAGCATAATTATCTTTGATTGTCTCTGGGAACTGAAAAGCTATGTATCATTAGGAATTTCCTGATTAATTACTTAAAGTATAAGAGTTCTAGAGCTCAACAGGGAGCAAGCCAGGCGACCAGGTCACTAACACTAAGAAAAATAGTTTCCTTGGGGAGAGCAGACTTTCTTAGGGGTCACTGGCAGTGTTATCTGGCTCTAGATGGAGGTTTCCAGCATAGATTTCTCTTCCAGTTCAATGAAACTAGAGTCCAGGCAGCCTGACTTTAAATTAGTGGATAGAAAAGTGAGGAGCTCAGAAATCTGGTTTTAATTTATAAGCTCTGAGTCGCTTTTTCCTTCACCTTTTCATGCTCACCATTGGCTGCCCACCCCAAGGGGGGAAGGTTCCCTGCAGATACCATCTGTCCTTGCTGTCACCTCCTGCCCCTTCTGGCACCTCTTGTCCTGTTGGCAACTTCTGCCTGCTGGACATGTCCTATAAGGTCTAGAATAGTGGTTCTCAAAGGACAGCCCGGTACCACTGCTTGTCTGTAGACTGCACTTTGATACATTAATGTTATTTAATGCTACAGTGACTATATTTTTACTTTATTATACTTCTCATTTTTGCTGTATGTAAGAGTACAATGGGAGAGGGAATTCTGATGCTAGGTGCCAGAGGAAGCCATTTAAAATCTGGCAGCACTGGGGGAACCATACCTGGTTGGTGCCATTTTCAGCCTCTTCCATGACATCTGTGCCCTCTAAGAGCCAGCCATTGCCCTGCTATTCCCTTCTGCTCTTTCTAGAGATTTGCTGTAGCTATACCTTACAACATCCTAACTGCACAGTTCAACCTGCTCTGCGCCCTGTGACCTCTCTGAACTCTACTCTCCTCTCCCCGGCTCACTTGGCCTCAGCTGTGCTTCAGACACACCAGGGTACTTTCAGGGATCACTCCTATCCCTCCTTCAAGCTTTTACTCAAATGTTTTCATGTCACCTGTTTACTAGTCTCTGCCCTGTTTCAGTGCCTTCCTGTCTGTTTCTCTCTGTGCTGTTCCTTGTGGGCATGAATGCCATTCCCTTTCTTTTTCTAAGGTCCACCTGCAAACTACGCACTTCGTTTTTCATGTCCCTTGCCTACAACAACAGCCTTTCTCATTTTTCTTTTCTTAATTACTTTTGAACTTATTAGCTGTACCACACAATTTATTAAGACTCAATTATAGACTGTAGTGTTCTATAATTGTTTCTAGTGTCAGCCTTGTTCTCTAAACAAGATTGTAAGTGTTTAAAGAGATTTATGTCATACTTTTTTTTTCTCTGTATGGTATTTTTCAGGGTAGATGTTGTACAGTTAGGAGATGCTCAGCAAATATTTAGCTTTTCATCCTGCATATTTATCAAGTCCTGCGAGAAGCTATGACATCATTTTAGCATAGAGAGTAAAATGTGGTTTATCTAGCTGCAGTTCCTTCTAATCAGATATCAACTCTGTGCATCTTGTGTGCAGACATATTTTCAGAAAGTCATGGGAAGATTTTGCTTCGATTTCATTCTCTCTGAAATTTGAATACCAGCTTCTATGTTGTGAAATGTTTGTATGAATATTTTTGAGAACTTTCAGTAAAAAGTGAAGTGTAGGTATAAAGTATTCCTCTTCAAAAAGCAAAATGAAAATGCAAATATTTAGAAATTTCAGTACAAGTACTGGAAACTTTGGATGTATGGAGAGGCCAAAGAATTCATTGTTCCATTTCTAGAGCACTAGAGAAGGTTGGGAAATCTGTCCTTTGAAGTCTCAGCATATTTTTTCTATTCAGCCCTGTGCTACTGAAAATACTTTGCTGTTTCCCTGAGGAAGATCCCTGTAGCATTAGAGGTAATCTGAAAGGATTTGAACTTCTGAGGCAGTGTTAAGCACTTATTAACATAAGGTGACAAAAGCTAGGAATGATCTGTAGTTGATTCCAAATCAGGGGTCACATTGCAAATCCTTCTCTTTTGGCAAGATGAGTCTGTCAAAGTGCCAGTGAAGGTGTTTTGAAAGAAAGAAAAGAAGCTGAAAAGGGTCAGAATGCAGAAGTCAGCATTGTCTCAAGAAACACTGGGATGCAATTTCTTTGTATGAATCATACCATGTTTGGAGATAACCTCACTTAATGACAAGAATTGAATATTGTGCAGTTTGTCCAGTTTTTAAAATGAAGTACATTTATTATTCCCACCTTAGATTGCCTTTTCAGGAAGATTTTTAGGGTGCTCTGAAGATTAGAGCGGAGTCCCCATTCACTACCTGTAGAAGCTTTGTCTTTAGTGTCCCTCTGAATGCCAGCTTTAGGTCAGTGGATAAGGGGCAGGTCAGGCTGGGTGCATCTTCAAATTTTGTCATGCCAGAATCTGAAAACAGAGTCTGCTTCAAGGGGAGGGGCAGGTGCCACTGGTAGAGACAAGAGGACATTTTGCTAGTTTGCAAGCAGAGCACAGTGTACTGAGAGAAGGGTGACAAGTGGTAGGTGGCACAGCCAAGCAAGCTGTCACTGCTGAAGGTCCTGCAAAAGCTCACAGGTGGCACCCCACAGGCTGGCAGAGCACAGCAAGACAGAGCCTGACAGTGGGCAGCCTGTGGCACCCCAGGCAGCAGGGCAGACAGCTGACCTCAAGAAGGCCGGGTTTCTGGCAGGGGACTCAGCGTCTGAGTGGGAGATCAGAACTGCAGTCTTTTAGGGCTGTCAGGGAGAAATTTGAGAGACGAGGAAGGCAGGGGAATAAAGCAAAGACCAGCTGTTGAAAACAGAACACAAAGCGGCTACACAAAGTGCCACAAATAATAATAATAAAGATAGCTAGCACTTTTTGATACTTACTGTATGTAAAAAAAAATAGTCCCAGGAACTTCATACATCTTAAGTCTATCAGTCCTTACAAGTTATGAGGCTGGTACTGTTATCATTCCTGTAAGTTTCCTTACAGGGGAGGAAACTGAGTCACAGTAAAGTTGAATAGCATTGCAGAGCCACACACCTAATCGGCAGTAGAATAGGCATCTCAACCCAGGGTTTCTGGTTCAAAAGTCTGTGTGCTCAACCTCCAAGCTATCCCACCTTCAACTGCTAAACGGTGACACAAAATCAGGTGAGTCTTTACAGCCTATTGGAAAAGGCAAAACCTTTAAACTAGAGAGATAGAGGTTTGAACCTCACCTCTAACACTTGTTACTTGTGACATTTTCGGAAAATCATTTAATTTGTCTTAGGCTTGATTTCATCATCACTAGAATGGGGGGTATGCTACCACCTACCCCCACAGATTTTGAAGAACTAAGTGAAATAATAGATAGAAGCTAATAACACTGTCTGGCAAGAAGCTGCCACTCAATAAGTTTCTGTTTTCTTTCATTCTCTAAATGTCCATTAATACAGGGCTCTTTGAATTCTTCTTGATTGGGAATAGGATTATTCCTGGGCACATCTTGGGATGATCAAGGCTGTGGAGAGAGGGGAGATGGCCCCTGGGGGTTTCCTGCCTGCTTACCCTTAAACGATATGGTCTCTCTCTTCTTTTATAATGAACAGAAAAATGTGTTGGCAAGTGCTTTTTTAAACAGCTGAATCAAAGATTCAATGATTGCATCTTAAAGATGTAAACTAATGCACACTTCAGGAATTGGAAAATTTTTAAAAATTTAAATTGGAAAATTTAAAAAATGTTGCATCTTTATTTTTTCCCTTTTTTATTTTTAATCATGGGTACAGAATAATTGTATATATTTATAAGGTACATGTGATGTTTTGATACAGGCATAAAATGTGTAATAATCAAATTAGGGTAATTGGGGTATCCGTCACCTCAAGAATTTATCATTTCTTTGTATTCTAATTCCATTCTTTAGTTATTTTAGAGTATACTGTAACTTATTGACTATTTTTATAAACATTTCAATCATCTACTGCTGTTAAGATTCCTTTACTAACTTTGCTAGTACCCAGGAGAACTAATCAAAATTATTCTAAGTTTGAATTTCTGTAATTATGCTTGAATTTCAAAGCCCACCTTATATTTCACAGCAGTTGGGACGTATATGTTAACAACCTGAAGTCCTCATTCTAGTCACGTCACAGATGGCCCGTGCTGTCCATCTTTCGCATGACAAGCATCCACCCAGTCCTAACTCAGGAATTCCATCATCGTTCTTTCCTCCTGCAACTTTGTTGGGTCTTTAGCTGAAATTTACATTTAAAGCTATAACTGTACATAGCTCTTTTGTATTTAAAAACCTTCTGTGACACAATAGCATGTGTTCACTGTAGAAAAATTATATTAATTAGGCACAGAAACAGAAGGAGAAAAACTACCAGTGATTCCAGAGCTAAACTCTATTAAATTTTGATGTGTATCCTTCTAGATTATTTTCTATGCATGTTTAGGCATATTACAGAAATGGGATCATACTCTATATACAGTTTTGTAACTTGTGCTTTTCACTCAGCTGTTTATTATTATAAACATCTTTATGTATACATCTATGTCATCATCTGTAATAGTCTCATTATATTCCATTGCATTTTAATAGTAATATTTTTAATAATTTAGATAATCCTCTATTGTTGGGCATTTAATTTGTTCACATTTTTTTTTACTGCTGTGAACAATGCTTTGACCATCATCTTTGCACATCCATCTGTGTGTCCTTTTGTCATGCTGATTCAAAGGACATGCATGTTTATCAGGCTTTTGATACATTTGCCAAATACCTGTCTAGAAATATTGTACTGATTATATTTCCACTGGCAATAAATGAGTGCTCCAACATTGGGTGTTATTTTTTCTTTTAATGTATCATGTGATAGACAAAATAAGGCATCTATTTTATTTTTTATTTATTTGCTTACTAGTGAGGTGGATTTTTCTGTATATTAATTTAAATTTTTAAATTGTCCATTTTTTTTGTGAATTTGCCTGTTCATGGCCTTTGTCTCTCTTTCTACTGGGATATATTTATTTTTCTTACTGATTTTTAAGAGAAACGTGTTGTAACTCTTTATCCATAAAAGATGTAGAATTTTCCCAGTTTGTATTGTCTATTTAAATTTTTTTGATATATAGAAGTTTTCATTTAAAAATTAATTAAATCATTTTAGTCTTAGTTTATGTAATTAGGAAAGTGTCTGGCATAGATAGTGCTTAGAAAGACTCTCCTCATCCTTAGAGAAAAGAAATATTCACATATATTTTCTTTGAGTACTTCCATGGCTTCATTTTTAACTTTAAATCTTGAATTCATCCTAGAATTCATTCTGGCATGACCTGAAGGTAGGTCTTAGGTTTTCTCCCCAAATAATTATCAAGTTGTCCCAATACAATGATTAGTTAACCTATGCAGTATACGCTGTTAAAAAATGTTACCTTTGTCGAATATCAAATTCTTACATATAGTTGTATCTCTTTGATGTTTCCGTTCAGTTCTACTGGATTCTTTTCCGGTTCCTGTTTCAATTACTTTAATTATTAAAGAAATTGCCCCTCCGTTATTATTATCTTCCAGAAATTTTCTGGATACCCTTACACATTTATTTATATGATGTCTTAAATTATACAAGCAGGGAGAGCTGATAGAAAGTGCAGTTGGGGGTAGAACAAAGTTTGGAGAAAGTGCTGATGTTTTTGTAGCTGGGTGTTGGGGACATTGGGCTCACAATCCTATTTTCTCTGCCTTTGCGTATGTGTGAAAGTGCCTATAAAAAACTTTAAGTACAAATACATGGATAAATAATTCAGGCTGGAACTGCATGTGATTGGAACTGCACATGCTTTCCTCTTCAGAAACATGCTCTTTCTTTTTGTTTCTCCTTTTATGTACTTCAGTAAGGTTTTATAATTCATTTTTTTAATAGCCCCTCTATTTTTTTAAACAAAGAAGCAAAACAAAAGCCAAGAAATCTTCATGCCTACTCTTTTAGGGCTGTGTGTGTGTGGCGGGGGGCGGAGGTTAGATTACATTTCCAATTGTAGGTATGTGGGAAAACACTGATTTGTAATCAACCACAACTTTTTTTGTTTACTTTATTTTTGGGGGACTATCAAGTAGAGAGTTCTGTGATCTTCACTTAATGGTAGACTTGCCTTATCATTTCCTGTATTTATGACTAACTTTTATTGGATGTATCAGCAAGCACTTTGAACACATTGTAAACTGAGGGTGGTGACAGGGGATGTTCTTCTGTTGCTCCTGACTTTAATGAGAATGTCTTTCATTGTTCCTCACTAAGCAAAACTACCTGCTGGAAGAAGGTATGTCTTGTAATCCTGTTTTATCAAATCTTAAAAATCAGGACTCAATGTTAAGATTTTTCACATACTTTTTAGACATTCGTAGAGGGGATTGTGCATTTCTCTTTTTCCTTGATCTATTAATGTAATGAATTATATCATTATATTTCTTACAATTAAACTCTTCTCATACTCCAGAGTGTGAAGACTCACGAATGGTCTGGATCCTGTGGACTGTCTTAGAAATTCCCTAAACTGATGGCACTCGTCCATGAATTTCCTCTTCTTATATTTGTTTTGTTGCTTCAAAGTTAATTTGGGAACAAGGAGAGTGAAATAAGTGGACTGAAACTTCTATCTTATGTTGGAAGTTTGGTACATGTATATTGACTGTCATCTGTAGTAGGGTCAAAATGTCCTCCCTAAAATTCAGATATGGAAACAATTTAGCTTTTCTTATTTTCCATAGCTAATTTTCTAGCTCTAGAGCCACTGTTCCTATTGATGAGGGAGAAAAAAAAAAACAAACAAACAATTCTTTTAGGGATTAGAATAATTTCTTTGGGGTAAATATTCAATTAATTCAAAGTTTAGCTGTATAACAGAACAGTTTTTCTCCTCTTCATTGACTTCTGGTCCCTTCCCTAAAAAACAGAATGGCCTCTGTGTGCAGGAGGAAATTTACATATCTTGGGCTTAAACTTACTGGCCCTGTAATCTTGTGCTGGTTATTTAAACTTTCTTTGCCTCCATTTCTTCATCTGCAAATTGGATATTAAAATAGTAGCTATTTTATAGAATTTTGTGGAAATTGCATTAGTTAATATATTTTTAAGTGATTAGAACATTTCCTGGCACATACTAAATGTCTGGTAAATGTTTATAATTATAGTAATAAAATTATTATTGTTGTCATAGTGTTGGGAGTAAAGGGGACTTTGGTTCATGTGCCATTTTCCAATTCGGTGTTGTTGGAATGATTTGGTGTCTATTCCTCCTGCCTCTACTTTTGAAGTGTCTGGGCTGGTTTAATACTACTTTTTTTGTTCTGTTCTCTTGGCATAAGCAAAGAACAGGAATTACTCTTATGGAACTCAGACCTATCTGTCTTTGCTAACTAGGCTGGCACCCAACTCTTGCTGGAGCTCTGGGGTCTCTTTCTCTAGTAATATTTAAGAATAGGATGGATCAATAACAGTATCTTTGGTGTGGTATGGTACGACATCATCTTCATGAGGGCAGGGTTTAGATGGTTGGAAACTTAAAGACCTCTTGCACCCCAAGTTTCTTTCCTTGGGCTACTTTGATTTCAGACATTTAATTTAGTTTTATTTTTCAACTTACATGCTTTAGCTTATATTGATATTACTTCTTTATGAAGTAAAAAGTTTTAAAAATAGAACTCCAGCTTCTCAAGTGTCATTGTCCTTTGAAAAATTGAGCTAATAAGCCCTTCAGTGATTTAAAAAAAAAAAAGGTAGCCAGATCCTTAGAAGAGAAACTTCCATTTTCCATTTTCACTAAGAAACTCATCTATTAGCAAAATAATCTTTACAGGGTTTTGCTGTTGTGCAATCCCACATCCATCCCTCATCGCCATTATGAATGAAGAGGGAACAAAATCTAATTTCAGGTGCCAGATGGGTACCACACAAATGCAGTGATTCAGCCCAGGCTCCAATTAGAGCGACCACGCTCTGAACAGCTATTTGGATAATCATGGGGACCGTGGTGGACCGAGGTGAGTTTTCTTCCGTGTGTCAGGTCCTCCACTCGTTCACTCTATACTCAGAGCCTTTTACATTTGCTGAGAAACTTGGTAGCTGCCTGCTGCTAGCAGCTGAGTGTGGGTGTTACAATTAGCTTCTTGCTGGAAAAGTGATAGGGTTCATTTTGATGCTTATTCGATGAGTCCTTGAAGAAGGAAGCATCAGTGTGAAAAGGATTTCAAACCTCTGGATGGAAGGTTTGAAATGTTCATTTGGCCTTACTGATGGCTGTGGAAAAGCTTAGGCCTGGACACAGAAATGAAGCGTTAGATCATGTTCCACATTTATGTGTCCCTAGAATTAGGAAAGGCTCCTCTCCTTTTGGGGCAGTGTAATGGCAGAAGAACAATTCTGGGAAGAGTGCATTTTTAACAAAATTGTTTTGCAGCATTAGTAAAATCTGAGTTTCCTAAAAAACCCAATGCTTGCTTACTCTAAACTGAGACAGGTAAACCATAATTCAAGGCTCTTACCTATACCACCAATAGATTGTACAATAAATTTGGAGGTCCCCTGTCCTCCAATTTGGAAGAGTAATTATAACTGTAATTGTCTTTGATTCTTAGAGCTCCTTGAGGCCCTTGGTGTTAAAGATGCTTCAGAGGACATCATAACATGAAGCTAACGTTTCAGGAGCACCTTCTTTGAGCTGGGGACAGTGCTTAGTAGCTTAGTATGTGCTGACGTATAGGTTCATCATTTGGTCTGCACAGTAGCCCTGTAGTGTGAGTTTGAATATCTATATTTATGTTGACCATGGATGAAGTTGACATTCAAAAGGGTTAAGTAATTCCTCTTGGCCACAAAATTAGGAGATGACCAAAACAGAATTTGAATCCAGTTACAATATTCCACTAATTAATTTTTCTTTCCTCTTCATCTCCAAATCAACATCTCTCATGTAAATTACCCTTCTTTATGGATTATCTTAAAGTTCTTTATTTTGAATGGGGTAAGCTATAATCTCTTCATGAAAATGAAAACAATTTAAAAAAAAGGTACTCTACTGAAGGGGCTGACTTGATTTTTATCTACCACACGTACAATGACTATGAAAGAAAAAGAGTATGTTGAAAATGACTGTCTCATGGCAGAAAAGCATTATAATTTATGACTTACTAGCTCTTGACTTTGTTGCTTGTTACTTTTAGTGCCCATAATAAACTGGTAAAATAATAAAACTCTTGGAAAAAAAATCCAAATTCTTTGTCTAACTTCTTTTCTGCTGTCATTTTATTCTTAATATTTAAAAACTGCTTTTTACCCTTGATTAAAAATTTCCTCCAGACTAAGAGGCATGTACAGTTGTCAATCTGTGGGTGTTAATGACACCACCACAGTGGGCTCATTCTCTCGCAAGGATGCTAATGGGTTGTTGCTTCCTAAGAGGCAGAGAATTAATAGGTTTGGGTTTCTACTCCCAGTTTTTGGTTTCTTGGTTGTGTTACTTTCCTTGTTTATGTTTCTTTTAATTAACATTGAATTTCTTCATTTATGCCTTGCTTTTCTTCTGTTTGTATAGTCTGTAGGCAATGACTCCTTGGATAGCAATTGTTAATCAGGGAGAAATGATAGCTTGAGGGTACTTTCTGAGTTACTTGATGCTAGGATAAAAGTTGTTCTGCTGAAGCCTCATTAGAACAACTTTTATGTGCCTGCCTTAAGTAAAATATGTATGATGTTCTATCAACTCCTTTTGTCTCTTTTATCTTTACCCTAACTCTGGCTTATTTTCTTCAAATTCTCATTGTGTCTCAAATAATCTAAACCAATAGTATTATTAGGTCTTAAAATACAATTCAGTTGTAATTTTTCTTAAGAAGGCTGTTCACAATGTAAATTTTTCAGGAAAATATAAAAATTAGGATTCATTGCTGATTGATAAATAGAAGCAACTAAGAACAAAGGGGTATGTATGTTAGTAAAAAAAGAACTTCTGAAAGGATAATTATTTAGAGATGATAATTTTGCTTCTATAGTTCAGATTGAGAAAGCTATCCATAATAGAATGTAGGATCTATGACATAAATTCTCAATCTCTCTCTCTCCCTCTCCCCCTACCACTCTCTCTCCTTCCCTCACTCCCTCTCAGCTATCTTTCTGTGTCTGTCTGTCTTTCTATCTATTAGTGCTTTTCTGGTTTTAGCTAGAGAGGCAGAATGGTTCATAATATAGAACTGAGCTGATTTCACAATGGAAAGTAAAGATTATAATTTGTAAACTATAATCTGTGCGTGCATTCCAAAACCTTCAATCAAATGCCACTCTAACATTTCTCAAATTTAAAAGTATTCCAATGACAAAGTTTAATATGCTATGGGACAGAAAAATGTTGAAAAAGAGAAAAACCTCAATGTCTCAATGAACTTCACCTTTCTTTAGGGGTAGTGAGCAGCTTGGACCAGAGATTCTATGGAGATCGTTTTATTATCATTTTGTTTTCCCTCATGGTGACTCAGGGATTTTTATCCTGAGGCTCTCAATGGGTCTGTTATAACTTAGCTGGTGATGACACATCCCAGAAGCTCCTTCCATATTGGGCCTCAGGCCAGCAGACTACACACTGAGCTGTCCTATGATTCACAGGACAAAACTGCTCTAGACACCTCCCACCGCCCAGGCTGGAAGGGCACCCTAATGAGGCAGTGGGAGGGAATATGGCTAGGAAAGTTGTTGAAAGGAATCTTTTGTTGTAACTTTCTTCTCTGCAGCAGGAAGCTAAAACCAAAGCAAGGTGTTATCAAGCAACAGACCCTACATTTGTGAGAGATGAATTGAAAGCACCTTGACCTTTTATTTAGGGTGAAAAGTTGTGTTTTAGAGAGCTGAAATTATTTCAGGTGGAGAGGAAAGGCCATACAGCATGGACTCCTGGAAGGGAAAGTAATTGATTTACTGCTAAATGACTCAGCTATACCATTTTGAAATACTGGTCAAGGTGAGTGTTGAAAGAGTGGGTACTCTGGCATTTCCACACCCCTGGGAGTGAAGAACTGGGCTACTTTGGGAGGCAAGTGATCTACTTTTATTTTCTAAAATGTCAATTATTCTATAATAAATTTGTACTGACGTCAAAAGTGGCTTGTGTTCTTTTATGTAAGTGTGACCGCCTGCACATTATTCATTCAGTGGGCATTTACAGCACCCTTTCTGGGCATGGAGTTCTACAGCCACCTCTTCAGTAGCGACGAAGGTCTGACCAGATGCACAAAGGAGATGAAAGGAACTGTCAATCTCTGCTTTCATGATTCTTTCCCTCTACTTGGGAAAGAACATCAGTATATGAAATGACATTTGAATAACTTAAAGTGAAGTGTTCATAAGAGCAGAATAACTCAGAATGGGCTTTGAAGCCATTAGGTGTATGAATCACATACTGCCTCCTCGGGGGTCCCACACCAGCTATTCTGAGCTTCCGTCAGAGCACTTAGTGCATTGTGTTATTTGGCTTTCTCCCCCACTAGACTTCCAGCTCCTCGTGGAGAGAGATTTTTATCATATTTATCTCTGCATCCCTGGACCCCTGGCATAGTTCATTGCATACCACAAGTGCCTAGTAAATGTCTGGTGAATGAATTAGTAAGAAGGATTGTTGTTATCATTTTGGGGGAAGAGAAGGGAATGTGATGATGGTTTTATATGATCATAAACTACAAAGTAAAATATTTGATTCTTTTCATTCTAGAGACAAAATGTGCTTTCCTTCTCATAATTCTAGTCAAGGGAAACAGTTCCATTCAGCAGAATTTAGTAAACATTTACTGAGCATATTTTATGTTGCGATTGCATATATAAATATGAAATCTTTTCTAACTTCCAGGAACTTAGAGTCCTGGGTGGAGGCAGCAATGACACACAGGGAAACAGATCATTTTGATATAATTTGGCAAATTATATTGTTGGAGGCATTCAGGAGGCATTATGGAATGAGAGAAAAGGGGCATTGGCTCAGGCTGGCAGTGGGGGTGGGCTAGGATGTTGAGAGAATCAGGAAACTTCCAAGAGATGTCACCTGAGTTAAATCTTGAAGCAGGAATAGCCAAGCAAAGGAAGAAGGATGTGGATACGGGTAAGAGGGAGAGGGAAAAGTCAAGACCAAGGACGTGGAGGTGAGAACTAAAGCAATGAAAACTAGTGAATTATCAAGGAATATAATGTAGAACAGAGGTTCCCAATTGCCAATCAACAGTATGGTGCTCTGCATGCTTCATGGTTATTGTCTGGGGAATTGATCCAAAGTAGATTCCCGGCTACCTCTCCTGGAAGTTCTGACTCATTAGTGGAGAGTCAGCAATCTGCATTTTATAGCATTCCCTAGCTAATTTTGTTATGCAGTTATGTTTAGGAAGCACCGATAATGAGTGAGAGCAATGGTATCACCACATTTTAGAGGTGAACAAGAGAAGACGACCCCACAAAGTAGAAAGAAATCAAGCAATCAGATCAAGCAGCAGCAGAGAGTGATATCACAGAAAACAGAGGAGAGAGACTCTGAAAGGAACAATGTTGTAGTAGAGAGTTCTAGACAGAATTTGTGAAGAGTTTGTTAAATTTGGTGATAGGAGGTCTAGGATATTTGTAAAGAGTTTGTTAGATTTGGAGGTCTAGGATATTTAGAAAAAAGAGTTTAAATGTAGAAGGAGTAAAACTAGGTTGCATTGAGTTGAAGCGTAGAAGGTGGGAATAAAGAAGTGAAGAAAGCTAATAGACAATTCTCTCAAAGAACTTGATTGTGAAGAGGAAGACAATGATATCTGGAGGAGAGAGAACATAGGGTTATAAGGATGATTTTCTTTTTAAAAGGGGAGAGACTCTCAAGAGAATAATTTAGAGCTTGAGGGGAGAGAACCAGTTAAAGTTAGGGCGGACAGGGGAAGGGAAGGTAAGAGAAGGTAGAAGACACAACTCCACACCGGAGGGGAAACACCTCAACTTCCCAGCCAGGAGGAAAGGAGGTGAAGGGGAGTAAGCTGGGGTGAGGAAGGACTCTGGAGCACAATTTTTTATAAAATTTTCAGGGAGACATTAAGAGGCTCAAACAGTTGAAAGGGCACAAAGCTTGCTGAAGCTAAACCTAGGTGAAGAGCCCTGTTAATATATTATTTTCAGAAATATTCTGTTGGCAAATTGTGTCAGAATTTTCCTCTCACTTTGCATTTTTGCCAACTTATAGTAATATGAAAATATAGAGCTCCTGTTGGTCCTATAAAACCCAAATTTCTTACTTGTTGATTCATTCCTTTATTTGCATTTGTCTGTTTTCCATGCGTTTTGCATTCCCAGAAACTAGCACAGCAGGGAGACCTTAGTAACTGATTTTCTAGGTGAAGTGGAACCTAAAGATTTTCTTTTTATAGACGCCATTACTAGGTCCAAAAGAAAAAGGGACATCCAAATGGAGAAGGGAAATAGCAGAGTCAGGGAGAGAGAAGTTAACGTTGGCCATCTCCTTCCTAACTAAGCCTTTTCCCAGTCCATAGATTCCCAAAAGACAAAGTCTGACACTAGGTGTGAAATAACAAACATGAACACTCAAAAACAAACAAATGAAGGAGCAAGAAAACTAACAACCCATCCCCTCCCAAACAATCATATAAACAAAAGCCAACACCTCTGTTTATTCTCTGAAGTATTAATAGGAAGAGATGGTAGTGACTTGTTTTGTATTCACTCAAATGCTTTCTTTTACTCCATCTTTTAAGTGTTCCTTTTTTCCAAATGTTGAAAATCTGAGAAGCCAAGAAATATGGAAACAAGATACAGTACCTAAATACAACTACTAATATTTTGTTAAATTTCTTTTGAGTCTTTTCTGTGTGCATAACTTAATTATATAGGAGCATACTACATATATAACTTTAATCCTGCTTTTTCATTTTAGCTGTATAACATAAGCATTTTCTCATGTAATTAAAATATCTTGTGAAATATATTTTTAACTGTATACTATATCATGAGGTTTCTCGTATTTTGTTTTGCTACTCCCTTAATATTGGACATCTAACTTGTTCACAAATTTTCATTATTATAAGTAACACTGCTCAGAACGCTTTTGCATACAAAGCACTTTCCATATTTCAGGTTACTTCCTGAATTATTATATAAAGTATATAACACCATTAAAGCTTTTGGTACTTATTATCAAATTTCTTTCCAAAAACTTATGTCATTTTGAAAGCTCATCAGCAATATATGAAATGCATACACCATTATCAAATATTTTAAAGAACAAAACTGCGCTAATTTATAGGTGAGACAAACAGAAACTTTGAGATTTTAATTTTCATTTGATAGTGAGATTAAATATTTTCCACATTTTTCTATAATTTTATATATAACTTTGCAAAATTTCTACTTATTACTTAAAATGCTCCTGTTTTTCTTATGTATTTATACCTCTAATTTTTTTTATTTTTTTATTTCAGCATATTATGGGGGTACAAATATTTAGGTTATGTATATTGCCCTTGGCTTCCCCCCAAGTCAGAGCTTCTATGGAAATGGAAAAAGAATGATAATGAATTGCTCTCAGCCTTAAGGAATTTATATTTTATAATCATACAACTTGCAATATGGAAGAGGTCTTACAATGTACCTTATTCAACCCCCAGTCAAAGAAGCAAATATTAAACCCATAAAACAGTCAAAAGATGTTGGATAGTAGATGATTTTGTGGTGCAATATATATATCCTTTGTTGTTGGAATTCAAAGTTGAAACCTATTTGACTTGGAGCAGCAGGGGAAGTTGTTATTAGAAGGAAGGACTTTTGCTAGACATTGAAGAATAGAAAGAGTTCAGAAAAATGAAGAGAAGAACAATCTAAGAACATGAATTTAGGGGTAGGACGTAGAAATGAACCTGTCACAGGTGTTGGAGAGATTGGACCAGCCTAACTAGAATGGAGAGACAGTGCTGGGGACTAGAGTGTGAGATAAAGTCAAATTAAACATGTAAATCACAGATCACCTGACTCCTAGTTGAAACATCACTGTAGCACCTGGGAAGCCCCTGAGGAGGTCACTGGGGGGTCCCTACCAAACATAAGCTGCAGCCTGATTGTACAGGACCGTGCTTGTGGTTACAAGTAGATTGCACCAACTTTGGCAAGAAACACGTTTTTAAACTCTGCTGGGCAAACTACAAAGTACATCTGGGTTGACCTATGAAGCCAGTTTTGGGAAAACCCATGTGCAGGTCAATATCATCAGCTGGACAGAGCATTGGGCAGGAGGTACAGGGGCCTCAGTCTAATTACTGTGTTGTGCCAGGCATCTCTATGATCTTAGGTTACTTATGTTCCCTCTACTTAAGTACCTCATTTTTATACCCTAAGCTCTTTCTAGATCTCAGATTCCGTAGCCTCTAGCAGAAGCTCAGATAAGGGACAGCCTGCACAGGGCCCCTGGAGAATAGAGAGAGGATGTAAATAGCAGGAAACTTCTGTTGTCATCTTTAGATCTAGACTAAGGAGTTCTTTCTCTTAATTCACAATTTTAGAAGGTATGAAGAGATATCAGGCACTTTCTTTGTTCCTGCCACAGATTTAGCAGAGGGCCAACAGAAGCAAATGTCCAAGTTATCTGCCTCATATGTGTGGAGAGCAAATTAGTGGTCATTTAAGAGCCTAAGGCAACAATTCAAACTGTCCCATAAAAAAAAAATCTGTTTTTCCCTCCTTTTATGCTTTTTTTCTATTAAGTTATTGAATATCTAGTTTTTGCATTGCCTCCTCCTAATTTCTTGCCTACAGATACTTTGCTGGGTATACCTTGATAAATTGAGCCTATTTTCACTATATTTCTATGGTGTTGGCTTTTATAGTAATCAAAGTTCCCCTTTTATATGTGCCACATGTAGATCTTTTTTTTTTTTTTTTAATTTTTTTCTTAGAGACAGGATCTTTCTGTTATGCAGGGTGGAGTGCAGTGACATGATCATATAGCTCATTGCAGCCTCAAAGTCCTGGGCACAAGGGACCTGCCTCAGCCTCTCAAGAGCTAGGACTACAGGTGTATGCCACCACACCCAATTAACTTTTACATTTTTTTGTAGAGATGGGGTCTGGCTATGTTGCCCAGGCTGTTCTCAAACTCCTGGACTCAAGTGATCTTCCCAAAGTACTGGGACAATAGACATGAGCCACCACACATGGCCTTATTCTTCATTTAGATTGGAATGTAATCAAGGGAAGAGCCTGCCAATTTTGCTTTCACTTTAATGTCTATTTTATACAGCCCTAGAAAAATCTATCATTTGATGAGTTGGAGGTGACACTATGTTGGAGACATATGCAACTGCACCCAAATAATTCTTTCCCCCTGAGTCAAGAAAATCCAGTGTTTATTCAAGAGCTTAGTACAGTGCCTGGCACATATGAGGTGCTCAATAAACATTTTAAAAATGAATGCATCTGAGTGGCTTTATAATTCAGCAGTTACTATATGAATTTCTTGTACTGAAGAAAACATATTAGTTCCCAAAGAGGGGAAGAATAGAAAATGCTTCTGAAAAATATTAAACATTTCTTGTCCAAATGAGCCTCTCTAATAATGTATAGATAATTGGGTTAAGGGTGTCATTATGTACTGGTGCATCTGCTGTTTCAATGAATAGAATTATATTTGGAGGGAACTTAAAAGTTTCCAGAAAACTTCCCGAGATATTATCTAATTAATCCCCACAACAAGCCTATGAGGTGGGTTGTGGAGATAGTGTTATCTCCACTTTGCAGAGAAGCAAGCAACTGGTGGAGGGGAAAAGAGAAGGGACTTTCTAATACCATGCAGCTTGTGTGTATGACGTAATGAGAAAAGTAGAACTTATTTCTTCTGATAACCAGTTCAGGGCTTTTTCTACTGTATAAACCCTTAATCTCTAGGAAACAACCTGTCTTAACTCCCTTATCCTTACATCAAAGCAGCAAAAATTTTATAGGCGTGCCAGCTTCGATTCTGTCTCTGAATATTTCAGTACCATCTATCTTACCTACCTCCTCTCTTCACTTTTATTAATATTTCTAAAGTGCTCTCCCTGCAGGAGCTGACTCTTCCTTCTTCCCAGTTAACTTGTATGTGGAAACTCGTATAGTAATGAAATTGCACGTGTGAGTGTCCTCTCTCCTGGCTTTCTTTTTAGTGCACCTGGAGGGAGAAAGCTTTTCTGCTGTTTCATTGCATTATCTTTTCTGAGGGAGGAACTTCTAGGAATTAAGATAACTGCCTTTCTGAGAGTAAAGCTTTTTATCAAAATTTCTTTGGTTTAGGTACAGCTTTGGTATTTGCAGACATTGTCACTTGTTGATAATTACAATGCATTGGTTCATGCCATCAGCAGCAAAGCAGTGTGGCAGAGTAGACAAAAACATGGACATTAGAGGCAGACAAATCACGTTGGAATCCTCGTTCTGCTATTTCCTGGGCAATTTACTTCACTTCTTGGAGCTGTTTTCCTCTTTTGTGCAGTGGGGATAATAGATTAATAATAGCTACCTCACAGGGTTATTGGAAGGATTAAAGATAAATGGTAGATATTTTTCTTAGGATGAATGAGGTGGCAGAAAAATACAATCCTCTCCATAGACTGCAGAGCAAATTTGTGTGGCACATCTTCCATTTCCCATCCATTTCTACTCTCCTCCCTGCCATACTCTAGGAGGCTTTTTGCCCTGGAAGGCTGACCAGTGAGATGTATGCAAATCATTCTCCTTTGCCCTCTGGCTTAGTTGCATTTGGTCAGTGGGGAGTCTTGGCAGGAGATCAGAGGGAGGGAGGAAGATGAGACTGTGTGTATCTCCTTATTGTCCTCCTTTCAAGGTCACCTGAGACTAGCTGTGTCCCAGAGAGCAACCTCCCACTTCAAGGCAGCCCACTCTGTATGACTCTCTCCTCTTAGGTATTGGCAACCTCTACTTGTCCCTTTGGGTCTAGTGGGGTAAAAATTCCACCGTTGCTATTTTAGCTCCAGGCACTGTACCATTCTTTGTGGATTCTTCTACCCTGCCCACATCTTCTTAGTCTTTTTATTGAACCCTCCTTAAATGATCCTAATATGAGTATGCTGTCTGTTTATTCCTGGGACCCTAACTGATACATTATTCATACTACTTAGGGGAAAGCGTATTTGCTTAAGTATGTTTTATTTGATGGAGTTCAGCACTTTTAGGAGAAAAAATAAGAATAGTTGTTACTTGCCATTTGATACTAAGAGAAGAAAAAGGTAGTAATGATGAATGATGATGGATGTTATGAGTCAAGCATCTCCTATGTGCCAAGTATTCTCCTTGTTACTACTTCATCTATGTACATTACCTCAACAAAGCTCAAAACACATATGTGTATTATTATTTCCCTTTTGCAGTTCGGGAAAAAGCTCAGAGAGATCAAATAAGTTACCTAAAGCTACACAGAATACCCGTGGGGAGCTGAAATTCTAAAATATGCCTGGTTGGTTCCAAGGTCCATACTCTTCTAGGAAGGCCAGGCTGCCTCCTGGGTATACAGGCTGGGAAAGGCCATCCCATTAGCAGCCAGTTTTCAATTAAATCCATTTACCTATTCAAATTTCTATAGGTTCTAAATTCCTATGGGAGAGTATCTCTTAATGGTGCTCTTTAAATGATTTCAAGGCAAATTTGTTGAAAACCTGATTAATTCAGCAAACTTTATTAGGTCAAATCCATTATTCATCTGATTTGACTGATTTATTACCATTGAGTCAGTAGTCAATGAGGGGCAACTATTCCATGGTTATTCTTAAAGCTATTTGTTAAATACTAAATGAATAATTAAATATTTTGAATGAGTTTTTCTCTGATAATATGTAAGCTTCCTGTAGCAGATATCTAGGAAATTTTTTCTCCCTAAGTATGGTGTATTTAGTTTACAGTTTATATAATTCCTTTTCACTTCTTAAATTAAATGAGTGACTTAATTCCACATTTTCTAAGACCTATAAAATGCTCAGCATTATAACTAATCTGTAAAGGTGACTGAATTTCTGGAGGTGTACCTGCTGAGAACTTTCCATTTGTGAATCAGCTCCTCTCTCTAAATGCTACTCCCTTAAAAAAAAAAAAAAAATCTATACACATTCAAAGGAACTGTATTTATCTCAGCAACTCACATTTGATTGTGCATTTTTCTTTAGCCTTCAGGCAAGCATTTTTATGAACCTTAGAAGAAGGCTTTGTCTTTCGGTTCCCTCTGGGTCCCCAAGTTGCTTCTCGAGACATTCTTAGTGATATTAAACTTCATTTCTCTGTTTCTAGCTCCACCTTGCTGTTGTGGGACCTCTGGCTTCCCTAAAAGTATCTTCCTTTTATTTTTAGAAATCTTGAGGGGCTGACTCACATATATCCCAAAGAAATCTTTGCAGCCTTGAGAAAATGCCATTGCAGATTGCTGGAGAGCTTGGTAAAGGTTCCTCTCCACTGGTGTAGGCCGTGGGTTCTGCTGCTGCTGTCTGGCCTCTTACTGGGCCAGCCGTCAGCTGACGCTGTGTTCCCTGCAGGCTTTACCACTTTTGTATGTTTTTTTTTTTTTTAAAAGTGTATATAGTTATTTTGTTTTATTTATTTTTAAAATGTGTAATTCACAGTACTTTGATATTTTTCAATCATTTTAGCAAAACCAGCTCCTTTAGACCTTGATCGCTGTTACTCTGTTCCCTAGACTTCAGATGCAAGTGTTTTGAGAAGCTTAGAATAAACCCAAAATGATACAACTACATGTTGTTGTGAGCATCCGCCTACACCTACAATGTCAGAGTTTTTGTGTTTTGGTTTGCCTAATCCCCTTCCCCCGTTGGTAAGTTCTTTTTCAAAAGGCATTTCAGCCCCCGTGCAAATATACCTTATGAATATGCAAGTGATGTCCAGATGTGGCAGAATATCAGAAATGAACACAACACATATAGTTACTCGATTTGTTCTTTCCTCAAAACTCAAGACAGAGAATCTCCTTTCTAGTGTCTAGTAGAAAGTGACAGTTAGGTAACGAGCTTATTGATATCATTTAAGTGGCAATTACTCTGGAATAGTCTGTGAAATGACTGTGATTGCTTAACGAGGTAAACTGTTTCCCTTCTATTTCTCTCAAGCATTCCTTATAACCTCTTTGAACTAAAAGTAGGAAAGCTCAGTAAATTTACTTAAAAGTCACTGGATTGTCTTCAGCGTACTGTGGATTATTTCTGATGAAACCAGAGGCCAAGGTGCAGTGCTCAGGGGGCTCTTCCCTTCAGATACAGATATGATTCCCCCAGTGATAAAGCTACCTTAGTGATCCCTTAGTGAAAAACTGAGGGGTCTGTAGTAAGAATCAGCATGTACACGATTCAGTTTGCATCATTTCATACATGTAACTTTAGGTTATGGCTACCATACCTATTTTTTTTTCCAGCCACTAAAAATGTAGACTTGAATATTTAGTGGAAGACAGATGGCGCTTGAAATCTCTAACTTACATTTAACAAAAGTTGTTTTGGAAATGTTGCTTGTGTGTACTTTTATTGCTTTAAACACAGTACCATTTTAGCCTGTTCTGGTGAATTATTTAAGAATTACTGTCCTAGTCTAAGACAGCATTTCGAAGTGCACGTGTTAATCATATACTTGATTAAACATTTCCTCTCCTTTCTTTTCAGCATTCCAGTTGGCTTTTGAGTGGGTAATTGTTGCAGTGACAGCATTGACGTTGGAAGCAACTAGTGCCCGTTTGAATTACATAAAACGCCACGATGAAAAGAAATACCTGTGATTCGCTTTCTCGGAGCAAAAGTGTAAGTACCTCTTGTTTTCCTTTCTTTTCTAAAAATGTGTACGTATAACTTTTTACTGTTTACTTTGGATTTTAATACTGTAGTATCATGATTAGGCTTGTGAAAAACCTTTGGTTGACTTTCAGTTCTCTGGCTGTATGCAGCTTGTTAACAGATGAAGACTTGTCTGTGTGGCCTGGTTGGCATTTGATGAGAGTTCTCTTTCAGCCAGTTAACACGCTTTATCATTCCTTCATATAAGCCTACTAGCATGACATTAAACACCCTGATTTTTTAACGTATGCAGAAAATGTCTGATTAAAAGTTGAAATTGGAGAAATGTATGTCTTGAGTATGAAACTTTCTGGGCAAGTCCAAAAACATAAATTGAACTTATGTCATTAGGTACTTTAACTGGTCACATTCTGAAAGTTCATCCCTTCCACGAGCTTTCTACCCTGGCATATGTCTGTAATCTCCCCTTTAATCTTCCTTTTAAACATTTTTAAATGAACATCCTCAGGGCCCTGATGAAGCCTTCTTTCCAATTACTTAGTATTCTTAAGTTACCAAATTCATGAAAATTTTTAGGTTTTGATTAACTTATGAAAGAAAGCATAATCAAATGGAGCAACTCAAAGGAAGCTACAAAAGGCAAGGATGAAAGCAGACTGTTAATTTCCATCAGGCGAGCTCTGAAAACAAGCCCCTTTGTTCATTTACCCAAAGGGGAAAAGGCATCTAAACAGATGTAGTTGTGACGTAGGAACATTCGTTTGAAGGCATCAAAAAAAAAACCACAAATGCAAACACATTTCTCTAGCATGGGAATGCTTTGTGTTACAGCCTGTGATTCTATTGTGATGGCCCAAGGCCATTTTCATTCTTTCTATAGAATTACCATCCAGCTTTTAAGGGTGGAACATGAATATGTAGAGAGGAAAGTATAGTGTGCCCAATAGGGTTTCTTAAAAAATGAGAATATACTGAGAAGTATGTCCATACTTGGACTGAGTACTGTGTTTAATAACCCATCAAGTAAATTCAACAAACTCTGAGGAAATGTTCAAATTCATTTGTTTTACTGATTGGTGTTTGGTTGTGGAGATAATTGCGTAAAATAAAGGGCCATGGCTTTTAGCCTGGAATTCCTTTTGTCGCCTTATAAAGTTGCTCATTGTCGTAGGAAGTGACCTGCATACAAATTACCAAACTGCAAATACATCTTTCTGTTACTGAGTTTTCTTATTATAAATTACACATAAAAACAAACTATTATATAATGTTTCCTTCTTTACTGAATTTCTGAGACGTGATATGAGAAAAAATATGTAAATGCAAAAGGGAGAATATTTTGGATAATTAAAAATATATCATTAAACATTCCCCTGTTCTTGGAGGAAAACATTCTAAAAGCAAATGATTAACTGAGAGGTGACTTTAAGGAACTGCACGTACTTCATGATGCTAGGAGATTTCCTATTTGCATTTGTTTAATGCAAAATTTTTCATCTAGGTAGAGAGGCTCAAGCTTCCAGATTAAGAGAACCTGAGTTGCTTACATTTGTCCAAATGCAAACATTACAGCTCTCATTTCACTGCTTCCTAACTTCTTGAAAATCCAGTGGCATAAAGAAAGTGCTTCCACTTAATTAAATGACTCTGAACAGGAGTTACTGTTTATCAGGAAAAAAAGAGCCCGATTTTTTGCCTGGTTAGAAGTTGTCATGTTAATTCTTCAAAAATTTATTTTGCACAGGTCTAAGCATGCCACCCCCTACCACTTAAGTCTTTGCCAATAACAGAATCCAAAATTGTACAGTTAGAAGTAGATGTTTCCTGTTCTTGATGAAGAAAATTTAAAGAATTAATTTGATTTAGAATCTGAGGATGTTTTTCTTTGGCATTATGACATTTGAAAATTCAAAGAGAATATTCTAAATGTTAAAACAGTTTCTGTTCCTCCGTACGTGCCTCTCTGTAGGTCTTGTATCTGCCATTGTGAAAATTTAAGTCATACAAAGAAGTAGGAGAAAAAGACCATCTTTATTTTTTCTCATTTTTAAAAATTTTTACTTATAATGAGTGTGTAACAGTTGCATATCTTTATAGCGTGCATGTGATGTTTTGATACAAGCATACATTGCGAATTAATCATATCAGGGTAACTGGGGTATCCATCACCTCAGGCATTTATCTTTCTTTGTGTTAGGATCATTCTAATTCTACTCTTTTAGTTATTTCAAAGTATACTTTAACTTATTGTTGATTATAGTTACTTTGTGGTGGTATGAAATATTGTTCATTCTAAGTATATTTTTGCATCCATTAACAATCCCCACTTTATCTGCCCCCTCCCTGCTACCCTTCCCAGCAACCATCATTCTACTCTCTTAAAAAGACCATCTTTAAACAATTAACTTATTTAGTGAGTTCTCCTTGGGAGAGGGGTTCCAGTGTAGCTTGCAAGATCATTTAGCCAATCTCCATCTCATGTAAAAGATTCAGGCATAAGATGGATGGTTAAAATAGGTGAGAGTTCTGTTTCCTACCAGTTACAAGTTTCTATGATTCTAGGTCATGTTGTACTCATTCATAAATTGAATTGAAGACCAGTTCCCAAATAAATATTAAATAAAGGTCTTGGGGCAAAGGAGAGTATATTAGATTGCTTGGGCTACCATAGCAAAACACCATAGACTAGGTAGCTTAAACAGAAATTTACTTTATCACAGTTCTGGAAGGCAGGGAATCCAAGATCAAGGTGCCAGCCAATTCAGTTCCTGGTAAGGACTGATTTCTGGCTTGCTAATGGCTTGAAGACAGCCACCTTCTCACTGGGTCCTCACATGGCAGAAAGAGAGAGCAAACTCTGATACCTCTTCTTATAAGATCACCAATCCCATCATGAGGACCCTACCTTCATGATCTCATTTAACCTTAACTACCTCCCAAAAGCCCCACCTCCAAATACTGTCACATTGGGGATTAGGGCTTCAACATATGAATTTTGGAAGGGACACAAACATTCCATAACAGAGAGTTTGATATTCTTAAGGGATGATTTTATTAAGTCCCTTTGATATTTAAGACCAAAAGGTGGTGTCCTGTATTCTAGAATTTGCATATTCTCTCAATTAGATAACACTGAAAATAATCTGGTTAACATCTTTCTGTTCATTTCATATTTTCTAGATTTTATGTTAAGGGCACTCTTAATGATGATTTTTGAGGCTCTAATCATCTCTTCATAGACTTAGGGGCTAATTTTAATTTTATTCAAAACTATTTTCTTCTTCCTTCATTCTTCTTAGTTTGCTTATTTTATATTGTTTGTTCTTAACATTCAATTCAGTGACACAAATCTCTGAAGTACCTTGTCCTATCCATGGACTTACCAGTTGAGCCAACTTTTTGGAAGTTTGTAAGTTTCAGTCCTATCTGAGCCACCATCATTCCCTCTACAAATGCTCACTGTCCCATTGCTTTTTGGCTCATCAGGGGAGGAAAGAAAAGGTACAGACAAGAGGACAGAATGTAAAAATTTCTATAGTAATAGTATATTTTAAAAATTGGGGCTACTTATAACTTTTTAAAGTAACTTTCCTTACAATGTCTCTGTTGTTATTTTCCAAACTCATGAATTTTGATAAATCTTCTCATCTGGAGAATGAACTGAATACATTTTAATTCTTCTTCATTAATAAATTCTCTTGTGCATTGAATTCTAAAGTATTTTGTAGTCTTTTACAGTAAATTCCCAATTTCCTAATACACTGAATCATTTTCTTCCTACTAGTTTGGAGAGATTCAAGATACCGTCTACTCAATTGAATTTGTTACTTTCTTGATGAAATTGCCCTCTATTTGACATAGAATTCTTTTGGATGTTCTACATTTGGATAAATTTGTCACTCACCAGATGTCTTTAATTGATGTTCCCTGTTCTTTTTTGACAGAATTGTTATTTAGTGTTTATTCAAAACTGGAAGCAAGTCCTGGCTGTTTGAAGGGCACAGGGTATCTGGCAGATTCTTTGCATGTTAAATTTAAAGCCCACCTAAACAGGCTGTCAGTTTTGAATCCAGGAGCTAGGATCCCATCTGGTGAAATATTTCCAGCAGACTTCCTAGAATTGCTTCTTTTCACACAAGACTTATTTCATGTCCAAAGTTTGTAAACCGAATTTACCTTATTCTTTAAAAAACTAAATGTTTGCAGTTGTACCTTTACATTGCTGAGTTTTTATAAGGAATCACTCTTCTAATAACTAAGGGTGAGTAATTTGTGCCATTTCATCTACATTTCAGTGCCTGCCTGGAGAGGGCAGACCAAGAAGGAATTAGGAAGGGATGATACATTTTGTTATGGCACTTCAGAGCTATCTGCATTTGTTACCCAGTAAGATAGACCATTTTTGGTTTTATGGTTAAAGTAAAAATAATGAATTGCTTCCCAGACCAGCCTCATTTCCCTACTATATCCATCATCACCTAAGTAAGCTACAAGAGTGACAAAGTTGTCATAGCTTGGAATCTGGATAAAGTTAGGCATGTGTTGTTTTGTTCACTCAAAAGGGTACAAAGGTCAGAGGAGATACTGCAGAGATACTTTCAAAAGCACAAAGTACAAAGCAAAACTAAAATATTCGTGCTTATGTCTTTATTAGTAACTCACTGAAATGGAAACTTTTCGTTTTAGAGATTTCGCTCTTTTGGTCATTATACCTGCCTTCCAGCTCATGCTATTTGCTTACAAAATTCAACAAGTATTTAATGAATGGCTACTGTGTGTTAGGCTCTGGGCATCCAATGTGGATAAAATGCATATCATCTCTACCCTCCTAGAGCATATTTGACAACTAAATTTATAATTTTTATAATTTATTAAATTTTTTTCAGCAACCTGTCACCCTAACCTAACTTGATCACCCAAGTCTATCCCATTTTAATCTTTAATTCTTCTTCACAGGAAGACTGAAGTCTTGGCTCTCAAATCTCTATGTACTTGCACTTGATCACGTTGTGGGTATCCTATTTGGTAGAGATATTTTGAGCTGTGAATAATGCGCTGTAATTGTCAATTACACTCATTGTTGCAGAAACATAAATTATTTTAGAGTGGTTAAAAAGAATTTTTTTCAGATAATCAACAATAGTGTAAGAATAGCCAAGAGTATAGATGAATGTGAGCATGACAGGAAAGGTCTGAAAGAATAGGGACTGATCACCAACCACTTGCTTTGAAATCAATCACAAGTCACAGGACTGTTTTAGCAGCCAAAGCCAATCATTAAATTGTCATCTTAGAAAAACCTCCACTTTTTGTGATATTGTGATGTGGTTGCTATTTCATTTTTGGACAATTTCAAGATGTGGTTGAATTTCAAATGATTATGTCCAAAAAATAATTGCATGTGTTGTACTTAACAGTGTAAACAGCCAAGATACATAAAAATGTAGAGGAATCTTGTTGAATGGGTGATGAATGTTAAAGAATGATTCTTATGCACAGCACCTCTCTATAATGAGGTGAAATTTTGAAGAAAAGCATAATAATTTGGGATAGTTTTCTATTAGTTGTATTTTGCTTCAGGAAAAAAGTTTACTCATAAAGCCTTATTTTTAACTAAAGCCAATTCTCTATTTTAAGAATTTGGTTAACTATTATTTTTTTACTATTGTGATGGCCACGTATAAGCAAGTGTTTTGAAGGCTAAAAAAATGACTTCAGTTAAAACTATCAATCTGTTTACATTGCTCCCCATGATCAGTGCTTTCAAGGGCAGCACAGGAATGGTCGCTCAGGTCCCGAGTTATAACCCTAGCTTTGTGTTTAGGCAGCTATGTCTGGTAGAGAAGACGAGGGTAAAAGAACCATAAATAATTAGGTTTATTATTACATGCTTTCAATATTTACTATGATTGTTTCAAGGGTAAAATGAAAACTTCACATTGGATACCCAGTATTGAAAACACAACTCAAAATAAAAGCAAATGAACAAAAACCCCCAACCCAAACCAACCCAATATAAGACAATAAAAAATGTTATACAATATTCAGTTGTATCATAAGCTTCTATACCAAATCCTTTAGTGTTAAAGATTTTTTTTAAATGAAATGGATCCATTAATAAACATATTAACAATAAAACAGCCTTACTTTTATTATTAAAAATTAAAAGGCTTTACTTTTTGTTATTAAAAAAACTCATTTCACAAGCTTCTATAAATTGTATTTATTAAAAGCCATGATGCCAAGTCAAAGAATGGTTGATCATTATGTAGTGAGAGCCCCCCTGACCTTCTTTCCAGTTCTTTCTATCATGTAAGTTGTGTCATATGTCACACACGTGGAGGTGGGGGTACAGCCACATTTATAGTACAAAAACTGGGAATAAGACATTTAGCTTATAATTTTTATGATCATATTCTCCCACCCCCATTCTTCCTATTGTGTCAGTCCTGACTTCTGTTTTGGCAATATTGCTTTTGTGTAAAGAATTTGGTTGTGCTTGTAGCCCTCAATATCCCAAATTTAATATGGTCAACAATATTTATTAAACCCTCGTCAACTATTTGACTATACTCTAACAGTTGTATCTCATGGGACTGTGCACCAAATGGTACCCCAGAGGTTCAGAGAGTTAACATACCACCAATTTACGTCTAGATGGGGATTTATGTTTTGCAGAGAATCTGGCTTACTAAGCATTTAAAACCAAATGTATTAAAACTACTGAAAATAATTGATAACACCACAGTGACACAACAAAAACAACCTTTTCTATGAATTCATTTAAAACAATAAACAACAAACTTTAAAGGTCCTCCTCTCTGCTTATTGCATGTACTTTAAAATATTATTAAATGTCTAACTTTTATTTTTCTATTATAGAAGAGGCCATTACATAACATTAGCATGAATTTGCCAGTGGAGTTCCATTTCAACATAATGTGAATAATGCCAAGAGAGACCTAGACTTTGCTCTGAAACAAGAGTCCCTGAAGGGATATTCAAAGATAAGAGATTTGAGAAAAAATCTATATATACACATATACTGGGCAATCTCCAGTATATGTGCATATAAGGACTGAAAAAGTAAAAGATTACAATTGCTTCTGTCTTTGCAATTGCTCATGCAGGGTTTCAGAACATGGATTTCCTCACCTAAAGTAAATGAAATAATTGACAGAGTAGTCAAAGAAGACTATGTCCTTGGATGGGTAGTGTTGTCTATTCAGAAAGCATTTGTATATTTTTATTTCTTGAAACAATGCTGAAAACCTCCTAAAACAAAAAGGAAGAATAAAAAATTACAACAAAAAACTGGAATTAGATATTGACAAAAGTGACTTAGAGTAGATGAAAGCTAAAACCTTCTCTTTTTTTTATTTCAGCTTATCATGGGGGTACAAAAGTTCAGGTTATATATATTGCCCATGCCCCCCCATCCCCCCGAGTCAGAGCTTCAAGGGTGTCCATTCCCCAGACAGTGCGCATCACACTCATCAAGTAGGTATACACCCATCCCCTCCCCCTATCCCTCATCCCCATCCCCCATCCCCCGAGTCAGAACTTCAAGCATTACCATTCCCCAGACAGTGCGCATCACACTCATCTGATAGGATTTTCTAACATCGGGACAGAGTTTTTTGAGGAAATTATGAAGTGGTCTTATAGTTGGATCTTTCCAAGATCTGATCAAGTCTTTATGGTTCTTTAAATCTGTATTGTTGTCAATACTATATGATGAATTATAAAAATTTGAATATTTTAGTTTATAATTTTTAACTTCTATTACCTTTATAAATGTGTGTATAATATGCATGTATATAGATATAAAATCTATATGTATAGGAATATTGTCAATATGTTAATTGACATCTGAAATAGGAAGATTGCCAATATGTTAATTGACATCTGAAACTAAAGTTGAAGACTTTTATTAGGGTAATATACATCATTCATTAAATGCCTTAATTTCACCATTTCATACCTATATGTGACCCTGATTGAATTACCTTGCTAGTCTCTATTTTATTTATGTGTAGAATGAAGGGAGCCTCCTGTGAGTAGGAAGTTTTCTTTCAACTCTAAGACTATGACTATGTATTTCCAAGAGTGTGTATTTTTCAGAACGGGCTCAGTAACAATTTTTTACATTTCAACACTTGCAGTCAAAGTATAAGTTCTCCTTAATCTAACAAATGACTATCCTTTCTGCCCAAAGAATAAACAGGATCCTGATTAATGAATTGAGCTCATCGAATCTCTGCCAACTATGTAAAATCACTGCCTCTGTTGATTGGAAATTTGTTGCCTCTAAGAATGGATGGAATTGAAAATATCCTCATTTTATTGGGAATTGGAGGAATTAATTATGTAAAGTTTTTGCTGCTTTAAACACTAATCCTCTAAATTTACCCCTACATTTTGCTGATGAGCATTGTAATATTGTAAGTAGCTTTGCTTTGAAGGAATCTGAATCCTTTCGCTTTATATTCCAGTGACAGCAGCTTTGACCAGTTCTCTGCTAATAACTACCATTTTGACCCCTGCAGTTCACCTGTGGTCACATCAAGCCTGTCTTCCCTGAATTGATGCAGAGACCTCGGAACTGTTATGTCAAGTGGACAGTGGGGTTCCTCCCTCACTTCCCTAAATTACAGCCAATTCCAGGCTGTAACATGCAACTAAAATTGATTGACCTAGACAAAATGGAAGGAAACTACAATGCAGAAAGATAACTTTTAAGACCAAATATAAGACATGATCATTTCTGGCATTATAGAACAAACCTACTACTAAGTCCTTTCTCGTAAGTTACCGACCTACTCCCAGTTGTTTTCCTTATTTTCCCATAGTGAAATGCCTGTTTTTCTTGTATCCTCCTGGGTGTCCAGGCTCTTTAGTCCAGGAGACCCAGGAGAAACCCCTCACTGCAGGTGCAAGTAAACATAATAATTTACAAAGATACAGCTCTGGCCATAACAAGACTTCCTTCTATGGCATTATGCAATTTAGACTGGAACATCCACATTCCAGACAAGGACCTTAACCTGGCCTTTGCCAGACCAAAGGAGCAAGCTTTAAGAAATAACTCCAGTTTCCAACTCTCATATTTTCCCATCAAGACTTTATTAGCACCACGCTCTAACCAACTGAGCTAACCGGCCATCCAACAAGACTTTAGAAAATACTGTGGGTAGGTTTTCAGCCAAGAACACTCCCATTTCACTACAAATATATATATATATATATATATATATATATATATATTTTTTTTTTTTTTTCACAGTATTACAGGGGCAAAAACCCTTTGTTTACATAAATTGCCTTTGCACTGCCCAAGTCAGAGCTACAAGTGTGCCCATCCCCCAGACAGTACACCCTACATCCTACTGATCCCCTCATCCCCCCATCCCACCTGCCTGACACCCTATAAATGTTACTTCCCATATGTGTACATTAGTGTTGACAAATTAGTACCAATTTAATGGTGAGTACATGTGGTGTTTTTCCATTCTTGTGATACTTCACTTAGGAAAATGGGCTCCAGCTCCATCCAGGATAATACAATAGGTAGTTCACCATTTTTTTAATGACTGAGTAGTACTCCATGATATACATATACCACATTTTATTAATCCACTCTTATATTGATGGACACTTGGGTTGTTTCCAGATCTTTACAATTGTGAATTGTGCTGCTATAAACTTTCAAGTGCAGATGTCTTCTTTATAGAATGTCTCTTTTTCCTTTGGAATAGATACCCAGTAGTGGGATTGCTGGATCAAATGGTAGTTCTGCTTTTAGCTCTTTGAGCCATCTCCATACTACTTTCTATAGAGGGTGTACTAGTTTGCAGACCCATCAGCAGTGTATGAGTGTTCCTTTTTCTCTGCATCCACACCAACATTTATTGTTTTAGGACTTTTTGACAAAAGCCATTCTCACTGGACTTAAGTGATATCTCATTGTGGTTTTTATTTGCATTTCCCTGATAAGTAGAGATATTGAACATTTTTTCATATGTTTCTTGGCCATTAGTCTGTCTGCTTTTGAAAAATTTCTGTTCATGTCCTTTGCCCAGTTTTTAATGGGGTTGTTTGATTTTGTCTTGCTGATTTTCCTGAGTTCTGTATAGATTTTAGTTATCAGCCTGTTATTGGCTGTATAGCATGCATATATTTTCTCCCATTCTGTAAGTTATCTGTTTGCTTTCATGATAGTTTCCTTGGCTGTGCAGAAGCTTTTTAATTTAATTAGTTCCCATTTATTTATTTTTGTTGTTGCTGTGATTGCTTTGGGCTCTTCTTCATAAATTCTTTGCCTTAGCTGATGTCTGTAAGAGTCTTTCCAACATTTTCTTGTAGAATTCTTATGGTTTCATGCCTTAAGTTTAAGTTTGTTTTCCATCATGAGTTGATATTTGTGAGAGGTGAGAGGTGCAGATCCTGTTTCAGTCTTCTACATGTAGCTATCCAATTTTCCCAGCATCATTTATTGAACAGGGATTCTTTTCTCCAGTGCATGTTTTTGTCTGCTTTGTCAAAGATCAGATGGCTATATGAGGATCATTTAATATATGGGTTCTCAGTCCTGTTTTATTGGTCTATGTCTCTGTTCTTGTGCCAGTACCATGCTGTTTTAGTTACTATCGCCTTATAGCATAGCTTGAGGTCTGATAAAGTGTTGCCTCCCACTTTGTTCTTTTTGCTTAAGGTTGCTTTTGCTATATGGGGTCTTCTCTGGTTTCCATGGTATGGTTTTCCACCTCTTCACATCCTCTGCTATTTCCTTCCTCAGTGTTTTGTAGCTCTTCCTATAGTGATCTTTCACCTCCTTAGTTAAATATATTCCTATGTATTTTATCTTCTTGGTTCTATTGTGAAAGGTATTGAGTTTTTTGATTTGGTTCTCAGTTTGACTGTTTTTGGTGTATATGAAAACTGCTGATTTGTGTGCATGGATTTTTGTAGCCTGAGACTTAGCTGAATTTATTTTTCAATTCCAGGAGTCTCTTGGCAGAATCTTTGGGGTTTTCTAGATATAAGATCATATTGTCAGCAAAAAACAATAATTTGACCTTTCTGTCCCCATTTGGATGCCCTTGATTTCCTTCTGTTGTCTGATTCCTCTGGCTAGGATTTCCAGCACTTATGTTGAATAGAAGTGGTAATAGATGGCAACCTTGTCTGTTTCCAGTTCTAAGTGGGAATGCTTTCAATTTTTCCCCATTTAGTATGATGTTGGCTATGGGTTTATTGTATATGGCTTTTATAATTTCAAGGTAAGTCCTGTCATTGCCTATTTTGTTAAGTATTATCATCATGAAAGTGTGCTGAATTTTGTGGTATGCATTTTCTCCATCTATTGGGAGAATCATGTGGTCTTTGTTTTTGCTTCTCTTTATGTGGTGAATTTCATTTATAGATTTGCATATGTTGAACCATCACTGCATCTCTGGGATGAAGCCCACATGGCTGCGGTGAGCAGCTGAATTCATTTTGCTAGGATTTCATTTAGAATTTTTGCATCTATATTCATAAGGGATATTGGTCTGTAGTTTTTTTTTTTCTTGAGTCATTTGCTGGCTTTGATATCAGGGTGATGTTGGTTTTGTAAAACGTGTTAGGGAGGATTTCTTACTCTTGATGCTGTGGAATAATTTCTGCAGGAGAGGCACCAGTTCTTCTTTGTAGGTCTGGTAAAATTCAGGTGTGAAACCACCTGGTCTGGGATGTTTCTTTTTAGAAATGTTTTTTTATTGCTCCTTCAATTTTGGTACTTGATATTTGTCTGTTCATAAATTCTATTTCTTCCTGATTGAGCCTTGGGAGGTTGTATGTTTCTACGAACTTTTGTCCATTTCCTCCACGTTTTCAAGTTTAGTGCATAGAGATTTTTTATAGTATTCATAGATGATATTTTGTATTTCTGTGGTATCAGTTGTAATTTCTCTTTTTTCATTCCTGATTGAGATTATTAGAGTTCTTTCTTTTCTGCTTCTGGTTAATCTAGCAAGGGGCATGTCAATTTTTTTTATCTTTTCAAAGAACCAACTTTTTGTTTCATTAATCTTCCATGTTGTTCTTTTATTATCTATTTCATTTAACTCTGCTCTGATCTTGGATATTTATTTTCTTCTGCTAGATTTGTTATTGGTTTGCTCATTCTTTTCTAACTCTTTGAGATGGTTCATTAGATTCTTGATTTGTCTATCTTTTGGATGTAGGCATTTATGGTTCTGATTTTTCCTTTCAGGACTGCTTTAGCTGTGTCCCACAGATTTTGATAAACTGTGTCCCCTTTATTATTTATTTCAAAGAATCTTTTGATTTCCATCTTAATTTTCTCCTTGTCCTGACTATTATTAACCAGTAGGTTGTTTAGTTTCTATGACTTTTTGTAGCAGTGAGTATTTCTGTTGGAGTTGATTTGTAATTTTATTCCACTGTGGTCTGAGAAGATACATGGTATAATTTCTGTTTTTCTAAATTTGCTGAGGCATGCATTGTGGCCTAGGATGTGATCAATCTTAGAGAATGTTCCTTCAACTAATGAGAAGAATGTATATTCAGTGGTTTTGGGGTAGAATATTCTGCAAATGTCTATTAGTCCCATTTGTTCTAGAGTTCTGTTTAAGTCCATTGTTTTTTTGTTTATTTTCTATTTGGAGGATCTATCCTGTTCTGTCAGAGGAGTATTGAAGTCCTTGGTTTGTTGTGGTGCTGCTGTTTATCATTTTTCTTAGATCAACTAGGATTTGCTTTATGAATCTAGTTGCACCTCTGTTAGGTGCATAAGTATTTGAAATTGTTATGTCTTATTGTTGAATTGTTCCCTTTAGCATTATATAATGACCATCTTTGTCTTTCATCACTTTTGTTGATTTGACGACTAAGTTATCTGGTATGAGAACTGCCATACCAGCTTTCTTTTGGTTTCCATTTGTGTGGAATATTGTTTTATATTCTTTCACCTTGAGTCTGAGTGAGTCCTTGTGGGTTAGATGTGTTTCCTGATGATAGCAGATACTTGGCTTGTGTGTATTTATCCATTTGGCCAGCTTATGTCTCTTCAGTGGGCAGTCCAAGCCATTCACATTTATTGAAAGAATTGATAAATATGGTGGATTTCTGTCATCTAGTTGAGTAGAACACTGTTGCTTTTTTAAATTTCTTGAGCCATTGTGGTAGCTGACCTTTGACCTTAGCTTTTGAGTGATTTTTATACTGAGGAGTGACTGTTGTGCTACTTCATGAATAATGCAGTTCTGAGTATTTCCTGCAGGGCAGGTCTTATCTTAGCGAATTCCCTCAGTGTTGGCTTGTCTGATAAAGACTTTGTTTCCCTCTCATAAATGAAACTTCATTTTGCAGGATAAAAAGTTCTAGACTGGGCATTATTCTGTTTGAGAAGACTGAGAATGGGGCCCCAATCCCTTCTGGCTTGTAAGGTCTCAATTGAGAAGTCAGCAGTTAGTCTCATAGGTTTTCCTTTGTAAGTTACCTGCTGCTTTCACCTTAAGGCTGGGTCTCATTAACATATATCAAAGTAGTGACAAGTAGTGAAATTATGTAAGTATTGTATATGGAAGCTGCTGACATTTGCTATATTATCTATTTCTGTGGCAACTCTTATTTTTTCCTATTAGCAGTGTACTAAATGTTGTTTTGAATTTAAATCTTTCCATACTTGCTTTTGATTAGAATTTAAGCTAGCTCTGAAAGATTAAATTCACAATGAAGTAGAAGCTGATTTTGTATGTGTCTGTGTGTAATTTCTATTGTAGCCATCATTCTTAATTCATTGTTTTTTTAAAGAATAATTGTAGCAAAGGCTGAATATGTATATATGATTTTGAATATTAACTGATGAGATGAAATGTTAGATTATTATACCAGATGTCAAACGGAATTAAGGTCTAATGTGTGCTAATGTAACTACTGCTAATAATTTATAACTGCAAAATGCATTTAAGTTTCAACATACTATATAGTATTTTTCTTGGTTTTTTCCTTACAAAAACTGTAGAAAAGGCAATGATTTTTGTTTTCATCTTATGGAGACTCAAAATAAGCCTCAGGCAGATTAAGTGAGTTAGTCAAGTTTACACAGCTAGTAATGGAGGAGCCTAGTTATACTTCAGGCCTTCTGATTACAAATTCCTTACTTTGGTCACTACACAGTCAAGTCTGACAGATGTAAATGAAGTCATCACTCACATGCTAATTAATGTATCCATTATACCATGTGTTTAGTGAAGATAAATGGTAGTCCAGTATCTGTACTTATAGGTATACTAACAGTTGGATAACTATGTTATATTGTAAACTCCAGATGTTTTTATATTCTATAGTGTGACAGAAAATGGAATTTTTGTTTAGGAAGACATTTTTAAATTGTGAATGGAGGCCCCAGAGGCTTGTTGGGGCCTCCATTCACAACCCTTGTGATTTAACAAGGGTTAAATCACAATGAAGGTAAACTCTTTTGCATCATGAAGTATTATGATTTTTTTAAAATTTGCTCCCTGGCTGCTCAAGAGAGATATAATATGAGGAGGGAAGGTGCTCTGGAGGACTCTAGGAAGTGAATAGGTATGAGAAAACCTCTGCAATGATAGAGTCACGTGGCAGCAGGCGGGGTTGGGAGGAGCGACTACCAATTTTCCTCGCAGCTGAGATGGCCTCTTTAGGAGTAGTGAGGTTTGATGACCAGTTTTCAACATTTTGTATCTTTGTTCTATTTGTTTGTTTTTCCTTTTTCTCAAACTTTTCTTTAAGCTTTCTGTGATTACAACAATATTATAACAATTTTGCCTCGGAATATGAAGAGAAGGGCTCTGTTCTTACTTGAGACAAAGCAGGGAAGAAAGGATCAGGGAGCAGGGAGGAAGCAATGATGGCTAGAGAACTGCTCAGAGGGAGCTGTGACAAATAACTAGGTGTGTGAAGGTACCTCTCTTTCTCTTGGGTGTGCCCAGAAATACTGGGAAGGGCTCTAAATGTCCCACAGTTATTTGAGAAGGGGGATTTGTTTATTTGCCCACAGAGGCCTGAATATTTGGGGCTTTAAAGTAATTTGTGGATGTGTATGTGTGTATATATGCATGTGTGTACACTGGCGTACTTGGCATAAGACGTTGCTATTTCAAGTTATCTTATAAAATAATTTTGTGATGTAATATTTTGTGATCAAAATTTATTAAGTGCCTACCAAGTACCAACACTTTTTACCTATTCACTTATTATATTTGATTCTCACAACTATTCTATAACACTATTTCATGTAACTATTCTATTATTATTATCCCTATTTGATGGATGAAAAAACTGAGGAACACAAAGAACCTGATACTTATGCCTAGAATACCTAAGACATACATATTTGAAATAATAAGCATAGGATATGAGAAAAAGCCCAAGCATTTTATGTAGATTTTAATAATAAAACCAAATAGTCAAGATATTTTAAAAACTTAAAGTTACTATATGCACATATTTTGATCAAAAGTGAATTTTAGATTTCCTGTCTGGATTTGGGTATGGAACATATTATTCAGTTTCTTTCTTATACCTTTAAAGAGATTGTAAGAAGATACCTATGCAAATAGCAATTTCTCTAGGATAATTGACCATACAGGCTTTATGACCTTTTGAACATGTTTTCCCAAATGTTTCATTTCTAATTAGAGAATGATCATTCAGAGTTCAGTGGATTTAACTGGTAAGATAAGTTTTCATCCTTTTTGGAAAAGAGATTTATAAAGCACATGTGAATTTCAGAGTAGTAAGAGCTTTTTTTAATTCAATCCTTCCTTGGATGTGTTAACTCTTCGTTTTACCCCAGATTGGCACATTTTTCTTATTTAAGTTTTGTTTAGTTTGAGCTTTCATTATTTCTGTGACCAATTTTCACTTTGTCTCTATCTTCTACTTCAGTAGACCATGACAGTGTAATTCTGAAAATTCACAACAGCCTTCATCAATGTTCTCTTCCTGTAAAGGGTACCTATTTTGCACAAGATAATTTCAGGAATCAACTATTTCTACCTAGAAATATGGTATTTTGTTCTCTCCCTCTCTAAAAACAGTTGTACTTACCTTGTATAGTTTATCACCTTGCATTTTCAAAAGACCAATGAAGTTTGATTTATGTATATTACCTTTGCTTAGCCTTGCTATCTAGCTGATGTATGCTTCGACAAATGACAGTGTATCCATTCCATCTTTAATATATGGACTGGTATTTGATACTAATTCTATAATTTAACTTCTGAAGGTAAGATGATTTTGAAGTATCTACAAAATAGTTTCTTTATTTCAACAATGATGACTCTGAAATGTATTACCAGGTGCATATTTTGATCCCCAAACTTGAAAATATTTCCATGGTTAGATTATTATATTTTCTGTCTGACAGCTTTCATGGCTTTCTGTTTTCACTTAAGCTTGCCTAGATTTTTTCCACTTTAAAATTAAACTGCTGGATGTTTTATCATTTCCATCATCAAAATTAGAAACTGGAGTCAGAGATAAATGTATTCTCAGAATTGCATCAATACTTTACTGTAATTTAGTAAGATGTTCTCTTCTGTTGTTTCATCTATTATGTTGTTATATACCATCTATGTTATCATCTCTGTTTCTCTCTGTGATTTTTCTTTAGCATTGTAATTCCCTCATCAAGTGCTCTTTTTTTTGTGCATACAGGGGCTTCATTATGATAATTACTATACAAAAAGTTTGTATGGTGTTTTTCAGTGTACAAAGTGATTTTTCACAAACATTCCCTCATTTGAGACTCATAACAACCTTGTACATTAGGCTGTGTTATCATCTTTTTTTTTTTTTTTTGCAGATAAGAAAACACTTTAATGAAGTAATAAAGCATTTGAACTGCAGATTTTTACAGTTTAACTCTAGGATCTCTTCTCTCTCTCTCTCTCTCTTTTTCTCTTTGTTCCCTTTTAATCTCTTTCCTTGGAACCATGTAGACCAGAGTTAAAAAGTCAGCCTATTAGTAACTAGCCACTGGTTAACTAAGCTGAGCCTTATTTTACTCCTCCAAAATAATGTAGATGATAAGAACTACATTATAGGATTGTTATGAAAACTAAAAGAGATAAGGCATGTTAAAGTGTCTAAAATCACCTTCCCACCCATAGTGGTTGCATAATATGCTGGGTTTCCTTTTCCTTACTGTTATCTAAATTTTCTTTCTTCTGAAATTAAAAAAAAAAAAATACGACTTTTAACCCAGATTAAACTCTGAAAATATCATAGTCAGTGAAATTTGTAAGGTAAAAAAGTAGCAGAAAAGAAACAAAAAAAAAAAAAGCAGAGGATAGAGTGAAAACCATGAGCAATTTTCTGTGAAACTAATATGAAATCAGTTTCTTAAGGTTTTATGTACGATAGTGCAAACTAAAAATAATTTGCAGGTCCACAAAAAATTAAGGGATGTAAAATTATGCTAAAATCAAAAGGAAGGGAAGTTCATAGAATAGCCTACTTTATTCTTGTTATTGTATTCTCTCACTGTCTTTAGAATCGGTCTCTGCAGTAATAAAGGGGAACAGAGGTATGAGTGGGATTCCAAAATAGTTTATTTGGGTTTCTAATGTTTGTATGCTTATATCTCACTCAACATGAGTATTCCTGGTCTAAGGGGGACTTAATGAAAACAATATATAATTGTTAACTGAATGTGGATTAAAAAAATAAGCCAAAGAAGATGAAGTTAGAAAACTCTCTTATTTCTTCATCTCTTGCTTTACTTCAGCTTTTCCCTTTTTCCATTCTATAGTAACAATCAATTCTATCAAATAAATTTGGTAACCACCCCCAGCAAAGAAGTCTTTTTGCTGTTTATGAGGGAGGAGATTGGATTAGGATGGTAATTAAGTAGGTCAGTTGAAAAAATTGAGCTAATTCATTTAATGTATTTTGGAAACTCCTAAATATTGTATAAATTTATGAAAAATTAAGTAATAATAAACACTGGAGGCACACCTTCTGTATTATAAAAAATATAATTGATCTTTTTCTTTATAACTTCCTTATTTTTGTATTCTGCTTAGCAAGGCTTTTTTATTTCAAGATTATGGATAATTTTACCTATGTTTTCTAAGATTCTTAAGGTTTTTCTTTTTCCCACTCTAGCTTGAAAAATTCATTTCCTTTCAAATGTGTTCAATGCTAAAAGGATAGCTATTTGAAATAATTTTTGAAGATCAGTAATCCTCCATATTGAGCTGTTTTATTCATATTCTGATAGATTATTTTAGAGATGAGAAAAATAAGGTTATTCAATAGTAATAGCAAGTACAACAACAAAATCTACAGGGGTATACTGAGAAAAATTGCATTCTTTCCTTCCTTTTTCTTCTTTTTTAATCATCATGTTGTACAAGGTATAGCCATATTGCTAAATAAACTCTAACACATACCTATACATATACAGCTGGCCCTCCCTCCATATTGTAGATTCCACTTCTGTGGATTCAAGTGCAGATTGAAAATATTTGAAATTTATTTGAAAAAAATGTGTCTGTAGTGAACATGTACAAACTTTTTTCTTGTCATTATTATTTGTCATTGTCAAATAATAACAGTATAACAACTATTTACATAATATTTTACTTTGTGTTAGATATAGTAATCTAGAGATGATTTCAAGTATATGGGAGGATGTACGTAGGTTATATACAAATACTGTGTCATTTTATATAAGAGATGTGAGCATCCATAGACTTTGGTATCCATGGAAACTTCTGAAACCGATCCCCCATTGATACTGAGGGATGGCTATATACATACCTATGGCCATGAAGCCTGCCTGCTCAGGAGGAGGTTCATAGAAGCAGGGGTGGCATGAAGAGATGCATAATGTCTTATGAGGGAAAGTGAAGCCTAAGGAGGAATGGTTGGCTAGAAAAGAGGCAATAAATTCTTTTTAGTGAGGGATTGGAAAACATAGGGATGATGGAGTTGGAAAAACTGAATCATCAAAGTCATCCTCCTAAAATTACCATGGCAAGTGGAAAATCTGCTAACATTCTTCTTCGCAAGATTTCGCTTTTAAATTTGATAAATCTTGGTTAGTTCTTCTGAGTTTTCAGTTCCTTGGTTTTGTTCACACTTTACTTCAATCACTGCCAGCCAACATTGATGTAGCCAGGGTGATTTACAATCTGAAATAGAGAACATCTATGTCCTAGGGCTTTGGACCTAATTTCACAACCTTCTGGGATACGAATGCTGTGAATCATCCAGTGACTCCTTTAAATGGGTTGCAACTGAGAGTTCTCTTAAATAGCTTATGGATTCTGGCCCAGAAGAAGGAGTAAAATGGTGGACTCAGACTCTCCAGTGTTTATCCCCGAACAGAAACATCAGTTTGGAAAACTATCCAACATAGAAATACCTTCACAAGAGCTAAGGAAACCAAATGAGAGATCACAGTACCTAGTTATATCATAAAAATAATAAAAGATGCATTAAAAAAGGTAGGAAGGATAGTTTTACATTACTCATATCATCCATTCCCCAACCCCAGGCAGCACAGTGTAGAGAGGTGCTATCCAATTGAGGTAAAGAGAAGAAATTGAGCATAAGACTTTATGTTGGTCCGTAACAATGGCCCTGACATAGTAAAACCCCACAATGGGCATACCTCCCCACAGCCCCTGAATTCAAGTCAGCAACTGTGGACTCAGCCTCCAGATCTGCTTTGGCAACAGAAAGGAACCTGTAGCCCTTGAGAGGCAGATACAATCTGCAGTCCACATCACTGCCAGGTGACTGTAGTGGCCTTGGACTTTGGACAAGCCTCAATGGCCGGAAGGCCTCATTAGCCATAGGCTTTAGGTGTGCCCAGCACTGCAACAGCCTCAGCAGGTATGAAATTTCAGCTCTTCATCATCTGACCGGTGGCAGTCCCAGGCTAAGGGTACCCCCTATTGCTCTAGTGGCTAAAGTAGTCATGGACAGAGGGACCATGGCAGTAGGTTTTCCCAGAACTCTGGATAGGTTTACTATTGAAGGTCATTGCTACACAAAGCCAGTCTGAAAATATTGTAGTAAGTACTTACTTCTTTAAATTCACAGACATTGGTGCACATCCTCAGAGATCAAAAACAATTAGGGAAACATGATAATACCAAATGGATAGAATAAAGTACCAGTGACTCATCCAAAAAGATGGAGATGTCTTAACTGCCTGACAAAGAATTCAAAATAAATGTTCTAAGGAAGCTCAGTGAATTTCAAGAAAAGATAAACAATTAAAAAAATAAAGAAAACATTAAATGACCAGAATGAGAAATGTAGCAGAAAGATGAATGTAATAGTAATAATGATAATAATAATAAAAGAAACAAATCCTGAGCTGAAAAATACAATGAACAAAATGGAAAATAAAATAGTAGAATTGATCAAGCAGAAGGAAGAATCTGTGAACTTAGGTTATTTGAAAATATACAGTCAGATGAGAAAAAAGAATGAAAATGAATGAAGATATTATATAATATTTATGGGACAGTATCAAATGAGCAAATATTTGAGTTATTGTCACTCAAGAGAAAAACAAAACGATAGAAGGCTTATTTATTTATTTCGATATATTTTATTTTATTTTTTTGTTTTTCAGCTCATTATGGGGGTACAAAAGTTCAGGCTATATACATTGCCCATGCCTCCCCATCCCCCTGAGTCTGAGCTTCAATTATGTCCATTCCCTAGACAGTGCACATCACACTCATCATGTAGGTATGCACCCATCCCCTCCCCCCACCCCATCCCCCCCAGTCAGAACTTCAAGCGTGACCATTCCCCAGGCAGTGCGCATCACACTCATCAAGTAGGTATACACCCATCCCTTCCACCCAGCCCCAACCTCTGTCCGATACTCAATTGGTGTTATTCCCAAATGTGCACTCAGGGAAACCAGTTTGCTGGTGAGTACATGTGGTGCTTATTTTTCCATTCTTGGGATACTTCACTTAATAGAATGGGTTCCAACTCTCTCCAGGAGAACCAAAGAGATGCCATATCGCCATTATTTCTAATAGCTGAGTAATATTCCATGGTATACATATACCACATTTTGCTAATCCATTCATGGATTGATGGGCATTTGGGTTGTTTCCACATCTTTGCGATTGTGAATTGTGCTGCTGTAAACATTTGGGTGCAGGTGTCTTTTTTATAGAATGACTTTTGTTCTTCTGGGTAGATACCCAATAATGGGGTTGCTGGATCGAATGGTAGGTCTACTTGAATCTGTTTAAGGTATCTCCATATTGTTTAGAAGGCTTATTTAAAGAAATGATATCAGAAATCTTTCCAAACCTGGAGAAAGATATGAATATTCAGAAAGGTAAAAGATCTCCAATCAAATTCAGTCCAAATAGGACTACCCAAGGCACATTATAATCAAACTGTGGAAGATCAAAGGTAAAGAGAGGGTCCTAAAAACAGTAAGAAAAATGAAGCAAATAGCACACAAGGGAGTTTCAATATGCCTATCAGCATACTTCTCAGCAGAAACCTTACAGATCAGGATATATTCAAAGTGCTGAAGGAGAAAAAAAGAACTGCCAACTAAGAATATGATACATAGAAAATCTGTCCTTCAGAAATGAAGAAGAAATAAATGTTTCCCAGAGAAACAAAAGCTGAGGTAGTTCATCACAGCCAGACCTGTCTTGCAAGAAATGCTTAAGGGAGTTCTTCAAGTGAAATAAAAGGATGCTAATGAGCAACACAAAAATATCTGGAAATATAAAACTCCCTGGTAAAAGTAAGACACAGTCAAATATAGAATACTCTAATACTGTAATGGTAGTGTATAAATTACTTATATCTTTAGCATGAAGGTTAAAAGACAAAACTAATAGAAATAATAATAACTATGATAATTTGTTGAGGCATGCAATATAAAAAGATGTAAATTGTGACATCAAAAATTCAAAATATGTTGAGGAAAATGGAGTAAAAATTCAGAGTATTTTCTTTTGTGATCCAAGTTAAGTTGCTATCAGTTTAATATAACCTGTTATAACTATAAAATGTATTTCATAAGCCTCATGGTAACCACAAAACAAAAAGCTATAATAAATACACAACATATAAAAAGCATGAAATCAAAATATACTGTTAGAGAAAACCATGTAACCACAAAGAAAGACTGTGAGAGAGGAAGAAAGAAAGAAGAATCTATAAAACAACTAGAAGACAATTAACATAGTAAGTTCTCACCTGTAAATAATTACCATGAATGCACATGAATTAAATTCTGTAATCAAAAGGCCCAGAGTGGCTGAGTGGATAAAAAAGACAAAAAAACAAAAACAAAACAAACAAAAAAAAACAAGACCCGACTATATGCTGCCTACATGAGACTCACTTCACCTGTAAGGACGTACATGGACTGAAAGTGAAGGGATGGGAAAAGATATTTCATGCAACTGGAAACCAAAAGAGAGCAGGACTAGCTACACTTATGTAAGATTATAAAATAGACTTTCAGTCAAAAACTATAAAAAGAACAAAGAATATCATTATATAATGATAATTCAGCAAGAGGACATAACAGTTGTAAATATATATGCACCAAACATGAAAAGCACCTAAATATATAAAGAAAACATTACTAGCTCTGATAGAAGAGATGGATTGCAATCCAGTAAAGAGGACAACACCCCACTTTCTGCAATGTACAGATCATCCAGACAGAAAACAAATAGGAAACATGAGGCTTAAACTACAATCTAGACCAAATGGAACTAACAAACATACAGAACATTCCACCTAACAACTGCAGAATGCACATTAGTCTCAACTGAACATGACATGTTTTCTGGATAGATTATATTTCTGGTCAAAAAACAAGTCTTAACAAATTTAAGAAGATTGAAATTATATAAAGTGTGTTTAATAACAACAGAGGTATAAAAATAGAAATAAATGACACGAGAAACTTCGGAAAATTCACAAATACATGTAAATTAAACAATGTGCTCCTGAACAGCCAATGGATCAATGATAAAGTAAAATTGAAATTTAAAAATTTCTTAAGGCAGCGAGACCCTATCTCTACTAAAAATAGAAAGAAATTATATGGACAGCTAAAAATATATATAGAAAAAATTAGCCGGGCATGGTGGTGCATGCCTGTAGTCCCAGCTACTCGGGAGGCTGAGACAGGAGGATCGCTTGAGCCCAGGAGTTTGAGGTTGCTGTGAGCTAGGCTGACGCCACGGCACTCACTCTAGCCTGGGCAACAGAGTGAGACTCTGTCTCAAAAAAAAAAAAAAAAAAAAAAGATAAAAATTTCTTAAGGCAAATAAAAATGGAAAACAGCATAAAAAAACCCATGGGATACAGAAAAAGCAGTTCTATGAGGAAAGTTTAAAACAATGAACACCTAAATCAAAACAGAAGAAAGATCTCAAATAAATAACCTAACAGCTCCTAAGCAACACAATCAATTCCTGGGCCTATGGGGTCTGGCCTGTGAGCCTGTCTCCTGGTCCCCCAATTTCAGTCTCTGACCATGCTAGGGAGAAGCATGCTAGTTTCAAGTTGTCCATGGAGTGCTCAAGCAGGTTTAATGTCCCTCTGCTTCTGGGCATGCCCTGTTCTGCTGGAGCAGCTGGACAAGCCACAGTGGGGAGGGCCAGCAGACTGGGAGCTCATAGTCCGAGTACCCCTTGGTCCACTGAAGGTCTTTAAGAGGAAATATGTGAGCCCCATTCTCTGTGGGAGCCTCAATATAGCAGATGCGCCAACAGAGGGGAAGCAGCCACTCCTGAGAGTCTTGGCTCAATTTTCCCTTGGGGCATCCATGCCATTCAGCAGCAGTGGGTTGGGGAGGGGAGGGTGGGACAAGTCTGAGTGGGGAAGAGCTGGCACTCTGGTTGTCTTTGTCCCTCTCCCCAGAAGGTAGACCACCTGGAATCATAGCTCTGGGATCATACAGATCCTCCAGGACTTTCCAGCCCCTGTGGCCACCACAGTCTGAGCTGGAATTGGGAAATGTTAGTGTGGGAATAAGTGACGTGAAAACTGGAGGGCTGCCACTCCCTGGGGAGGACAAAGGTACACAATGGGTGAAGAAGCAGTATCGTGCCTGCTGTCTTGGTTCAGGTCTGTGGTGATAGGAAGTGACTTTGAGGGTGCTGGCAGCCTGGTGCTTGGTTTTCAAGAAACTCTTAGTTCACTGGTGGCATCAGCTTTTGGGCTCATGAGGGTAGAAAAGCTATCCAGCAGTTGGGAGCCTGCGCACTTCCAGAGGTGTGAGGGAATGAGAAACAAAACAGCTCCACAACATTGCTCTGGGCAATGATTTTTTTAGATATGATATCAAAAGCGCAGGCAACAAAAGTAAAAATAGACAAATGAGGTTGCATCAAATGAAAAAGCACAGCAAAGGAAACAATCAACAGAGCGAAGAGACAACCTACAGAATGGGGAAAATATTTGCAAATTATACATCTGATGAACATAAACAACTCAATTATTAGAAAACAACCCAGTTAAGAAATGTGCAAAATATTTAAATAGGCATTTCTCAAAAAAGACATGCAAATGGCCAAGAGGTTATGAAAAAAATGCTCAATATCACTAATCATCTGGGAAATGCAAATCAAAACCACAATGAGACATCACCTCACACCTGTTAGAATGGGTATTACCATTCTAAGAGCCATTAGATAATAAGTGTCCGTGAGAATGTGGAGAAAGGGGAACCCTCATACTTTGTTGGTGGGAATGTATATTAGTATAGCCATTGTGGAAAATAATATGAAGGTTCCTCAAACAATTAAAAACAGAACTACCATATGATCCAGCAATTCCACTACTGGGTACACATCCAAAGAAAATGAAATCTGTATGTCTAAGAGATACCTGCAGTCCATTTTTATTGCAGCAGTATTCACAATAGCTAAGATATGGAATCAATTTAAGTGTCCATCAATGGATGAATGGATAAAGAAAATGTGGTGCACACACACAATGAAATAGTATTCAGCAAAAAAAAAAAAAAAAAAAAAAAAGACAGAAAAAAAAAAACCCAGAAAAAAAAGAAAGAAATCCTGTCATTTACAACAAAATGGATTAACCTGGAAGACCTTATGTTAAGTGAAATAAGTCAAGCACAAAGACAAATACTGCATGATCTTGCTCATATGTAGAATATTAAAAAAACATTTATTTCATAGAAATAGAGCATAGAACAGTGGTTACCAGAGGCTGGGAAGGGTGAGGAGGGGAGGTTGGGCTGATGTTGGTCAAAGGATACAAAATTACAGTTAGATAGGAAAAATAAGTTCAAGAGATCTGTTGTTGAGCATAGCAACAATAGTTAATGTTGATATATTGTATTCTTGAGAAATGCTAGGAGAGTGGGTGTTGTGTTCTCACCACAAAATGCTAACTATATGAGGTAATGCATATGTTAATTAGCTAGATTTAATCATTCCACAATGTATATATACTTTACAGCATTGTGTTGTATGTGATAAATACATAGGATTTTTTTCTCTCAATTAAAAATAAAAACCAGCTTCTGTCCTCCTAAAAACATTTTTTGAGGAAGCCCAACATGATCTAAATGAGCCAAAATTTCTATCACATTTTCCTTGACTGTAAGTTACATGTTGGCAACATCATTCTGTGAGCATGGTTTCATTTTTTTACATTTAGTATTTTACTATCTCTGTAATCAATGTATTTACATTTAAGGAGTAACACAGACATTCAGCCACATATCTTTCCAAACTGGTATCTTCTTGTTTCTATACCATTTATTGAATAATTTATCTTTTTTATGCAAGTGGAAGTTTTTGATTGCTTAAATAGCATGGAAGGAAAAAAGGAAAATAATTGACTTTCAGATTTCACTAGGTTTTGGGTTTATAAAGTAGATTCCACTCTGCCTTCAGGAGAATTTTATTTTAAATCCAGGTTTAAGTGCTAAATAGTGCCTCTGGATAGTTTCTCTGTTACTTGAATATTGTTTTCAATATTTTACATCCTTAGTTTTATACTTTAATTGATGTTTAGTATTATTATTTACAATTTAGGAATACATTTATCATTAATCTCTGTTAATCATTGTTTGATTCAACATCATATTAAGAGTTTGGAAAGAATTATTTTTATTAAATGATGATTTTCCTTAAAAACAAAGTATTGCAAAAGGGGATTAATAAGACAAACCGGAGAATACATGGCTTTTGAAAACTAAGGGGTATTAGAGACAGCTTTGTAGCATTTTAAGGTTAATATATTTAAATGATACACTTATTCCTAGAAAAAGTTCCCAACCAATAGATCAGGCTCTATCAGATGGTCGCTACTAGATTGCTTCCCTCTCCGACGTCCTCTCCTCCTTTGTGATATGCCCAGATTTCCAGCAAGGCAGTGGGGATGCCCTGGGGCCAGCAGGCCAGTCCTCTCCTCTTTGTTTCTATTTAATGTCAGTATTTGCTTCCCAAATATTTCCTCTCTCCTGCTTACCTCAAGGCTCAGGGAAGTCGGGTGAGGAACAGTGCTCCCTTGTGTTAAAGGCTGGAGAAAATAAGCTTACAGTCTTGGCAGCTAAAGGCATACCTGAGAAGGGGTCTCAATATGGTCAATTAGTTTCTAGGGCAGTGCTGCGGCTGAGGCTTGTGTGGCCCTCCAGTGATGGGCACAATTATTATAGTCATCAGAAAAGAACAGATAGAGTATAATGTGGGATCACCCAGTTCTTTGTCCATCTGTCTTAGTTGTGAATCGCATCAGACCCACTAGGGCCTCCGTGCTTGGGTAAATGCAAAGCCGCATTTTCTATTGGCAAAGACTTCCAGAAGTGGCTGCTCCAGAAACCAGGTCGCTCAGAGGAAAGTGAATGGTACATAGCTAGGCCTGCCCAATGAGAAGATATGTAGAAATGGGCTCAGGAAATTTCTCAAGAGGTAAAGATACAGAGTAATAAATAGGCAAGAAAAGAAAGATAGAAATGGAAGAAATGAAGAAAGAATGATAATGATGGGAAAGAGAAAAAGGAAACACACTTAATGTTTTATAATAACTGACCTAAACAATTTATGAAACAATATAGCTAGGCCAGAATTTAGCCCAGGCTTTCAAATAAAAAGAGATACTTAAGCCTGTATACCTCTTTTTTCTTCATTCAAAATGACCTTGAATTTTAGTTTCATAGGTTTTTGGTGCAGCTGTTATTTGATAATAACACATTGTGCTTTTCAATTTACTTAGATTGTTTAAAAAACAGATAACTGAAAACCATCTGTTTGTGTTTCTGTGTAATTTGTTCTCAGGACAGGGACTAGGAACAAAACACTTAAAATCCTGCTAATGAAACCTCTCATTAATTTAAGGAGTTCTACAAACTCAGTCTGTGGTACCAGGTAAAAAGGGTGCCAAGTGCTGGGCTTTTGGGATAAAGGAAAATTAATTTCTTCCTTAGGCCTTTGTGGCTGGGTGGTATCTTTTCTATCTTATTGGCAGTAAGTCTCATAATTTAATGTGTATTAGAATCATTAGGAACAATTTCTTAAAATACATATTCTTGAAATTTACCCCAAGAGATTTTATTCAGTATGTCTGGGAAAATGCCCAGGAATTGCCACATTTAAACAATCTCTCCAGGTGATTCTGATGTAGGTGGCCTGAGGACCACACTTTGACTAACACTGCCTTTTAGAATCAGGAGGTAAATTTGGGACAGGGGTTCTGTAGCTAAAATGTAGCTAAACCAAGAATAAAACACTCAAAAACTCTGAACAATCCACATGCTATAACAACAAAGCAAACAGCTCAAAGCAAAGCAAAAACCCAACAACGGGTTTTACGTAGGTCCTTAGAGCTATAATGAAATCTGGCCAAACTTAGCTGCTGAGACACAAAGAGTCCAATTCTAAGTTGACATAGAGGAATATGGACAACATTTCAAAGAAACATGATTAATTTCTGTTATTGACACCAAACCCTGGGCTCTGATAAACATTAGCAATTTATTAATCTTCCCTAGATGGAGCATGCTGGGCAAATCTATTTTGCTATAGTCCCTTTTGTAATGATGTACTTAATATCGTGTGTTCTAACTCAAGGTTCTAACTTTAAAAAAAAATACCTCTCCTCACTTGTTTCCCCCAAACTTATTAAAGGACACAATATAACTTTTCATTTGTTAAGAGTAGAGAACTGGAAGAATTTAATTATTAGAAAATAGTGATAGATACAGATACTTAGTGGTGGTAGATGCAGCAGTCTGGAGAATAAGCCTCTTTGTCGAGGACACGAATTCGGCCACTAAAGATGTATATGATTTCTAGAGAATCATATTACCTCATTGTACCTCAGTCTCCTCCTCTGTAAAATGGGGGCAGTAGAATGTGGCTGATTTCTGTGGCCCTCACTAATGCTAAGCAGAATGACAATGTGCTAAGTCTTTCATCTGTTATCTCAGTAAACTTCACCACAACGCTTTATCTATAATGACAAAAGGTTGTGATTAGAAACAAATTACAAAGAAAAGAGATTTAACAGTGCCTGGATTCATGCTGCTAGCAAGCTTGCAAGTGGCAGTGCTGACTTCTAACGCATATTCTTTTCACTAGCTAGAGTTGGATTACGGGCCCTCTCCTTTATGTCTGATTGCTTTGTCCTGGTCTGTCTGATGCCAATTGATTTGGAGTGGAGTGTAAGACTGTGAAGGGGCGGGGAAAATATCCATGTTTCAGTCATAATGCTACACATTTGCACAGATGTGAAAAATTGTTGTGTTTCTTCAACTATAGGACCAAGAAAATGGCTGCTATTCATACCTCTTGCCATTAGGTGGGGCAGTTGAAGAGTGGGAAAGTAGCATTTTTCAAGGGAAGTGATTCATACTCAACATATAAAAGTAAGTGGTAAAATATAACCTCCTTTTATAGAGTGCAAACTCATAGTGACCAGATTATTGGTTTCTTTTTTTAATTCCATGGGGTGAGAAAGAAAGGACACATAGGTGGTGATGTTAATGTAATGTAATATTGCAGTTTGTGATATTAATATAAAATTCCCATTTAGGCTTCAAAAGCCAAAATGGATTCTGAATCAACTTATATACTATACTTTCTCAGAAGGATAATTAAAGTATGTGAGGTTGGAGGAACAAAATAACAGGTTTATGGAACCCCAGAAAGTGGAAAGGAGCCATGGCAGTCATTGCCACCCTCTTCTCAGTGGCTATTGATTTCCTTTAGCATCCGGGGTACTCAACAGTTTTCTTCTCCTCCTTTCTTGTAGAAAAGTCCATGTCAATTAACTTACCTGACATGTTAATGGATAATTCATTAAGAAAATCTTTTGTACCAAGCACATCATAATGAATTTTGATTGCCAATATTACCTGGGCTCTGCTTTGAAGTGTTTTTATTGACTTACTCATGGATTTAAGATGTTTTCATAGAACTTAAAAAATGAATCAGAAAAATTTCAAATCAATCTTTTAAAAGATAGTGACTTTAAACTTTCATCTGTCAATGCCCACACTTAGGTCAAAGAGTAAGAATTGTGGAGAGGAAGGCAGGAATACCAAGGGAAAGGTGAGAGGAGAAGTATTTCTGGTTACTTGTGTTGCATCTCTCATAGAGCCATCATAGCAAAGGTCACCAGGAAACAATAGATTTGGAAATTTACATTGCATATCAAAAAGATTTTTAATGACATGAAGCAAGGAGATGTGGTAGTTTAGAAATGAAAAATTAATGAGGAAATCAACTCAATAAATACTTGTATGAATGAATGGTATTTATTTCCCCCTAGTTTGGCCCAGCTTGTTTTCCCACCTTTTCTATACATTTTGTTAGTATTTTTATGTAAAATAGTTAAAAATCCCTGTAACTCACAGAATCCTACATTTGATTAATTCTAGATTATCAGAAAATATACATGAGATTTTTCAGAGGACTGCAAAATAGAGGAATGACTAAATTTAATATACAGTTGACCCTTGAACAACACAGGGGTTAGGAGTGTCAGCACCCATACAGCTGAAAATCTGTGTATTTTGACTCCCCCCAAACTTAACTGCTGTTAGTCAACTGTTGACCGGAAGCCTTACCAATAACATAAACAGTTGATTAATACATATTTGTATGTTATATGTATTATATACTATATTCTTATAATAAAATAAGCTAGAGAAAAGAAAATGTTATTAACAAACTGATAAGAGAAAATATATTTAGTATTCATTAAGTGGAAGTGGATTATCATAAAGGTCTTCATTCTCATTGTCTTTAAATTGAGTAGGCTGAGGAGGAGAGGAAAAGGAGGGGTTGGTCTTGCTGTCTCAGGGATAGCAGAGGTAGAAGAAAATCCACACATAAATGGACTCATGTAGTTCAAACTTGTGTTGTTCAGGGGTCAAGTATAAATCCCTAACATTCGAATGATTCTTGTTTGTACAAAAAAATCTGGGAGCAGACTGGCTTTGTACACTGCTATAATTTTAAATGGCAGCCAACACCACAACCAAATTTTCCTAACATCTCATTCTTTGATTCCCCAAGAAACCAATGCAAGAGGAAGATAAGAATCAATTTAGGCTGCTTAGCCCAGTTGAATAATATATGATGATAATGAAGTTGACAATGAAAATATGGAAATATTTATTGAATACAGTCATGCACCACATAATAACAATTCGGTCAATGACAGACTGCACATACCAAGTTGTTCCCATAAGATTATAATGGAGCTGAAAAATTCCTAGTGACATTGTATTGTCACAAAGTCATAGCACAACACATTATTCATGTGTTTGTGGTGATGCTGGTGTAAACAAACTTGTACTGACAGTCTTATAAATGGATAGCACATACAATTATGTACAATACTACATAATACTTGATAATGATAATGACTATGTTACTGATTTAGGTATTTACCATACTATACTTTTTACCATTATTTTAGAGTCTACTTCTACTTGCAAAAAAAAAAGTTAACTGTTGAGACAGCCTCAGACAGGCTTAGAGAGGTATTCCAGAAGAAGATATTGTTATCTTAAGAGATGATAGCTCCATGCATATTTTTGGCCTAAAGACCTTCCAATGGGACAAGATGTGGAGGTGAAAGACAATGATATTGATGATCCTGACTCTGGGTAGGCGCAGGCTAATGTGTGTGTTTATGTATTAGTTTTTAACAAAAAAGTTTAAAAAGTTAAAAAAATAAAACTAGAAAAAAGCTTATAGAATAAGGATATAAGGAAAGAGAATATTTTTATACAGCTGAACAGCGTGTGTTTAAATTTAAGCTGTATTATCACAAAAGAGTCAAAAAGTAAAAAAAAATTGAAAAGTTTATAAAGTTAAAAAGTTTAGTAAGTTAAAATTAATTAATTATTGAAAAAAGACAAATTTTTAAAATAAATTTAGTGTAGCCTAAGTGCACGGTGTTTATAAAGTCTGCAGTATTGTACAGTAATGTCCTAGGCCTTCACATTCACTCTCCATCCACTTATTGACTTACCCACAGCAATTTCAAGTCTTGCAATCTCTATTCATAGTAAGTGCTCTCTACAGGTATATTACATTTTATCTTTTACTGTATTTTTACTGTACCTTTTTCTATGTTTAGACACATAAATACTTACCATTATGTTACAATTGCCTACAGTATTCAGTCCAGTACCCATTTGTACATGTGTGTAGCCTAGGAACGATAGGCTATACTACATAGCATATATGTAGTATATAGTAGGCTCTACCGTCTAGGCTTGTGTAAGTACACTCTGTGCTGTTAGCACCACTACGTGATCAGTTAGTGATACATTTCTCAGTGTGTATCTCCATTGTTAAGGGACACATGACTGCACTTAATCTGTACTGGGCACCAAGCTGAGCATGTAATAAACTTATGTAATCCTCACAAAAACCTTATGCGTTTGGTACTACAAATTAGCACTATTTTTTTTTTCCATAGGAAAAAGTGTACATGGTATTTGAGCATAAGCATATCATCAATACTAATGCAAAAAAAAAAAATACTGAAAAGAAAAATAATGAAATAATGGTGATCAATTTTGTTTTTGTATTTGAATGATAGCACATTTTTATTTACTGGACAAAGCTAACTGTATTGAGATCAGTGATGTAGATTCGGATGACCCATAGTTAAAATTGTCAGCCTTTGTGAGAAGAAAGGAAATAAAACCTAGGAAATTTTTTGTTTGCTGAATACTGTAAATGTTGACTCTATTTTTTGGATCACAGTTTAAGAGAGAGAACTCTTTTAAATGAATTGGCTGAGGAAATGAACAGAATGTTCAGAAATAATTCTTCTTAAGTGTTATTTAATATTTCATTACAGAGGCGTCTTCCTTAATCACCTGTTTAAAATGGCACTCTCTTCATTCTCTAACTATTCACTTTCTTCCTTTTCCCTTTGTAGTAGTACCTGACAGATTTATGGTAGTTTGTTTAGGGACTATTTCTCCCCTAGCTTCATAAGTGCAGGGAATTTCTCTGCTTTGATCACTGATAATTTTCTGGTACTTAGAACACTGTCTGGTACTTAGTAGATGTTCAATGAATATTTGGATGAATGACTACATAAATGAAATAAGAAAATTCATGTTGCTAATAAGTAATATTGAAAAAATATTTTGCTTTGCTAAAAACCAAAGACATTAAAAGCAAGTAAAAACAATTAGCATTTTTATGTATTAGCAATGAGTGAAACATAGACAAAAAGACATAAATATATGTGTCTTTAAAAATATTTCTAAAACACATCTTAATCCTATGAATATATTCAGGAAAAAAAAATCCAAAATTGAAAAATAGCTTTTGTTGACCAAAAGTCTTTACTTCAACACTAGTTATTATAGTGAAAGAAGTTTTAAAAAATACTAAATGCATAAGGCAAGAAGACAGTTAAGTAAATTATGATGCATCCCTTTCAGGATATATTATATAAACATTAGAAGTTGGGTTTACTAAGAGTTTTTTAAATGTGGAAAAATGCTGATGACATGAATTTAATTTTTAAAAAGCATGAAAATTTAAATATATTGTTTAAAAAGCATACATAGAAAAAATGGTTAGAAATTATGCCCAAATATTAACAGAGACAAGGACAGGTAAGATTATGGATGATTTTGTTTTATACTTCTCTATGCTTGTAATTTTCAGGTTTTCCAGATTGAAAACTTGATTGATAATAAGAAAAATAATTTTAAAATCTTTTAAACTGATTTTGTATTAGACTAGTGATAATCAAAATCCAGAACTGATTATGTTTTATACTACGGACTTATGGCTTTACTTGAAGAAATGAATATAGTATAGTATTGCTTTTATTATCTAGGAGTGTGCATGTAACTTAAGAACTTATAAGTAAAATTTAATTTTAGCATGTCACTGGGGCTTCTGAGGGAGTGCTACAGGGGTAAGAAAATCTAAACTCTAAGGAATAGTAGCACATCCTTTCAATCATCAAAGGTGTTTTCAATCTTGGATTCTAGTCATTGAAAATATATTTGTTATTTGGATTTAATAACCAAATATATGTTCTCCTTCCTTAGAACTAGTGAAATGGTCATTGAGTAAGTTTGGGCAGAGACTAGTGAAGGATATTTAAATTTGATAGAGAAGCTAAGAAGAAAGGTCTGAGATATCTGGGCTTAGAAGGCAGGAGAACCTCCAGGAAGCAGTCGTAGCAACAATTACTATGATTCTGTGTATGGCTAGCCCAGATTCCAGACTGAAAGTTCTTCCTGGCCTCTTTCCCTAGTGGATTTGAAGACCGTATCCTCCTTCTTGAATTGTTAGACAAATTTCCACTTCTGGCTTTGTTTCTAGAAACCTTGGTACCTAAATTGACTAGCTTGATCACATGATCTCCTTCTTCTTTCATGATCTGTGTCATTGATCAGAGACCGTGAAACAGCCAGAACACTAGGGCAGCAGGCCAAAGCATAACATTTAATAACAAGACTTTCCTATAATTTGATTCATTTAATTCAAATCTGTATGAACTATTGGATTTGGTTCAGGAACCTGTCTTAATTTTTGGGTTGGTTTTCAGACCTTTAGAAGCCTCTGAAATTGTTTGAGCTAGGGTGCTGAGATGAGGGCAAGCTGCAATGAGAAAATTCATTCTACCTGAACCTCTGCATTTATAATGAATGATTCTATAATTTACTGAGGCAAGGGTTATAAATCATTTCCACACAGCTTAGCACAGTGTCTGGCATGTAGTAGATGCTTGATAAGTATTTGTCAAGTGAATTCCAAATACTTCATTTTTTTGTTGTTGATCCATTCATGTAATGGAGCCATATCATCTCATCCAGATGATTTAAGAATATAAAACTAGGCCAGGCATGATGGCTCATGCCTGTAATCATAGCACTCTGGGAGGCCAAAGCAGGAAGATTGCTTGAGGCCAGGAGTTCAAGATCAGCTTAAATAAGAGCAAGACCCCATCTCTATAAAAAGTAGAAAAATTAGTGGGGTGTGGTGGTGTACACCCATAGTCCAGTTACTTGGGAGGCTGAGGCAGGAGGATCTCTTGAGCCCGGGAGTTAGAGGTTGCTGTGAGCTAGGCTGACATCACTGCACTCTAGCTGGGGTGACAGAGTGAGACTCCGTATCAAAAAAACCCAAAAGCAAAAAACAAACTCACTCCAGACTTAAATCCAGAATATATAAAGAACTACTAGAAAATCAGTAAGAATGAGACCCACATCCCAATGGGAAAACCAGCAAAAGTCTTAAAGAGGCACTTTACAAAAGAGGATATCCAAATGGTTAATAAACATATGAAAAGAGGCTCAGTGTAATGATACAGGAAAACCAAAACCACAATTCAATACCACTAAAACCACTACACACCCACAAGAATTGCTAAAATAAAAAAGACAGACAATACCTAGTGTTGGCAAGAATGTGGAGAAACCCAAACCCTCAATTACTTCCTGTGAGAGTGTGTATTGGTAATTGGCTTTAAAAACTGTTTGGCAGTAGCTACTAAAGCTAAACAAATACATAGCCTATGACCCAGCAGTCCGACTTTTAGATACATATCAAACAGAATGGCATGCAAATTTTCATAAAAGACTGTACAAGTATGTTCATGGCAGCACTATTTGTAATAGACAAAAGCTGGAAGGTACCCAATTGCCCATCAAAAATAGAACCAATGAATAAATTGTAATATATTCACACAACTGTAATACTAATCAGCCATGAAAATGAAAAATATTGGTGAATATCTCAGATACAAGGTTGCCAGGCACAAAAGAATGATTCCATTTATATAGAGTGTAAAAATAGGCAACAGTATTATTTTGGTATTAGAAATCAGGATAGAGGTTACCCTTATTGATTGGGAGAGCTAGTGCCTGAAAGGAGGCACACAGGGGACTTCTTGGGTGCTGATAATAGGCTGTTTTTGACCCGGGTGCTGTTGAAATGGTGTATTCTTTATAAAAATTTATTAAGGTATACACTTATGTTCATTTTTGTGTGTATATTACTCTTCAGTAAAAAGTTAATAGAACTTTCTCATTCTTTTCAATTAACTTACCAATTCCTGGTATTAAACTTACCATGTGATGCACATAAATGCAACTTCACAGTATCTCCTGATATGATCTCATGATGCCATGGGAAGCATTGTGTATGTTGCCTTTCACTCTGCAGATTATTTCCTTTTCTTTGCAGATGCATTTTAGTTTGATATAGTCCCACTTGTCTACTTTTGCTTCTGTTGCTTGTGCATTTGATGTCATATCCAAGAAACCATTGCCATGACTAACTAGGAAAAAAAAAGAGAAGACTCAAATAAATAAAATTGTAAACAGAGGAGATATTAATATTACAACTGATGCCACAGAAATAAAAGCGGTCACAAGAGACTATTATGAACAATTATACACCAACAAATTGGATAACCTAGAAGAAATGGGTAAATTCCTAGAAACATACAAACTCCCAATACTGAATCATGAATAAATAGAAAACCTTAACAGACCAATGACAAATAACGAGATTGAAATTAGTAATCAAAAACCTCCCCAAAAAGAAATGTTCAGGATCAAGTGGCTTCATTGGTGAAGTCTACCAAACATTTAAAGAAGAATTAACACAAATCCTTAAACTCTTCCAAAAAACTGAGGGGAGGGAACACTTCAAACTTCAATTTGTAAGGGCAACATTATCCTGACACTGAAGCCAGAAAAAGACAATCCGGAAAGAAAATGACAGTCCATTATCCCTGATGAATATATAAAAACCCTCGATGAAACACTAGCAAACTGAATCCAATAGCACATTAAAAGGATAATACATCATGATCAACTGGGATTTATCCTGGGGGTGCTAGGATGGTTCAACACGTTCAAATCAATTAATGTGATATACCATATTAATAGAATGAAGCGTTACAAATCACATGATTATCTCAATAGATACGGATAAGTATTTGACAAAATTCAACACCTTTTCATAACAATAATTCTTAACACACTAGGTATAGGAAAAAGTTACTTCAACACAGTAAAGTCTGTATTTGACAAGTTCACAGCTAACATCATACTCAATGCTTAAAACCTGAAAACTTTTCCTATAAAGTCTGGAACAAGGCAAGGATGCCCATTCTTACTTCTACTCAATGTAGTAATGGAAATCCTAGCCAAAAGAATTAGGCAAGAGAAAAAATGCATCAAATCAGAAAAGAAGGAATAAAATTATCTCTGTCTGCAGATGACACGATCTTATATGCAGAAAATCATCCTAAAGATTCTACCAAAAACCCTGTCAAAACTAATAAGAAAATTCAATAAAGTTACAGCATAAAAAACTAACTTATAAAAATCAACTGTATTTATATACACTAACAATGAGCTATCTGAAAAGGAAATTAAAAAAAATACTATCCATGATAGCATCAAAAGAATAAAATATGTAGGAAGAAACTTAACCAAGGAGGTGAAAGACTCCTACACTGAAAAGTACAAAACATTAATGAAAGAAATTAAAGAAGATAGAAATAAATGGAAAGACTTCCTGTATTCGTGGATTGGAAGACTTAATATTGTTAAAATGTCCATGCTACCCAAAGTGATTCATAGATTCAGTAAAACCCCTATCAAAATCCCAATGGTATGTTTTACAGAAATAGAAAAAGGCAATTCTAAAATTCATAAGGAACCAAAAAAGACTATAAACAGTAAAAACAATCTTGAGAAAGAACAATAAAGCTGGAGGCATCATATGAATGCTTTCTGATTTCACAACATATTACAAAGCTACAGCAATTTAAACAGTGTGGTACTGTCATAAAACAGACATATAGACCAATGGAAAAGAATAAAAAGCCCAGAAATAAACCCACACATATATGGTCAACTGATCTTCGACAAGGATGCCAAGAATACACAACAGGGAATGGGTGGTGCTGGGAAAACTAATATCCACATGCAAAAGAATGAAATTGGACCCTTGTCTTTTGCCTTACACAAAAATCAACTCAAAATGCATTAAAGATTTAACATAATACCTGGAAGTATAAAACTACTAGAAGAAACCGAAATCTTAAGGGAAAAGCTCATGACATTGGCCTTAGCATTAATTCTTAAGTCCTCTGCCTGAAACATTTACAATGGTTTGAAATGCAGAAGAATAGTGCTGTTTTAACATAACTGGGAGCAAAAGTGGAAATGTTGCTTCCAAGAGAGATTTTTGAAGTTTTTTTTTTTTTTGTCTCTGTGTTTAATTATTTGCTGAGTCTCCTTGATCATATTAATATGGGAATTTGAACAAAATCTTTGTACTTGGTTAGACGGAATAAAAAAACAGTTATCAAATAATTAGGGTGAGTCACCACACAATCCAGCTTGTGAATAGTTGACAATTGATTTTACAGTGTAAAAGATTATATGATTATTCTTTTAAATTGTTTTAAGGCTAGAAGCATGAGTCTATATTTGTCAATGCTACTCCATCCCACGAAGTATTTAAATAAGACATTCCCAAGTTTCCATTTATGATTAGGGGCTGTAGTGCAGGAGCACACCCACATTTTACTGACAAATGTAGAGATAAATTCATGAGGTTGTTTAGTTGCCTTGTTCACAGGTTTCCCAACCCTCAGGGTTATGGTTGAAAATACGAACAGTTGACCATACTTTTAGGGAAGCAAGTGCACTTTATTATTGAGGCCAAGTCTTTTACCTTTGTTTAGATGCAAACCTGGTACTCAGGGGCCTTGTCATATTTATTTTCTGCAAAGTACCTTCTGTACTTGTCAAGATCAATAACTGACTTTATAACGACAGCACAGTATTTAGCCTTCAGAATAGAAATGGCTGCTTATTTACCTTGCAAAAGTATTTCTTCTGACACTCTCAGACCAGTGAGCATAGATTTCTTTCTGAGGGACACTTTTTAAAAACTATCAACAATTTTTCTTGTTATATAGCATCCCTGCCAACCATACAGTGTATTTAATAACAATAACAACAATAGTAATACATGACCAGTTTTATTATTTTATAATTTACAAGATATTTTTCATATTAATCTTCCCATTGGATCCAAAATAATCCTATACAGTGGTCATGTTATGTATTATGCCATTTTGTATAAGGAAACTGATGAGGAAACAGACTCAGAGACTGAACCTAGGTTCAGTCTCTGAGTCTTTGATACTTCTTTGCACAGCTTTCCCTCTCCCTCTCCCTCTCCCTCTCCCTCTCCCTCTCCCTCTCCCTCCCCGTTCCTTTCCTTTCCATACATTACCCAGTTTGTGGTATTCTGTTATAGCAATAGAAAATGGACTGAGACTGTGGTTCAGGTTCTAGATTTCAAAATGTAAACTTGTAAAAGGAAAAAGTGAGAACAGGGCTTACAACAAAAATCAAGTTAGGCTCAACTTTATTTACTACAGTTTTAAACATAGACAGCTCTCATATATTATCAAACACCCATGGCAAAACTCTACATTTTTGTTCATAGAGGCTGTCCTGGCAAAATTCCTCCATCTCCCTTTAGCTTTGCTCTGAAAGATTCAACACCCCTAGGACTTCTTTATCTCTCAAGGACTGCAACATAAATAAGGATTTGGGTTTCCCGTCTAGGAGTTTCTTTGCAAACCTAGCTCAGAACATGAACATGTTCTATTCAAAGCTCTTTGAACTTCTGATTACAGAAAAATTTTGACTAGGGTTTGATTAAGTAAGTCTACCAGCCATCACCTATATTTATGTCCTGCTACAAATTCCCAACAGAAGCCATGTCCTTGTGCTTAGTGATTGCCCAGGGAAGTAACTGTGAAACAGGGCAGTGTTTCTGAACCTGACGTCATTGGAAAATCTTCAGGGAATCCCTGGACTCCAAGAAATGTTGTGCAAAATTGTAATGACTCATTTTGTACAGTCATCCCTTGGTATCCGTAGGGGATTGATTCCAGGACCCAAATACCAGGATTGCAGATTTAAAACTCCATAGATGCTCAAGTCCCTTGTATAAAATAGTTTAGTGTTTGCATATAACCTAAGCTCATCCTCTGTATAATTTAAATCATCCCTAGTTTACTTATAATGCCTGAAAAAATGTAAATGTTATGTAGATAATTGTATACTGTATTGATTTTAATTTGTATTGCTGTATATATTTGGAATATTTTCAATCCCCAGTTGGTTAAATGTGGATGCAGAACTTTTTGATACTAAGTGCCAACTGTACATTCTCTTGGGGATTATATTCACAGCTTCCATTAGAGACTTTAAAGGACCTATATTCCTCTCCCCCAAAAAAGTTAGGAACTGCTGCTTGGGGGAGGCAATAAACTATTCATTTGAACATCAGATTCTTTGGATATGTCATAGAAAATGGGCATCTAAAGAAACGTTCTGTGGTGGACAACCTCCAAGATGGCCTCCAGTGATCTCTACCTCCTGGTATTCACACTTTTGTGTTATCTCCTCTCACATTAAACAAAGACTTTTTTAAAGCTGTAGGGCCTCTCATAGTCCTCTAATGCACTTTACAGATGTTACTTTTGCTGTAGTGGTGGCTTCCTTAAATGGTCGCACATTTGAATGGTGCTTGTACTAACTTACATTCCCCCCAACAGTGTACAATAGAGAATTCCCTTTTCTCCACATCACCCCAATACTTGTTACCTTTTGTCTTTTTGATAATGGCCATTCTAATAGGTGTGAGGTGATATCTCATTGTGGTTTTCATTTATCTTTCCCTAATTATTAGTGATGTTGAGCATTTTTTTCATATATGTGTTGGCCATTTGTATGTTTTTTTTTGAGAAATGTCTATTCTGGTCCTTTACTCATTTTTTTAAAATTGGGAATTTGTTTTATTGGTATTGAATTGTTTGAGTTCCTTATAGTATTTTGGATATTAACCACATATCAGATGTATGGTTTGCAAATATTTTCTCTCATTCCATAGGTTGTCTCTTCAATATGTGGGCTGTTTCTTTTGCTGTGCAGATCCAAGTTTTTAGTTTGTAGCAAATCCATTTGAATAGTTTTGCTTTTGTGGTTTAATATACCCTTGTACTGATGAGTGAATTGGATTGTTTTCTTAAGTAGAGGATCAATGAGTACCTGATGGAGAAGCAGATAATTGTAACGAAAAGAGTCAATGAGGACATTCTTTGCCACATTGCAATTTTCCGAGGGGCTGGCCCTCGCATTATATTTGTGTTAATGGCTCCTTCTGATCTTGGACACTAAAATACCATCCAGAAGGCTCTACCTGGGAGAAGACTGTAGCATGGGGTAGATACAGGTCCAAGGGAAAAATATGAGATGATGTAGAAATAAATCAACTACACATATTTATAGAATATCTACTGCTAGGTACTAGGTTCTATGCTGAGTAATAAACATAATTCCTTTATAATTTATACTCTGGTTGAAAGATTGAACATATGTATCAAAAGATACCTAGGAACAAAAGGCAAGATACTGAGATATCAAAGGAAATTTTCAGCTGAAAATTTCATTATATTGCCATTTTTTCTGAACCAAATACCAAAATATTATCAAGTTTTGCTCTCAGTTACTTCTGCTGGCAAAATATAAACACCCTTCACCCATTCATTTGTTCTTTCCCCAAGTATACTGAGTACAGGCTATTTGAAAGACTCTGTGTTAGGTGCTTTGGAGGATAGGAAAGGCTCTAAAGATGTATGGTGAAAATTCTCCAAATACTTCTTCAAATTTTGTGAAACTTTCAGATTGGAATACGGTTGATTTGGGTCAAACTAGATTCTTGAAGTAAAAGCAAGCAGTTGTAAGTAGGCTGAAACCCCATGGATTACAGCAGAATCGATGTTAAGATGACCCTTAAGTAAATTAGAACTGTTGAGGACTTTGGTAATTAAAGTCTCTTCCCCATAGCTCCTCTAGCAATCAGTAAACAAAAATAATTTGAATTAAGGTCTCATAAATAAACATGCAGTTTGTCAGTCCCTAGAGTTGGAGAAGTCATTCTTGAGTGTGCTACCTACAGGGCTCAGAGACAAGAGATGACACTCTTATCACCCTGACGGAAAATGTATTAACTTCCTTAAACCAAGAATTATAGTGATTTCAGTGGTACAATTACAAGGGGTGACTATTGGGACTTTCATAAACTAAGCTTATTTAAATAATGTTTCAGAAAAGAACATACGATACTATTAAAGAGTCGTGATAAACTGTAATCCCATAAGATAAAGCTAGTTAAGAATGTTCATGTTTGCTTCAGATAGAAGTCTGTTATTTTTGTGGGATGATTAAGTGCCTCTATAGACATCCATTCCAGGGAAGCCTTGAGCTTTTCACCGCTTTCATCCCCAAACTTACTGGTCATTTTAGAACTGAAAAAATTCCAGTAGTCTATGAATTCTTTGATGATATTTAAATCAATCTAGTTAATTCATTTATCAGATTTATTGAGTGCTTGTTATATGCAAAGTATGGCAGCCAGTGCCATGTAGTACAACATTTGGACAAAGAAAAAATTCTGTGTCTTGAGGTTCTTAGGTCCAGTAAGAAAGAATAACAAGTGCAAAGATACACAATTCCAAAGCTGAGAGAGGAAAGGAGAGTTGATTTGAATTAGTATGGTCACATGGGTGAAAGAGCATTAGTACTGGCGTTTGAAAAATGGATAGAATTCCAGCTCGAACACTGGGGAGGAGGACCCTCCATGGAAAAATAATAAAATTAATGAAGGCCAGAGTCAAACTAGAAAAAAGCTTGTAAATGGAGTAATAGTGAGGAGTTCAGAACAGCCAGAGGTCTTCTTTCTGCTGTGTTCCCTAAAAATTCCCCAAGACTATTACTGCATAGCTTGTCCCATTCCCTCACAGCCCTGTTTGCTAGAGAAAAGGTAGCACTTTATTCTTTAGCAATGCTGAACAATGGAAAAAAAAATGCCTTACTCTGCCCAGGCAACATGCACGTTTAACATGGGATTTCTGTTAGCAATGCCTTAAGCCATGGAGTTAATCAGCACTTTATTCAGTGTGTAACGGGAGGGAGAAGAGATTTGGAATAAGCAGATCTTTCAGAATTACCCCAAATAGGGAGAAGCGGGGCAGCCGGCTCTCCCTGCCTAGTTTCTCTCAGTTTCAATGTGTACAAAACTCTTGTGTTGGCCTTTGCACCCAGGAGGTGGCAGCTGCCACCCAGATGCTGAGTGGAGGAACTTGGGATCTTCTTATGGGGTCAGCCAGCCAGCTACTGAGTGTTGCAGTGTGGCTAGGGAGGAGCAAAGGAGAGTTTTCTCTGCTGTAATATTCCAGCGGTTGATGCTGAGTCAGAAGAAAGAATATACAAAATGCTTCAGAAGTCAGCATACTTCACAGCTTTATTATTCATTTGTTCTCTCAGTTCTAACCACGCAGCCCACTAAATCCTCATTCTTGATATAACTTTTCTCATATCTTATTAATGTTAGGGCAAGACCAATTTGGTATCATATATGTACAAATTTTTTGATGGCAAGATAAACTTAATTATCTCTAACATCATCATCACTTTTCTCATTGCTGAGTGAGTCTCAACCATGGCTTCATATTAAAATCATCTAGAGCTTTAAAAACAAAATCCCAATTCCCAGGTTGCTCCCAAATCATTTACACCAGAACCCTGGGGTTATGACTCAGGTGTCAGCATTCTTTAAAACTTTACAGGCAATTCTAAAGTGCAGCTAGAGTTGACAGCCACTGTTCTAAATGTCTTGAGGATGAATAATAAAATCCAGACTGGTAGTGGGTGAAAGTATATGTGCGTCTAATGTGTAAGTATCAAATTATTAACAGTTTTCAGCAAATGTATTTCCATTTTTAAAATAGTCTCTTAGGGAATGACCTTCATAAATTTGCTACAGAATATTATTTTAGTGATGTTTCTGTTAGTAACGTGAAGCATGTTGCACATAAACTGTCTGGAGAATGTGGCAATATTTGCAAACATGCCAGAGAATGCAGCAGATTTTTACAAAGGTTTGTGAAAACAATATGCTTCATTTTCGTTAGTTTAAAAACAGCTTCAAAATTAGCTTCCTGTTAAACAGAAAACCCAGAGAGGAGAAGAGAGAAGGGTCTTATTCCTTGTTCACTCCCAGTTACTGTGAGAGTCCCCTATTTTAAAACCCATGATGGCTTTGGCTATTTCTTCTCTTGACCGTCTAATAAAGTGTTGAGATCTGTTGATTCTACCTTTGCAAATTTTCTTTCACACCTTCATTATTTGTCCATTTTCATGGCCACAATCCTAAATCAAACTCTTGTTATGAATACCTTTTACCTTGGTAATTGTCATATGCTCCCCAGGCCAAATTTTCTTAGATATCACCTCTGGCTAAAGATCTGAGAATATAATTTTTTCACTCACCTTCAGTGGTTCTCTACTGCCCACAGAAATATCACAAGTCATCAGCCGAGCATTCAAGTTCTTAATCATCTGGCTCCAACCTTATGCCCAAGACTACTCTCCTACTCTCCTTTGTGCATAGTGCTGTGAACTGATCTAGCTGCTTAGTAGTCCCCAGATTTGGATGGCTGTGTTCTTTCTGCTGTCAGGACCACGGCTCATGCTGGTGTTTCTTCCAATGCCCAAATCCTACTGAATATAGAAGGCTCAAATTTCATCTGCTTCCCCAAACCTCGAACCACAGAGCTAAAAGCAATATTTTTCTACTGTGATCTCATCAACACATTATCTGGGCTTTTTAAATATTTCTCAATAGTCCCTTAACCCTTCTGAGTTGCTGTTCACTTATTTGTAACATGGAGATAATAGTACCTACCTAAAAGATTGCTTGTGAAGAGTAAGATTATGTATGTAAAGAGCCCAATACACAATAGACAATTTTTCAAAACTTGTCTATTTCCTTCTTTTTTTATTCTCTCTCTCCTTCTGTATTCCTTCCTCCTATCTTCGTTTCCTTTTCTTTCCTTTCTTTTTCTTTCTTTCTTTTTTTCTTTTTGAGACAGAGTCTCACTTTGTTGCCTGGGCTAGAGTGCTGTGGTGTCAGCCTTGCTCACAGCAACCTCAAACTCCTGGGCTCAAGCAATCCTCCTGCCTCAGCCTCCCAAGTAACTGGGACTACCGGCATGCACCACCATGCCTAGCTATTTTTTTTTTCTGTATATATTTTTAGTTGTCCATATAATTTCTTTCTATTTTTAGTAGAGACAGGATCTCACTCTTGCTCAGGCTGGTCTCGAACTCCTAAGCTCAAACGATCCACCTGCCTCAGCCTCCCAGAGTGCTAGGATTACAGGCGTGAGCCACCACACCTGGCCTCCTTTCCTTTCTTCTCTTCTCCCCTCCCCTCCCCTCTCCTCCCCTCCCCTCCACTCCTCTCTCCTCCTCTGTTCTCCTCTCCTCTCCTTTCCTCCCTTCCTTCTTTCTTTATTCTTTCCTTCCCCTTATGTGTTGTCCATTGTAACTTTGTAATTTCCTTGGGGGTAAGGGCCTGTGATTGGTAAATTCTTGCTTTCCATACAGTCTCTAGAGTAATTCCCTGAAGATGTAGGTACTCAATAAACGTATGTGTTTTAAATGGAAGGACCCAAAATTCATAATTACTGTACAGGTTATGATCAGGGTTTAGGAGAGGAGATATAGACTCCAAATCCAGTTGTTTTAAATTATTATTATCATTTAAATTATCCTATGTATTTAAGCAAAAACTTATTGAGGAAATCATTATTATCTTGATGAGAAATCAAGAGTCAGGTTAGGTAAACTGATTTAGGTTAGACAGCTTCAAAGAGTTAATCAAGGAGTCAAACCAAGGTCTCTCCAGTTTGGAAGCACACATTGTTTCAGCTCACCAGGATTGGTTAGATTATCTCTAAGATCATGTCTGCTTGGATGGCAATCACTGCAGACAACCCTTCTTTTTCTATTTTCTGTGTCCTAGGTCCACAGGAAGGTGAGAAGTTAACTTAGCAGTAAGTTGGTGAGAAGGAATTCTGAGGAGAGTGGCTAGGATTGAGTGAAGCAGGTCCAGGAGTAAAGGGAGTAAACAAGCTCTGGTTAATACCCCAGCTGCACTCTTGTCAGGCTCACTGAAGAGTTCTAAAGCAAAGCTTGTTGTGGCTGCAATTTAGGGACTGAAGAAGTCTCCAAGAAACTCGTGTGGATTCCTCCTTCCTACCTTCTTCCTTAGTTTATTTTCCATGTGGTCTTCCTTTTCTGTTGCCAGTAGTTTCCCTCTTCCCAAGAGATGTTCAGCTTTGAAGAAGCCACGTGCTTTCTTTGCCAATGGTTATTCTCTGCACCCCTAGTATTCTCTTAGAGAATCTCCTGATGACATCGTTCCAGAGGGTCTATTTCCGTAGTTGCTATTGAGGGGCAGAAGTTCCTGCCACTGCACTGCTCATACCTCAGCCATCTCCAAGATGAAGAACAGGTTCTCTCTGAGAAATTTTGATTTAGGACACATCAATTCTAGTCTGTCTTTACTGGGGTTTGAAATAGGGGGGCCAATTTTCCTACAAAGAAGAGAGTGAAACTGACATCCAGTGGGGGACACAGATGAGAAACTGTGAGCTGCATGGAAAAAGAGACAAAGAGTATAGCTGCTTTCCTCTTTGATAGGTTCCTAGATGAGTTCTAATCCCACAGAGGGCTTAGCTGCCTCTTAGTCTTGGGCTCTATAAAATAGTCCTATAACCTTTCAATAAATTCCTCCTTTCAGCCTAAGCCAACATGAGTGAGTTCTGTTTCTTACAAACAACCCCCTAACTGTGAGAGTTAAGTAATTTTTAAACCATTCTCAAAACTCATCCTTAATTTGCTTTTGCTCAAGCTGAGTCACTAATCTGTGCTGAGTCCCCATTATCCCATTCTTTATTAGGTTCTACAGTGTACCTCTAGGGTACATTTCATAGTCCTTAATGTCTCTTCTGCATAACATTATTTATGGAGTTTCATGATGTGCTAAGCGCTTTGGTTGAATAACAAGCACATTTCATCTAATATTTCAATTCTATAGTCATACTAATGGGTAACGTTTCTATTCTTAATGGATTCAGTTTCTTTCTTTCTTCTTCCTTCTTTCCCTCCCTCCTCCCCCCCGACCTTCTTTTTTTTTCTCCCAGTATCTATGATAACAGGGAGTGAAAAACTGGATAAAAGGGGACAGAATTAGAAACTAGAAGGCATCCTTAGTCAACTCACTGAATAAACTGAGCCCCAGTCATCTAATCTCTCAGGGCCTCACTTTTACCCATAAGTAAAGCGAGGAGATTATACCCAAGTTCCTTCCAGCATGAAAATTCTATAATTCAATGATTCTGTTCCCATCCTGGAATATACCATGTAATGATAGAAATTACTAGAAAATTTGTTCAAAATATACATCATCCTGATATTTAGCATTGATACTGACAATGATGTTGATATAAAGCATTGATATTTAGATTCTACCTCATAAATTCGTGGTACACCTGTTGACACATTTCTCAATTTCTTCAATGTGGATTCTCGCATGATAACAATTATAGAAGTATACTTAAACACATACATTAAATATATTTATAGGAAACAATGTTGTTGGAAAATTTCTTTTTGGAACACCATAACATCTTATAGTTTGAGAAAAATCTGACCTTTGTGAACCTAGATACTGTATACATTTCCAATGTATAGCCTATTTTTTCCTTCCTCCCCCTCCATATGCATGGCTCTTATATTGACTTAGTCTCCCATGGGCTTTTGTATTGTGTGACATTACATATGTTTTGTAGCAGTAAGTTTGGCATTACAATTTTATAGAAGTCAATGACAGTGGTCCTTGTATAGAAGGTTAAAACTTACCTGACCACATTATATACCTTGAGAATAGTCTTGCTATTTAAGAGATTTTCACTGAAACTAGTGAAAATTAATTATATATCTTAATATATAAAACCTCCAATTAAGAGCTTAGAATGTGTACATTAAAAGAGTTATTAGTTACACTTAATCATTGGTTTGTTGTTTCTTTTATAGATCTTGAGAAAAACCCAATGGGTGTAGCATTGCCATTTTGCAACTAATCCTTCATGTAATGAACCTAAGCTTCAATTATCTCGAATGAATTGGTCTATTTAGGAACCCCTTTTGCTTAGTGCTTAACTGTATTTCCTACTTAAGGAGCCAAACATTATGAAGAACTGCAGCAGTATATAGCAGCTTCATCATTTTGGAATTTTAAACTTCTACCTTCAGGGATAAATGTATTGATCCTAGAACCTTCATAACTTCCAAGATCTCATTGCAAATACTTGAGTGAACAGAATTGCATTAGGATGAAGAGATTGCTAATTTCCAAAACTGGGATTACTGAGTACTGAGTTAAAATATAATCCTGGTTTCAGTTAAAAAAAAAAAAAAAAAAGCCCTTCATGGCACAATTTCACTATCCTGAACACAAGTTTAATTCTAACATTAAATCGATGACCAATAATTGAAATCAACTACTTATAGCAGTTATATATTATCTCATGTATGTTTTTTTCCACTTATACTGATATTAATTACTGTGATTTTAATCTTGGCCTTTGAGGACACACAGCATGGTTTAGTGACGTTTGGTTTACATTTGGAGGGACTTCAGAAATGTCATCTTTGAGGACACACACATACTTAAGTTTAGTGAGAAAGTGAGTATGTAGTTCAAAGAACAATATAATCAATGATTTAAACTTCTATGTATGTCTTTGTCTGAATGTTACAAGAAGGAAAATGATTCTTTAGAATAACTACAGACATTTCCAAGTTCAAGAAAAGAGAAAAATAAAGACCATGGAAACCATACATTTGGAATTATAGGGCTCTTAGGAAGCTAGATGTGGTAGAAAATCCTGGTAAATAGCTCAGTGAAATTATACAGATAAGAGACTGATTAAACAAACATGCTCCAAAGCATTGATGTGCCACAACATTCTTCTTCCTTTGGCTATGTTCCGCTCCATATTTTAAAGAGGAGTTTGCGGCCGGGCGCGGTGGCTCACGCCTGTAATCCTAGCACTCTGGGAGGCCGAGGTGGGCGGATCGTTTGAGCTCAGGAGTTCGAGACCAGCCTGAGCAAGAGCGAGACCCCATCTCTACTAAAAATAGAAAGAAATTATATGGACAGCTAAAAATATACATAGAAAAAATTAGCCGGGCATGGTGGTGCATGCCTATAGTCCCAGCTACTCGGGAGGCTGAGACAGGAGGATCGCTTGAGCTCAGGAGTTTGAGGTTGCTGTGAGCTAGGCTGACGCCACGGCACTCACTCTAGCCTGGGCAACAGAGTGAGACTCTGTCTCAAAAAAAAAAACAAAAACAAAAAACTAGAAATGAAAAATGTAATGTAGGGTGAAGAGCAGATTCCCCGACAAAAAGATGATGAGGGCCGTATTTATGACACTAGAAGTAGAGCAGTTTGAGCTCTACATATTGCTTGTTAATATGCAAATATTACTTTAAAAATAAAGAAACTGGCTGGGTATGGTGGCTCATGCCTGTAATCCTAGCACTCTGGGAGGCCGAGGTGGGTGGATCGTTTGAGCTCAGGAGTTCGAGACCAGCCTGAGCAAGAGCGAGACCCCATCTCTACTAAAAATAGAAAGAAATTATATGGACAGCTAAAAATATATATAGAAAAAATTAGCCGGGCATGGTGGTGCATGCCTATAGTCCCAGCTACTCGGGAGGCTGAGACAGGAGGATCGCTTGAGCTCAGGAGTTTGAGGTTGCTGTGAGCTAGGCTGACACCACGGCACTCACTCTAGCCTGGGCAACAGAGTGAGACTCTGTCTCAAAAAAAAAATAAAATAAAATAAATAAATAAAGAGGAGTTTGCATTAAAACAAAGAGTAATTCTAATTAACTTTGTGGAAAATATTACAAGTTGAAGGGAATGCCATGGTTCAAAAATAACATGATAGGCCAGAAGTAATAAGCAAAATCTATCAGAAACTAAATGTAAGTTCTGGTTTAGGGGTTAAAGAAAAAAAAAAAATCAATAGCACAAATACAGAAAGACATGATTGTGTGGGCAGTTCTCATCAAAAAGAACAGTTAATTGCAAGTATTATATCAACTGACAGTGTTTAAAAATCTGCTAAATTGAATCTTTCTGTGAGAGAAAGAGAATCAACATCAATTGAAATATTATTGCTCAGACAAGAAAGTTAACAGTAATTCATTGTGCTCTAGCAATTGTCAGATCACCTGTGGAGTATCTTGCTCATTGACAAATTAGAGCAGGTTCCTAGTGTGTTCTGCAGAGAAGTAGCTCATAGAACATTAATGGTTATTATGTGGTCAAAGAAGCTTAGAGAGGATGAGTTAGGCAAATTCAACAGATGTCTCTTGGGCAGTACTTCTCAGAGCCTTTTACCCATATGCATTGCACCTGTCTAAGACAGGAGGCCATTAGGGAGGACTGGCATTCCACCCCAGTGTCCTGAAATGATTTACATCGCTCTATATCTACTTACATTCTCCCTTCATCCCCTGACCTTTCTTCTAGGACTATGGTCCTCCCATCATCCCCTCTCTCTATCTTGACTATTTCCTGCTCCAATAGCTCCTCACTTCTTTCCTCAAACACAGAAGTGCTCTGTTTCTTAAAAATCATTTTAACTTTGCTTCTCCATGCGGCTACCTATTCTCTTTCTCCTTCCTCTCACTGCTTGTGGCATTTGATGATTTTCCCCTTTTCTTTCCCCCCAATTTTTGAGCAAAAAACTAGCTTTTTTTCATAGATCATCTTGCAGGTGAGTATTCTATGGGGAATGCCTGGGGGCATGCTCAATTAGGGATGTTTAGTAGAGGCAGAGAGAAAGGCAAGGCATCTGACAGTTAGGTCTGACTTAGTCCATTCTGGCTGCTATAACAAAATAGCATAAACTGGGTAGCTTTTAAACAATGGAAATTTATTTCTCAAAGTTTTAGAAGCTCAGAGGCCCAAGATCAAGGGGCCACCAGATTTGGTGTCTGGCAAGGCCCTCCTTTTTCATTCATAGATGGCACCTTATAACTGTGTCTCACATAGTGGAAGGGGTGCGGGTTCTTTCTTGAACTTCTTTTATAAGTCCACTAATCACCTCTCAAAGGCCTTATCTCCAAATAACATCACATTGGTGATTACGTTTCAACATACTAATTTTGAAGGACATAAACATTTTTTTTTTTTTTTTTTTTTTTTTTTTTTTTTTTTTTTTTTTTTGAGACAGAGTCTCGCTCTGTTGCCCGGGCTAGAGTGAGTGCCGTGGCGTCAGCCCAGCTCACAGCAACCTCAAACTCCTGGGCCCAAGCAATCCTCCCGCCTCAGCCTCCCGAGTAGCTGGGACTACAGGCATGTGCCACCATGCCCGGCTAATTTTTTCTATATATATTTTTAGCTGTCCATATAATTTCTTTCTATTTTTAGTAGAGATGGGGTCTCGCTCTTGCTCAGGCTGGTCTCGAACTCCTGAGCTCAAACGATCCGCCCACCTCGGCCTCCCAGAGTGCTAGGATTACAGGCGTGAGCCACCGCACCCGGCCTAGGACATAAACATTTAAACCATACCAATGTCTTATTTGTCTTTTAGTGGTTGAGGGTTCCACCAATGAGAAAGAGTAGAATTATTTGATCTTACTTGAAAGCAGAGTTTACTAATCTGTGTGTGTGTGTGTGTGTGTGTGTGCATGTGCGTGTGTGTATGTGTGTGTATTAAGTCCTAGATCCTTGATCCTTTCAGCAGACTGGGTAAGCATAGGAATGCTTTCTCAGTATAGTCACCCTTCTGTATATGTGGGTTGTGCATTTGTGTATTCAGCCAACTGTGGATCAAAAATGTTTGAAAAAAATTGTGTTGCTACTAAGTGATTTACAGATTCAATGCAATCCCTATTAAACTACCAACATCATTCTTCACAGACGTAGAGAAAATAATTATACACTTTGTATGACATCAGAGAAGACCCTGTACAGCACAAGCAATTTTAAGTAATAAAAACAAAATGAGAGGTATTAATTTGCCAGACTTCAAACTATACTACAAGGCTGTGGTTGTTAAAACAGCCTGGTACTGGCACAAGTGCAGGGACACAGACCAGTGGAACAGAACAGAAAATCCAAATATAAAACCATCCTTATATAGACACCTAATTTTTGACAAAGCAGGAAAGAACATACTCTGGGGACAAGAATCCCTATTCAATAAATGGTGCTGGGAGAATTGGTTAGCCACATGTAGAAGACTGAAACAGGACCCACAGCTTTCACCTCTCACAAAAATCAAATCACGGTGGATAACAGACTTAAACCTTGGGTGTGAAACAATTAGAATTCTAGAAGAAAATGTAGGAAAGACTCTTACAGACATTGGCCTAGGCAAAGAATTTATGAAGAAGACCCCTAAGGCAATCACAACAACAACAAAAATAAATGAATGGGACATGATTAAATTAAAAAGCTTCTGCACAGCCAAAGAAACAGTCACGAGAATAAACAGACCACCTACAGAATGGGAAAAAATTTTTGCATACTACACATCAGATTAAAGGACTGATAATAAGAATCTATTTAGAACTCAGGAAAATCAGCAAGAAAAAATCAAGCAACCCTATCAAAAAGTGGGCAAATGACATGAATAGAAACTTCTCAAAAGAAGATATAAGAATGGCTAACAAACATATGAAAAAATGCTCAACATCCCTAATCATCAGGGAAATGCAAATCAAAACCACAATGAGATATCACTTAACCCCAGTGAGAATGGCCTTTATCAAAAAATCCCAAAACAACACATGTTGGCGTGGATGTGGAGAGACAGGAACACTCATACACTGCTGGTGGGACTGCAAACTAGTGCAACCCCTGTGGAAAGCATTATGGAGATATCTTAAACAGAGTCAAGTAGACCTGCCATTTGATCCAGCAATCCCATTATTGGGCATATACCCAAAGGAAAAAAGGTCATTCTATAACAAAGACACATGCACCTGAATGTTTATAGCAGCACAATTCACAATTGCAAAGATGTGGAAACAACCCAAATGCCCATCAATACATGATTGGATTAGCAAACTGTGGTATATGTATACCATGGAATATTACTCAGCTATAAGAAATAATGAAGATACGACACATCTATGGTTCTCTTGGAGAGAGTTGGAACCCATTATATTAAGTGAAGTATCCCAAGAATGGAAAAACAAGCATCACATGTACTCACCAGAAAATTGTTTTCCCTGATCATCACCTAAATACACATCTGGGAATGATACCAATCGGATATCAGACTGAGGTGGGGGGTGGGGGGAGGGAATGGGTGTATGCCCACATAATGAGTGCATTGCGCACCGTTTGGGGAATGGTCACGCTTGAAGGTGCTGACTCAGGAAGGGGGGTGGAGAGGGGAGGGATAGATACCTACATGATGGGTGCAACACACACTGTCTGGGGAATGGACACGCCTGGAGCTTTGACTTGGGGAGACAGGCGGTACATGGGCAACGTATGTAACGTCAAATTCTGTATCCCCCATAATAAGATGAAATAAATAAAAAAAAATTGTGTTGGTACTGAACATGTATAAACTTTTTCTTGTCATTTTTCCATAAATAATACAGTATAACAATTATTTACATAACATTTATATTGTACTAGGTATTACAAGTAACCTAGAGATGATTAAAAGTATGTGGGAGGATGTGCGTGGGTTATAAGCAAATACTATGCCGACTTATATCAGGGACTTGAGCATCCCTGGATTTTGGTATCTGCAGGAAGTCCTGAAACCAATCCTACTGGGATACTGAGGGATTACTATATAATGTTTTTAAATACAAAATAAAATTGTAGGATTAAAAAGAAAACCAATTATATTAAAATAAATTATTAAAATATTTAAACAAATTTTGATATATGTATATCTTTGTCAATATATTAAATAGCTAGATCTAGCAGATCTAATGTCTAACATACTTTATTTTGAAATGCTTGCAATAACTCTAATGGGATAAGAAGATATTATGATTTCTACCAGTGTCAAAATCACAAACTATAATGGTTTGGTGACTATATTCATAATTGAAGGAAATGCTATTTTTCAGTTAGAAGTTAGTGAAAATATAGATGTAATGTTTTCTTTATCCAACTTTACCAATGTCTTGAATTATTTGTGGGCCCCAGGTTAAAAGCTAACTACTCTAAATGGCAAAATACATAGTTATAAGAAGTCAGACTTAAATTCATTATAAGCAAAGCCTTAATAATTTAAGATGTTCCAGAGTGGAAAGGAATCTCTCATAAAGTAGTGATCTACCTGTCAATGGAAGTATTCAGTTAGCATCTGGATAAGCAAATGTTGGATATTTTATAGTATAACACTAGTTAATATTAGCTAGCATCTATTGAGTGCTTTGTTGGTTTCAAGCACTATGTTAGGAACAATTTATGTATTATCTCTTTTACTTTTTCTAAGTTTTGTGAGGTTATCTCCATTTCATAGATAATACAATTTAGTTTTTGAGAATTGCCAGAAGTTTATAGCAAGTAAGTGGCAGAGTATGAACTCAAACCCAGGTCTGGGTGACTCCAAAGCCTATGATTGAAGCTTATTTTGATGGTAATGTAGGGAGCCCACTGGTAAGGTGAGAGAATTGGAGATCATCAGTTGATCCTCTTTATTTCCTAGATATAAGGAAACTGAGAATCCAAAGAAGTTGGGCTACTTACTCCAGGTTACACAGTTTGTAGCAGAGCTGGAAACTAGATTTTGATGTCCTGTTTATGTGGAAAGATGGGAAGCTTTGATTCTTTGGCTCTTCATCTGGAGGACGCTTAATGCAACCTGAAGGGAGAGGTCACGGAAGACACTATGATTTGGAACAAGCTATGTAATTCCTTCCCATTTCATGTAGACAGCAGAGGTGTGCCTCAAAGTGCATTTATTCATTGTGAAGATAAAATTTACTTGAATAATGTTTTAAATATAACAAATAGTGAACTGTCCAATACTAAGAGGCGCGCCTTTGATATATTTATATTAAAAACTTGCTTTTTGAACCATGTCCTCATCAATTGTATTTTACCAGAAAGTGTCTTGCATATTGTCAATACAAATTATATTCCTAATACATGAATTGAGGAATATAAATGCCTGGTTTTCTGGTTTTCTTTAATTACCTCTTACACCCATCAGATAATTGAGTATTTACAATGCACTAATTGTATTTTTTCTCCACTGAAAGATAATTATAGTTAAATTTACCACTTGTTAACAACAAGGGAAAGAATTTTCTAAATTAGTTCAAAATCCAATGTGAATTCTTTCTGGAATAGGATGGTATATACATGAATAAGCAATAAAAGTCTGAAAGATAATTTTTAAATAAAAACAATTAGTTCATGAAATGTGCAGGGACTAGACTAACACATTTTCCTGAGTGATATTTATGAAATGTGCTTAACTAAAACAAATAAGAATTCCGTTTATTTAACATGCCAACTAATGGTGCTTCTAAAGTTTTATATAGCCTGCGCTTGATAGATGCTTAATACTTGTTGACTTTTAGTTCAATATGTTGATAGATCACATGCTTTCTGTTTTCCTCTCTCTTTTCTAAAACCCATAAAAATAGCAGAATAAAATAAACCTGTACAATGCACAACAATAAAGAGAATGGGGGAAAGGCCATCATTCGTAAGAGTTTTTTAGATCAAATTTCTGGAAGACAAAATGTGAATGAATGGTGTTGATTGTTGAAGCAAATCAAAGGGAACATTGCAGAGAATATGTGTGGAGGGAGCTACACCCAAGAAGGAGTCCCAGTGGCCTGGCAGAAACTAATAAGGCTCCATTTTGGATAAGACAATATTGATAAGCATTGAAAGGAGAAATATAGCTATAATCAGAATGTTCATCGGAAGTATGTGCATCAGCTTTTGCTGCCTAACAAACCACTCTAATTCTTAATGGCTTAAAACAACCATTTATTTAGTTCACTATTCTATCTGGTGAGCAGTTTTGGTTGGGCTCATCTTGGTTTATTCATGTGTCTTCACTGAACTGATTAGTCAGCTTTGCTAATCTGCCTGTCACCTAGGATGGTAGGGGCAACTGGCCTCATGAATCTCATCGCTCATCAGACTAGTCTGGGATTGTTCACATGGTGGCTGAGCAGAGTTATAAGAGAAAGAATATAAGTGCAAGGTCTCTTAAGGCTTAGGCTTGGAATTGGCACACTTTCACTTCCACTTCATTACATCGTTCAGCTAGGTTATAAGACCAGTCCACATTTAAGGGATATAGAAATAGACTTCCTATGTTGATGGGAAGAACTACAAAGTCACATTGCAAAAGTGTGGATATAGGGAAGGAATAAATAATGACCATTTTTGGATCTGACACAAAGTATGTGGACCAGTTTTATCCTTCTCTACATCTGTCCTCAGCTCCACGCCACAGAATGCCTAACTTGCAACCAGGTATTCCTCATCACCCCAACAAAAGCCAAAACAAAATAAGGTTGATATAATGAAGGATTTAAATGAACTCTTGGGAAGAGCTAGGGCAGTTAGTATGGAGATTGTGGCAGCAGAGAAAGGTCATGATGGCTGACTCTCTCCTGTTCATTCTAAAGAGAAACCAGCTAATTAACAAGTCATGTCCACTTGTATGGATCTCTAACTCAAAGTTTCTATTACCTCCTTAAAAAATATTCTTAAATATAAACTGAAAACTAAGTTTCACCAGATATTTGAGGAAATTTGCAACATGAACAAGAAAGTTCAAGATGACCAAATGGAGAAATGACTCCAGGGAAAATAAAGATCATTTAGGAAACAGAAAAATAATACCATCTTCAGAGAGAGTCAAGATTTTAAACATTAAAATGAAACAAATCAATAAAATTTTTAAAGATACTATGAAAAAGGAAAAATAGAATATGACTGAGCTCTTAAAAATACAAAATATAACTGCCAAAACTGAAAATTTAAGTAAAGAATAATAAAGCTATGGGAATCAAAAACATAGAGAAAAAAAGATAAAGAGATGAGAACTATAAGAAAATAGATAAAAGATATTTAGGAAGATCTCTTGGAAGGAGAATATCAATAGGTTTGAGAGTATGATTGAGGATTTAGAATAACTTAAGGATCTAATTTGATGCTAGAAATATCTTCTTCTGAGTGGCCTATTGATTCTGGCATAGGAGTCAGAGAAAAGTGAAAGCAATCTTCACGTATTTCACTCTGCAGAAAATAATCTTTACATAATCATAGTAATAAAACTCTGTTTATAGTTTTCATTTTGACAATCACTCCACAAACAAGTCGTATAAGTTTTAACTCCAGATCACAGTTTAAATGTTTTCAAACTTGCCAATATTAAAGCACCAACCTGGAACCTCTAGGCACAGGAAAGTCTCTTACCTCTTTAAAATATAAATGTCAAGGTGATGATTCTTGTCCCACTCTACCTAGCCAAACCACTGTGCCATCTTTCACCAATACTATTTCCCAACTCTAGTAGCCCCAAGATAAGTAACCTGGTCTAGAAGCTCACTGAATGTTCAATATCAGAGCAAATCATCACTCTCTATTTTTTGCAGACACCACAGATTTGTGCCCAAGAGAGTGTCTTGGCATCCTCTATCTGTCTTTGTGCACTACAACCAGTTAAACCCATGGGAAAACAAACTAAGCATAGTCTCTATGTACATTAACAGCACTTTCTTAGAAGACTGGTCCTTCTTATCTTTGTCATTCACAAAGGCTATCAAGGAAGTGTGTCCTCTCCTGGCTGTGGAGGCAAATTGGGAATCTCATGTAAAGAATCCTGCCCTCTTTGAACTTGCCTGTGAAATTTCAATAACTTTGTTCTTACCAAGGTACTGTTGTAATCTAAGCTTGCCAATTATTTGATAATCTCTGGAGTAGGAACACATCTCAATCAGCAATGCATATCATCCTGTTATGTGCAGTTTAAGTTTATAGTTGTCTTAGTCCATTTGGACTGCTATAACAAAACACCAAAGACTGAGTATTTTATAAACAACAAAAATTAATTTCTCACAGTTTTGGAAGCTGGGAAATCCAAGATCAAGGCACCAGCAGATTTAGTGTCTGGTGAGGGCCTGCTTTCTGGTTCGATAAGGCCTTCTAGCTATGTCCTTATATAGCAGAAGGAGACAAATTGGCTCTCTGGAGACCCTTTCATAAGGACACTAATCGTGTTCATGAAAGCTCCTCCCTCATGGTCTAAACACTTCCCAAAGACCTGACCTGACCTAATATCATCACATTGGTGATTAGATTTCAACCTATGAGATTTTGGAGGAATGCAAACATTCAGACCAGAGCAAGATCAAAAAAGAATATTGCATTATTTTGCTTTAGATACCTTTTTTCTAGCCACATTTTGATTGTCTATATGTCACAAGAAAAAGTCAGGAAACCAGATATCTTATACTTACATTAGAGTTTTTGTAGGACACCACTGATTAATACCTGCAGTAAATACAAGAACTCTGTGAGCAGCAACCAAATATTTTTATTCATCACACTTGAAAAATCTTGACTTCTAATCTTTTGTATTTTGTAATTTTTTTTTTTTTTTTTGGAGGGTGACATGGCGGCAGCCCCAGCTTCATAGAAATGCAAACTGTGCGCTCACTTGGGGCCCACATTTAGCTGGGCTTGTAAATTATGTAGCTGGTCCTACATGAAAGAGAGCTAAAAATTAAGTTAAAATAATCAAATTACTGATCAGGTACTGAAATTAAACCTGAAAAATGTTGAGAACCCAGAGAATGTCTCAATTGCATTAGTAATACTTTCATGCATTCAGTGTTTATTTTTCCCTTCTGTTCTCGACCTGTAGAACTTTTCAGGTTCCACCACTATTCCATTGTTGGCCCTTTCTTTCCCTGTCCAAAGACTTAAAGAAGAAGTTATGATTATGCATATGCAATATTCATACCAGATTTTCTATAAAGATTCCCTAGTATCTTTGCCAAGCTGTCATATGAACACTTGCATGTTGTTACATATAAACAGATATTTTAAATAAATTTTAGTGCTGTTCTAAGTGAAAAGTACACATTTTAAAAATCTGGAGTTTCTTTTTTAATTTGAGAGAACTACATTTTGCTTAATTACTATTTACATAACTGTAACACAATATTGATGGCAAAATTAGAGTTTGCTTTTTGATTAACTGTCAATAAAAGAAATAAAATGGAAGTTTGTTTTCTTCCTCTGGTGAAAGTGTAGTTTAACTATAATTTATTTCAAATAATTATACTGTTTTCCAGGAAAAAAACAAAAAATGAAAACCACTTTAAATTATTCCAACCCATTCAGATTTAAGGAAATGCTTAGTAGCAAATTAACTGCCTTTTGGCTTTGAACATTCCGTCCGTATCACTGAAATATGGTTCGCTAGTGAATCAATGAGAGACGAGAGATGATCATGGGCTGTGAAATGAATGCTGCCCATCTGAGTTGCTTCCAAAGTAGCCAGATCCAGTGTGTCAGAGCAATTAATATTAACTTCTGTCACAGATAAAACCCTAAATTCCACTGACTTAAACCACTAGGTTTATCTCTAATTCACACAAAGTATGTTGATGTTTGTGATTGGCCTGCTGCCTTCTACCTGGTCATTCAGAGACCGGGTTTCTACACATCTATGGCTTCATTTTCCTCTCAAGCTTCAGACTGCTCTCGTATCAGTAGGTGAATGGGGAAGCCGCAGATGTTTTCTTTGAGCAAGACCAGAAGTGGCATGTGTTGCTTCTACTCACTTTACATTTACATGTCCATGAATGGGAAGTGTAGTCTAGCTGTGGGCCCAGGAAAGAAGGAATAATAAATTTTGCTGATTCTTTGCTTAAGGTCAGATGACATTGTACCATAGCCAAATCAATTTCTTTCCATAATCCTTAAAACATATGTGTTACATCCACATTGTAATTATAACATGTGCCTGTTTCATTTGGACAATACTCTTCAGTGGACTTCTTGACTGATATATCCCAAAGTCATCTTTATTGTCTCCAGGTTATAGTTTCAGGTAAGTTATTCCAATCTCAGAAGCTTGATGTACATTATTCCAGATCTTTTCCAACTGCCAGGTGAGAAGTAAAGCCATTTCCATCTTACTAGTTGGACATAGTCTCTTCCTCCCACCATGTCCTCACAGGACCTTGTCCTTGGCTTCTGGCTTCTGTTCTACAACTGTCTCCTGGTTTTCCTCTTCCATCTCTGCCTTCTTCACATCTCCCTTTAACTTCAACTTGAGTGCCTCAAGCTTGGTTCTCTTTTTTATTGTCTTACTCTATCCTTTCCATGACTCTAATTCCAGTTATCACTTTTATACCAAAGGCTCACCAATTTGTATCTTCATCCCATATTTTTCCTCTGTGGTTTAGACCTGTATATACTACTGCTTTTTCAGTATCTCCCATTGAGTGTTTCTGAGGCACTTTAGATCCAAAATATCCAAAATTGAAATCTTGTTCTTCCCTCACTGCCTGCTCATCATGACCTGATTTTTCTCCCATGGACCTTATAACTATAAATATCAATAGTCATCCAATTCTTCACCTTCATTGCCCTCCCTTAACTGCTATAAACAATTTTATCACTAAGGCCTGTTGATTCTACCTTCCAGTTATATGCTGCATCCATCTCTCTCTCTTCATCTTTCCCAGGGCCAGCCTAAGCTAGCATTACCTCTTTTCTGAACCACAGTAATAGCTGCCTTGATCCATTTCCTGGCATCTGCTCTTGCCTGCCACCCAGTCTGTTCTCCACATTGCAGTCAGAGTCATCTTTTTGAAACACAAATCTAACCTGATCACTCACCACATACCCTTGCCTGAAAACCTGTTAATGGTTTCCCACTGTCCTTCATACCACTAACATCTCCTTAGTGTGGTCTTCCAGGTGCTCTGTAATCAGAATCACACCCTGTCTCCAGCTTCCTTTCTGCCTTATCCTGGAGTATCCTCTGCCTGCCTCACTCTCTGAGCTCCGTGTACACTGACTTTCCACTCAGTGCCTCAGGGCATTTGCTGTGTCACTTGCTCCCACTTTTCTCTCCCTTTTACCTAGTGAAACCCTCCTCATCCTTTCAATCTGTGAAAATTCACTGCACTTTGAAAGCCTTCCCTTAACTGATATATTAGATTAAGACTCCCTGCTATATGCTATCATGACACTATATATTATCTTCACTATACTTATTAGATGTTTTAATCATAGATACATGATTAAACGTTTACTGTCTCTTTTATTCCTTGAAAAATGTCTATTTGCTCATAATTGCATTAGCAGTGCCTAGAATAATGCCTGATATCCAATAAGGCATTCAATAAATTGTTTTCAATAACTCTTGTTTTTGAATTTTAAGGCCTACCCTAACACCTAGCACAGAGAGAGTCTAAATACATATTTACATAATTGAAGTGGATGTTAATGGCTAGTGTTTAAATATATTCGTTTCGAAGACATACTTCACAAAATTCCCTGTTGGTCCTCCCAGTTTGACTTCTAATTAAAAAATGCAAGTGGGCCTAGAACATCTAGATGATATGACAGATGCAATTCATTATTTGAGTCAAATGTTGAATATATATTACAATTTAGGCCATGCTTGAAGCTTTGTTACCCTGGACACCCAATCTTCTGAAGCTGATGGAGGTGAAATCATAAACAAAGGCCCTTTTAACTCAAAAGAACCATGCTCCCAATTGTGTCTCTTTCTCAAACTGTTTTTTCTCTTAAGTTAGGATCTGTTTTGAGATATTGAAGGGCCTTTTTAACTCAAAATAGCAAAAACCACAGCCCTTATTTTCTTATTTAGGAGGATAGTCTTTGACATTCAATTCTTAGCTCTTACCTTTGCCCTAAATAAAATTCTGATTCTCATTTGTGTATTGGAAGGAAGCCAGGATAAAAGGAACATTTTAAGTAGATAAACTAGGTGATTCATTAAGTCAAAAAATATATTTTGGTTCCCATTATATGCCCCAACTCTTCTAGGTACCAGGAATATATCAGTGAACAAAGTTTCTACCCTCACAGAGCTTATGGTCTGAAAGATAGATAATAAACAGTATCTATCTATCTATCTATCTATCAAATTGAATCATCCTTTTTGACATTTATTATGTATGTAAACAGTTGACCCTTAAACGGCATGGGTTTTAACTGTGCAGGTCCACTTATATGTGGATCTTCTTCTGCCTCTACCACTTCCAAAACAGCAAGACCAACCCCTCCTCTTCCTTCTCCTCTGCCTACTCAATGCGAAGATAACAAGGATGAAGACCTTTATGATGAGCCACTTTTACTGAATAAATAGCAAATATATTTTCTCTTTCCTATGATTTTCTTAATAACATTTTCTTTTCTCTAGCTTACTTTATTGTATTATAGTATATAATCCACTTAACATATAAAATATGTGTTAATTGACTGTTTCTGTTATTGGCAAGGCTTCTAGTCAACAGTAGGCTATTAGTAGTTAAGTTTCTGGGAAGTCAAAAGTTATATGGCGATTTCTGGCCACATGGGGAGTCAATACCCCAAATGTGTGTGTGTATATACACATATATTTATATTCACACATATATATAACAGGTATACTTTATAAAGAACTCTGAGAATGCAGGCAAGGCTAGAGTAAAGAGAGAAAAGGGAGGAGACATAGGAGATCAGGTCAGAGAGATTATAATCATGTAGGGCTGAATAGACTGTAGGGGACTTGGCTTTTACCATGAGTGAGATGGAAGACTGTTGGAAAGTTCTGTCCAGAGGAATGACACAATTTGTATTTAAGATTGATTGAGATCACAGTGTTGAGAACAGGCAACAGCAGTGAAAATGCAAAGAAAATCAGTTAGGATGTATCTTAGGTTCTGTAGAAGTAGAACCTGAGACAGAGATTATTGTACAAGGGATTTATTAAGGAAATGCTCTCAGGAGAAACCAGAAAGAAGAGCAGCAGGATAAGACACAGGGAAAAGCAAAAGTGTAGTTACACATAAAGCTCACACTCAGCCTGATTCCAAGGGGAAACTCTCGAGGCTGAATGATATTATAGAAAAAGGGGTTAGGCTTTTGTATCTCTGTATCAGTAGATCACTGGCTATTGGCCAACTTGAGAGAGGTGATTATAATTTTTTTTTTTTTTTTTTTTTTTTTTTGAGACAGAGTCTCACTCTGTTGCCCAGGCTAGAGTGAGTGCCGTGGCGTCAGCCTAGCTCACAGCAACCTCAAACTCCTGAGCTCAAGCGATCCTCCTGTCTCAGCCTCCCGAGTAGCTGGGACTACAGGCATGCGCCACCATGCCCGGCTAATTTTTTCTATATATATTTTTAGCTGTCCATATAATTTCTTTCTATTTTTAGTAGAGGTGGGGTCTCGCTCTTGCTCAGGCTGGTCTCGAACTCCTGAGCTCAAACGATCCGCCCACCTCGGCCTCCCAGAGTGCTAGGATTACAGGCGTGAGCCACCGCGCCCGGCCTAGGTGATTATAATTTTGAAAGCATCTCTGGGAAAGACTTCCCTTTGGTCTTCCAAAGGCAATTTTCCAGGGGTGCAGCTAAGAGCTATTTATCAGTCAATATAATTTCTGGAAGATGGGTGCACCTGTCCAATAAAGGGAATCTGGGGAGAGCACCAGTAGCATTTACTACAGAAGTCAAGTGCAGTATTCCAGGCAGGAATGATGATGACTTGGACCAGGGTGGTAGCTGCATTTATAGTGAAGAAGATAAGATCTGGATATATTTCAAATGTAGGTTTGACAAGATATTCTACTTGATATCAGTTGTGAGAAAAAGAGAAGTGAAAGATGACTATATGAAACCCGATCTGAGAAGCTGAACAAATAAAGTTGCTATTTACTGAGATGGAAATTGGGGAGATCAGGATTTCTATGTTAAATTTGGTATATGAATTCAGATTTTTCAGTGGAAAGGTTGAGTAGGCAGTTGGTTATACCAGTCTGGAGTTCAGGTCTGGTTTACAAATAGAATTTATGTATTGATGAGTTTAAGGCTGAGAAGTGAGGAATTACTGTAGATAAAGAGGAGAAGCCAATCTAATGTTTTGAGGTTGGGAATATGAAAAATCAACAGAAGGCTTGAGAAGGAGCAGCTGGTGAGGCAGGAAGACAACCTACAGGGAGGGGAGTATTGGAAGTCAATGAAGAGTGTTTCAGAAAGGAATGAGTGATTAATGGCTGAATGCTGCTGATTACTTGAGTAAATGAGAACTGAGAATTGAATGGATTTAGCACTGGGGAGGCCTTGGACGACCTTGACAAGAGCTGTTTCAGTGGAGTACGGAGGACAAAAAAATGGTTAGAAAGGATTCAAGAATGAATGGGAGGACAGGAAGTGAAGATCATGAGTTTGGACAACTCTTTTGAGGAATTTTGTTCTAAGGACTTTAGGCAGAGAAATGAGACAGATGGTACTTGAGGCCTAAATTGGATATATTACAACAGGTTATGTTGATAGAGAAGAATCCAAGGAAGAGGGGAAAATTAGTGATGGAGGGGAGAGGGTGATAACTAGCACACTATTCTTCAGCAGGCAAAAAGAGATGAGATCAGGCACATCAATGGAGGGCTTGGTAAGTGTGGTGGAGAATGCAGTGATAAATTATTTTCTATTTTGCTTTTGCTTTTTCCCAAATAAACAGGGATCAGGTTATCAACTGAGTATGAGAATAGGGCAGAAGCTGTTGAAAGTTTGAAGAGAGTTGTAAAATAATCATTTATGGGTAAGAGTGTGAGTGAAGTAGGAAAATGTAGTAATATTTTGGACAGCTCTGAGAGCTGAAAGGTTATAAGAAACAACAATCTCAGGAAGTCCTGCATACTTAGAAAGTTGAGGTTGAAGGAAGCATTATATTATAAATAATCACAAAGAGCTTGGGAAAAATAGATACCAAATTGGCTATACTAAAAGTGTTAAACAAAAATAATCGTAGAAAATTAAGCTAAAAAGATACTACATGCATTATAATGTTTTTTAAAAAAGACTGGGGTCAATCAGACTCAATAATTTCATTAATAATTCAGTGCAATGCTCAAATTTTGATAAACATACTGCAGTACTACCATGGGAATTTGAGAATGTAAAAAATGTGACCATTTATACTGGGATATTAAATGATAATATTTTAGTTTTACGTTTTAATTATTAAAGTGAGAGATATCAATATAGTATTACTTCATTGTGGGCTCATTGTTTAATATATTTGGAATGTTGTAGGGCTTTTCCTCAGCCAAATTTTATTTTGTGGTCAAATTCAAATGCTGATAAAGTGGCTTCAGAGTAGAATCAGAAAGATTACATGGGACTGGCAATCAGATTTTTTTTCCCTGCCATTAAGTACATTTATCCAAGAAATATCTGGAAAAATCCTCATGTGTTTAACATCCGTTCTTTCTTTTCCATAGTCACTGCATGTCAAAAGAACTTTGACACTGAATTGGAAATACTTCCTCTCAAATTAACACTTGCTGAGCATTCTCCTACCTTTCCCAGGCTTTTCCAATGCATCTTATTCTTCCTCCCCCCACATTAGGTGAAAGTCATCACTAAACAACCCAACCAGTGCTGTGTGGTAGGAAGGTAGGGGAGTACAGATTTTGTTAGGCAAGAATGCAGGTACACAGTACCTGGGCAGGGCCGCAACACTCTCTTGGGAAATGGACAGTTTTATGGACCAAACAAGAACTCAAAGACCCAGCTGTGTACCTGACACAAGACTGTCCATGTGAGTAGAGTCCTGCAGGGCTGTTCTCCATGCTTCTCACCCATGCTTCTTACTCCAGAGTGACTCTGGAGAATACCTGCTTAGACAGCACACGAGTCTGGTGCCATAGGTTACCCGCTATCCACACCTCCCCTTGTTTCTGAGAAGTTGTCCTAGCACTGCTAAGACCTTCGTGCAGCTTATATGGCTCCCAGACCCTGTCTCCTTGCAGATAGTCCTCCTCACTTTGAGTGCAAGGCCAGCATCCTCCATAGGCACCTGACATTTGTAGAAACTGACTCCTACCCGAATTACTCAGACTCATCTCATCTCCTGTTAGTGCATTATGCTCTTCACGGAGCACAGTCAGTTTTGCCTTAATACTTGTCTTGAAAACATAAATTTGTTCTAATGTGGTGATATATTAGGGAATAACTTGATGAACAGCTAAAAAAAAAAAAAAGCCCAAGAGTGTAAATAATTTTAATGGCTCTACATATCATCACTGGTATGTGTAACAATAGTATTCTCTGGTAAGAAGGTTAAGATTTTCTGTGCTTGTGGATTTTTCTTTTGGACCCAGAAATAATGCTTGGTTACTATTAATGAAATGCCAAGTGCTCTAAACAAGATAGCCACTAAATTCTGCATCTGCCTTAAGGTTCTGTTTTTAGCTTCTGTCTCAAAGTTTCTCATATTCTCTATCTTTCCTTTTCTCAGGGTGAGCTCATATAAATCTGTGACTTCAAGTTCCATTTATATATTGATGACACCCAAATCTCTCTTTGTATGACCAAAGACCAGATTTTTTTCTGAGTCACAGATTTTGATTTACATCTGAATATACTCCAAATATTTCAAACTTCCTGAATATATAATTAAGTTTAACATTATATGTACTCATACATAATGCATATGCATGTGCGTGTGTGTGTGTGTGTGTGTATCACATATACTTATGTGTGCTAGGTGCTGTCCTATATGCTTTATCTATATTAACTCATTAATTCCTCAAACAACCTTATGAGGTAACTCCTCTTATTATGCCCATATTATAAATGAAGAAACTGAGGCAAAGATATTAAATAACTTAATCAAGGTCACTGAAAAAGCCAAGATTTGAATCCAGACAGTCTAGCTCCAGGGGACAACTTTTTCCCAAACTTCATGCAATTCAACAAGGCAAAAGCCTGTAAAGATTATTTCAATTCTTTATTTGAATCTCAACTTCAACAAGCACATTCGCTGGTTGAAAGATATGCAGTCTTTAGTTACAGGGGAAGCATGCTTTCAGAAGGCTTGCATTTTATCTAAGATTACTGTTTTTGTGAGTTCCTGAATCTTACAAAACTTTCTTGATGTTCAGTCAAATCGGAAACTATTATATGAATGGTGTCCATCATAGTTTTCGTATGAAGACTAACCAAAGCCTGTGAATCACAGATGAAACATGTGAGCATCGGTGCATATTATCAAGTAACTGATGATAAGCTTGGAATGGTAGAGGAGAATCAGATTGTGGAATGCTTTAAATGATAGACATTTCAGGGCTTTCGTCTTGCTGCTGGGAGCAATGAAAACTTTTTGCACTGGGACAATGCCATGAGCTTCAGACCATGTTTTAGGAAGAATCATTTGGCTTTGTGCAGGCACTTTCTGAATACTAGGGCACATACAGACCTCAAGTCCTCACCCCTCAAAGATCTAATAGTTCTCGTGCTATGGTTCTTCAATTTTAGTGTATTATCAGAATCTCCTGGGAAACTTGTTATAATATTCTGGGAGAGTTTCAAACGAGGTACCCATCTCCTGAGATTTTGTTTCATCAGCAATGGGTTTAAAATGTAGGAAACTGCATGTTAATAAATACCACACTTGAAGATTATGATGCAAGTGGTTTGAGAAACACTGATCTAGGGGCTGTGGAATTGATACAAGTGTCAGGTAAAAATGGCCTGAAGTAGGATGGTGGGAAAGTAAGAGGTGGAATTTCAATTCAAAATGATTATTTGGGCCCATATATTTTACTCTTTCCCTCCCAGATTCTCACTTAACACACACACACACACACACACACACACACACAATCTGCATCCACTCTGAAAAACAGAAAAGGGTATCCATCCATGAACAACTACAAAGCATATCTGCCATGTATAGTGCTCGGAGGACCAGGTCAAGGAAAGCAACCATCAGCTTGGGATCCTAATCATACATGGAAAAGCCTTTGAGGGAAGTGAGTGCATGGGACTGCTGGGAAGAACCTCACCAAACCATCAAGTGTTAAGCAGAGAAACTGGAACAAGGACAGGCAGCCTGGTGGGCAGCATAAGTAATGCTCAACCTTAAGAAAGTCTTAAGGACCCAGAGGTCGCTGGAGCAGTCTTCTAGGGATGTGGGCTGACTGAGTCTATTGCAGTAATAGCTCAAGATAGGACTGCTTAAAGTAAGAAAAGAGAATTGATGACAGAAACTTGTTTCGGTAATGCCCACTTTTAAGAAATAGAAAAGAGACAGTCAACAGAGCTGGTAGGAAACATGACATCTATCCAGTGGCCTAGAAACAAAAACATGGGTGGTTTTCAGGAGAATGTGGTTAAATTGCCACAAGATGTAGAAAAGTCAAACAATATGAAGATTGAGCATAGATCAATTGTTTGGCAATTTGGTGTCCATGGCTGCCTTTGTGAGAGATTTCTAGCAGAGTGTTGTGAATAGAGATCAGATTGGGGGAGGGACTTTGAAGAAATGACTAAGGGATGAAGAAAAGAAGTCATCAAAGATTCGCCAGTCTCTCTTTGTCTCTGTCTCTCTTTTTGTGTTTGGTTGGGAAAGGGAGGGAAAGAGGGTTGGTAGCTGAAAGGGTCATCACAGTGTGGATATTTTTATGGACCAGAGGCCCTTTCTTCACATCTGGGGAGAAAAGGGAAGGAGGCAGAGAGGAGAATAAGGAATTATTCAAGATGGTGGGGAGCGAGGTGATGATTGATAATGGGTCATGTGTCGTGGGATCGGGGTCTCTTTGGAATTAATGTAAATAAAATTCCAGGACAATAGGTAAGACATTACATTCAGATTTTATTGTAATTAATTTAATCCTCTAAAAAAGGAATATAAAGAAAATAAGGTAATAGTTGTGTATTTATAGTTTGTAGTTGAATATGGACTGATTTATAAAATGTTGGCATTGTGTTTTTTGAGATAGTAGAGTGAAGATAAGAAAGTGAAAACCTTAAGTAAAAGATTGAGGTTACAGGGAGTGTGTTTGGTAGACTTTACAAGTGAGTAGTACTCTGAAATATATCCAATATCCAAAGAGACTGAAAGAAAAACCAAGAGCCAGTAGGCCTTGTAGGAGAGAATGAATTGATAACTCCTAAAGGTTAAAAGAGGAAAAAAAAAAGATCAGCCAATATTGCTGTTCTTACCAGAATCATTTCTTTAGAAAAAATATTATTAATAGTTACTCTGAAATAATTTGATATTAAGATACAATATTAATATTAATTTAAATAGAGAATGTAAAATTATATCAATGCTATAATTATAATTATTTAAAATTATACATGTGGATAAGAGTTCAAAGGAAACATAGTTGTTTGGTTAGGACTGCGCAGTTTTGAGTAATGTTATATTATTTTTCTCCCATAACTATAATAATTTTTGTGACAAAAAAGTATTAAAAGTATACTTATATTAGTTCACACTTGTAAAAAGTAAGATGTTTTATTCAGGTCTTGTAGTCCCACATTTTTTGAGTAGGTTGCAAAGGCATTAACAAAAATGTTGTCTGCTTTATACCATTTTGTATAGGTAGCCATACTCATTAACATGATGGATGAAAACTGATGTTCAGTCAATTATAATATATTAAGTTATTTTAAGTTATTTTTGCATTCCAGATGTCCCTTCCTGTGAGCAATGAGTTTGCAATTTCCCAAATGTAAGAATTTAATTTTTTCCTGCTGTAATTTCTGATATTTTTAAGATCTTTGATTTTCTTTCATTTAGCAGTACCAGTCAACTTTTCTCATAAAGAAATATCTCATTAACCCAATTATTTTTCCATAAATAATTAACCCAATTATATACTATTAGTTACTGCATTATGAGGTATACATAAAGCTGACAGAATTAAAAATATGTTTTCACTACTTCTCCCTATCCAGGACAGCATATTGGTCAAATTCCAGTATGAGTGGCTTTAGAAAAGTTGGGAGACTTCCAAAGGAGTATGTTGTACTGCTGGCACTGTGTGACATTGGGGAGTCCAATAGGTATAAAAGTATTAATGCTTTTGGAAGCTCAGAATTAAGTGTAATTTTTATAAGCCCTTGCTACTGCTATGGAATGCTGGGTCTCAACTTTTTGTCTGTGGACAAATGTCCACATACACAACATCATCTGGGTTGGTCTCTTGCACATGACTGCTGCAGATATAAGAGAGATGGTGGGTTATGCGCCATTCCTCAAGCTCTTTGTATGCTCTGTCATTTGCCCTCTCACAGACCTGCACGATGACACCCTGGCTGGGGACCATGCTATGTATTAATAGAAAACTTGTTCTACAGATGGGTTAAAGATACACACACCAAGAATTGTGGCCGATGCCATTTCTGTAGTTTTGTGTGTGTTTCATAAACATGTTGTTCACTGTAAAATATAACTTCCTATTTGAATATTCTATACTGAATTGTGAGTATAGAGTTGAGCAAAGAATAGCGATATCTGGGCTATTCCTCTCTCTGCATTAACATCACTTTATCAGTAAACTGATCAATAATTCACTTATTTCACCTAAGAAAAAACATGTCACTTTATGAACGTACTGAATACTATATTGATGTTGTTATTAACGTAATACAATGAAATTACATATATCTAGTCACCCTATTTCAGATCTCAAGTGATTAAGGTGCTTCAATCTGGAAATATGGAGGTAAACTACACAAAGAGCCAAGTGTTTGAATTCCAGATCTGTCACTAACTGGCTGTTTGATTTGGCTATTTAATTTAAGCTGTATAAACCCAGGCTCCTCACTGAAAAATAGAGATACTACATATATCATGGGGTTATTTTGTGAGCTACATAAGATAATGAATGTAAAATTCTTTGCCCAGTGTCTGGTATATAGCAGGTGTTCAAAAATGCTAGCATTTAAAGAATAATTATCTTCATTACTTGGTGTTTCTAGTCACTTTCTTCTATAGTCAATTATAATTAAATGTAATGAATCCTTTGTTCATGAATGACACCTCTGAGGATGGTTCTATGTCAGGTTTACTTAGAGACCTCACAACAAGGAAGGAAGGTGGTGGCGACTCTTACTGTGGGGGTGATTCCAAACATGGCAGTTCCTCATAACCACCCCAGCACTGCCTATGAAATGGCTTCATTCAACGATGGCTACTTTCAGATGGAGAGCTAAGAAATTATTTTTTATGCTAACATGTACTTCACACAAGAATAGAGGGGCCTCATTCTGTCACTACACTGGGAAAGTTTCTTTAAAGCATCTCTGGACTGTATAGACTCCTGGTATTAGAAAATATGATCTACCATTTCAATCTAGTAAATAACCTTTGCTTTTTCCTATAAAATGGCTTTTTAGGAACTATTTTGAGGCATGCTAAGTATTATCTATCTATTCATTCATTTATCTTATATTTATCTAATTATATATATACATATAGGGTTTATTCACTTACATACAAATATATGCATCTATACACATGTATACATATAACACCTTTATCAGTTATAAATATGGATTAAGAAAGTGATAACTATTTTGCATTACTTATTTTTTCTAATCCAGTGTAACATTCTATGTTCTATCAGTAGGATTTAACAAGCAAACTGATGACAGATGAAAGTTCCTTTGCAGCCTGGTGAGATTTTTAACTTCATGTAAAACAAAGCGTTTTGGGATACTATCAGGGATAAGCTTGTGGAATTAATCCTTCATTAATATTTTTTCTTCAATATATCCCATCTACCACTGGGAGCCAGATTCAATAATTATGTTCTTTGGTTTGTACTCCACATAATGTCTTGACCTCCAGCACTGAAACAACATGTTTCCTGAGAGTTGCTGATTGTGTTTTGTGAGGTTCTGCAGGGCCAAGCAAACTGAGGATGTCTTTGTTCTGCATTTGACTAATCTGAATTATATAGTCTTATCTATTAAAAACTTAAAAGATATATAATAACAAATTACAAATCAGGGTTTTTCAATGATGCTTTATATTTTTTAAGCACCAACACTTATGTTTTCTTGCATTTAAAACATGACTGCCATACCACATCACTTATATTTAAAAAACTAAGTTGCCATCTTATAAAAAATAATACATGGCTGTCATTTACATGCAATATCAGTTAGTACCTACTGTGAGCATCTATTGTGCACTGAGTCTATGACATACTGCTAGTTACTATAAGAATGTGAGATTCAACAAATTATGTGGAGCATTGAGTCTGTTATTCTCATGAATTACCCATTTTTTATATCATAGCTTCAGTTGTATAATTTATTCCAACAGACTTTTATCAATTATCTTCTAAATGTGATGCACTATTGATAGGTACTGGGGAAAGAGAGCAGACAGTCTAATTGCTTCCAATTCCAGTAAATATTGCCACCATCTTGTAGAATATGTTTGGACAACCAAGTGTATCCTTGGGGTTTATCTATATGGGGGTACTATTGTTGCTCTGAGGGCTCACCAGTGGATAGGGCAGTTATAGGTAGCCACTAGAAGTTACAGGGTCAAGGAAGGATTTTGTTGTTGTTATTGTTTAATACTGTGTGTTTAAATGTTTATGCAAAAGAGCCCACCTCAGAAAGAGAGGTTGAAGACATAAAGGAGAGAAGAGCTGATTGTTATGGCAGGGTTTCTGGGTAGGCAAAAGTGAATGGGACCCAGAGAACAGATTTAAGGACTGGCCTTGTATCAAGAGAATGATAACTCTTTCATTGTCATGGGGGAACACAGAGATTCAGAAAGTCTATGACCATGTGTGGCACCGAGGGAACTAGACCTATGGTGAACAATTACAGTAGGAGAAAGGGAGGCATGTCAGGAAACGTCCAACTCGTAGACTTCCATCCCTAGGTGAGATGCTGCCTGATTCCTTAATAGAGAGCAGCACAAAGACTCTAAAATGATGAAAATATAAGAGGTCAGGCCAGATAGAAGAAGACGTTTTTAAAAGATTCCTGAGGGCAAAGCCTATCTTATGTTAACCTGTGTGATCTTTGTTGCATCCATCTCAGTCTTACACATTGTTGGTGCCAAATAAATTTATGGTATTTATTGTGTTCAAAAGTATTATAGTTTCTTTAGGAGGGAGGTGATGTGACGGAGGGGAGGATAATGCAAACTTGACTCTTCTGCTTAGGTGGCCCTTGTTTTAAATGATTGATACACAGCTACATTATTTAATGTATAATTTGGCAGCAGCAGCTGGATGGTTGGAGCATATAATTTATATTATTATAGAGGTTTACAAGCACATGATTGGACCTTTTTCATACAATAATTCAAAGTAAGTCCATGGGAAGTCCTCTTCAAATGAAGTTGACCTATGTCTTATCTCCCTGGATGGAATGCTCAACCCTCACCTGAAAGTAATTTGTAGATGACTCAGGGCAAATAGAAGCAGGACCCTTATGAATCTGCTCTCTCATGGATATTTTGGATATGGGCACAAAATAAGGTAAAAACAAAGTTACCATCCTCCACTTTCTTGCATGAAAGATACCAAATCCTCCTCTGTGTTCTTCACCTGTACCTTGTAAACATAAACATAGTCAGGGACTAAGAGTTCTCAGTTGATTCATACTCTGCAGAGGGTGCAAATGCCCCTCCTGAGGGTGTGGTCCTGAGGAGAGAACCTATTTAGATGGTCTTATGACAAGACCAAAGTAATCTTTTTTACTTCTTCTTAGCTATGTATTTAGTGTCAAATTTGCCTTAAAGTATAGTTTTCAGAATACTTGGATCAGAGATATGCTATTTTGACTAAGTAAAACACCAAATAGATACAAAGACTTACTCAAGCTGTGACTGAAAGGTCACATGGAATCAAGGTGACCAAACAGCACAATACTAAACCAGGAGTGAGTCATGTTGTTTATCATATTTTTTTCATAAATTTCACTAAGCACAACCTCACAGAGTTCAAAATAGTACTGATTACTCACTCCAGGGAGAAGATGTCAAAAATAAAAAGGGCAATGCATGCTATTGGTTATAATGTCTGAAGTTGAGCATAAAAGCATTTATTTTTGAGGGTGAATAATTAATGTTTCAGAATGGAAATAGCCACAATCTTTGGATTATCAGGTTTTCTGTTCAGTAACGTTAATCAGTATTTTTATAAAATATGCAGAAATATAATGGCAGCCCTCCTCTTCCATTAGCCAGGTTCCCTGGAGTCAGCTGGATTGATCAAAGGCTTTACCACATTCGTTTGGCTGCCCCTTATAAAGCATGAAGAAATCACCTGTAGGATCAGGGATTTCCTATAAGTTAGATTTTTTTAAAAAAAATCATATGATCAATGGAGAAATTAAAACCCTAAAATGAGATAAAAATATTTTGTAATCAAGTAAGTTAAATTTAATTACCATTAGTCTTTAAATCATGAATTAAATCTAGGTTTTTTTGGCAAAGAAAAAAATCTTTATGAAAGGATTACATAGTCTGGAAATAAAGCAATTATTTATCATTCCCCCCATATCAGGTGAGAAAAAAACCTAATAATTTTATTAATTTTAGTTTTTATTATATTAAATAACATTACCATTTTTATTTACTTTATCACATGGTATATTTTTCTTTACTAAACATCTTTATAGAGAACTTAGTAACATTCCTGAGTGACAGGTAGATTAATTTTAGCTATGTCAGTCTGGAAAAATGAATGCTACTCTAAGATATGAGTGAAATCTATCAAATGCATATTGCAATTCTTATGCTAATAATTTAAATGGGTATGTGTGTGTCTAGAATATTTGATCTGAATAGGACATTGAAGTAAAGTACATTCGTATAGTAATGATTAATAAATACTTATCTTTAAAATTGTGTAATTCCCCAGGAATAATTTCAATATAAGAATTGCTAGTAAGCAAGATGTTTAACAAATGCACATTACTTTTGTTTTCTGGGTGAATGCCCAACCGAATTTCTTGGAGATCATTTTGTTCCATGTGCATAATATCATTAACATTATTGTTAGTATTTAAAAATAACCAAAAATATCCTGGTCAGGTAGGTTTTTGTTTCATTTATTTTTAATTGACATAATAATTGTACATATTTATGGGGTACAGAGTGATATTTCAATATGTATATATACTGTTTAATGATCAAATCAGGGTAATTAATATATCTATCACCTCAAACATTTATTTCTTTGTGTTGTGAATGTTCAAAATTCTTTCATCTAGCTTTTTAAAAATATACAATAAATTATACTTAACCATATTCACCAATACAGACTGCAAAACATGAGAACTCATTCTTCCTATCTAGCTATAATTTTGTATCCATTAATCCTGTGGTCTCCAACCCCTGGGCCATGGGTACTGGTCTGTGGCCTGTTAGGAACCAGGCTGCACAGCAGGAGGTGAGTGGTAGGTGAGTGAAATAAGCTTTGTCTGTATTTACAGCTTCTCCTCATCACTTGCATCACTGCCTGAGCTCCACCTCCTGTCAGATCAGCAGTGGCATTAGATTCTCATAGGAGCACGAACCCTACTGTAAACTGCGAATACAAGGGATCTAGGTTGTGCACTCCTTATGAGCATCTAATGCCTGATGATCTGAGGTGGAGCTGAGTGGTGATGCTAGCACTGGGGAGCAGTGCAAATATAGATTAGCATTAGCAGAGAGGTTTGTTAATTATTTCATTATATATTACAATGTAATAATAATAGAAATAAAGTTCACAGTAAATGTAGTGCACTTGAATCATCTCAAAACCATTTCCCTGACCCTGGTCCATGGAAAAATTGTCTTCCATGAAACCAGTCCCTGGTGCCAAAAAGGTTGGGGACTGTTACATTAACCACCTTCTCCTGCCTCCTCTTCCCTCTACCTTTCCCAACCTCTAATACTGACAATTCAACTTACTTCCATGAGTTCACAATTATTTTTTAGTTACCACATCTGAGTGAAAATGTGGTATATATCTTTCTGTTCCTGACCTGTTTTGCTTAACATAGTGTTCTCCAGGTTCATCCATGTTGCTGCAAATGAAAGGATTTTATTCTTTTTATTGGCCAAATAGTATTCCATTGTATATATTTATCACATTTTCTTATTTGTCTGTTGATGGATATTTAGGTTGATTTCTATTACCAATAGTGCTATAGGTATCCCTTTGATATACTGATTTCTTTTCTTTTGCAATACTAACTTATATTCCCACCAACAGTATATAAGAGTTCCCTTTCCTCCTATACTCATCAGCATTTGTTATTTTTCTTTTTGATAATAACCATTCTAACTGGGGTGACATGATATCTCATTGTGGTTTTGATTTGTATTTCACTGATGATTAGTGATCCTAATCAGTTTTTAATATACTTGATGGCTATTTATATGTCTTCTTTTGAGAAATGTTTATTCAGATTCTTTGCCACTTTTTAGATAGATTCTTTGTGGGTTTTCTTGTTGTTTGGTTTTTTTTTTTTTTTTTTTGCTGTTGAGTTGTTTGAGTTCCTTGTATATTGTAGGTATTAGTCCTTTGTTGGATGAATAGTTTGCAAATATTTTCTCCCATTCTACAGGTTATCTCTTCATTGTCTCTCTTGATTGTTTTCTTTACTCTCCAGAGGCTTTTTAGTTTAATACAGTCCATTTGTCTAGTTTTGTTTTTGCTGCTTGTGCTTTTGAATTCTTAGCCAGATAGTTTTTATTTCCTTCAACTAATAGCTTTGGCATTTACTTCCCCTTCTCTATTTCCATAAAAAGAAGCACCAACCATAAAGAATAGATTTTTAATTTTTTTAAATTCATATTTAATATTTGTCTTAATGCTAGATATAAATGAATTATATTTTTCTCTACTGATATTTTATAAACCATTTTTTCCTTTAATTCAATGAGACTAATAAAATGATTTACTCTGAATTACTCTTCCCTTTCAAAAGATTAAGGCTTGCTCCCAAGTAGAGTTTGTTATTTCTATCTCTGTTTTGTCTTAGGTTTATTTCTTTACATGGAGCTTCTGCCTCCTTTCCACAAAATAAACTTCTGGAGGCCCACCAGGTCATTGTGTATGTCCAGAGCTATATGAATTCCACTAATGAACACACTTTGGCTCAATTTGGGGCCTGTTTACATGTTCTTTATTTCTGTTTAATAAATCCCATTCTTCTAACAAGTGCTAGTAATATATGACTGAAACCTTAATACGGGAATGACTCCCCATCCTTCCTAAAATAGTTCAGCCCTGGATATCCTTCTTCCCATTTTAGTCTTCTATTCTTTCTTACCTTGACTTATGGTTGTAAATGAGCTCAAAAGTTTGATATTCCTGCTCAGTTCATGTCCATCTAAAAAGCAAAGAAGAGCTCATCATCATCAGTTGTTTTGAGTCTGAATATCCAGCAGGAAGAATAACTCCAGGGACTCTGACTTAGATTAGCGTGTCTGTTCTGTCATGCAATGAGTCAGCAATACTGACTATATTCATTCTTTGGGCAAGTGTTCTAGGAGTTGCAGTAGTCATGGTACCTCTCCGTAGGAGCTCATAAATAAATGGGACCCAGTACAAAGATGCTCCAAAAATTTTCTACACCACAAACACTTTTACTTCCTGGTGGGTGATATTTGTTTTCTGTTCTTTTTAATTTCTTCTGTAGTAAAACTGCAAGTAGATTGCAAATAGAAAAGAAAGCAAAGATGGAATTAGGGTGAAGGCAGATTCATTTTCCTGACAGGACTATAGAACACAGATATTCAGCTGGCTCTTTACAATGAATGTCCTTCTGGTTGGTCATGGTCTTCATTCTCTTTAGTTTGTGACAAGCATATTAATTATTAAAATATATTGAATATGACCCCATGGTTGTAGCTATTCCTGTTTTTTTAATAATCCTTAGAGCAGAAAAAACCCTTCTATCTGTTTTCTGTTTCAACTTTCTGGACCATCATCTCTATCTTTTTTTTTTTTCTTTTTTTTATTATTATTATTTTTTGATAGGTCTCTATCTGCCCTCTGTCAATGCCTCTGAAAATGGTGCCTCTTGATAAACTGGTTTCATAGCTACTTCGGTCCTGGAGTCTTAAGGTTCCTTCAGAAGGTGATGGTCATGTTAAAATGTAATCCTATAAATTCATTGAAAGCACTGTTTGTATTATAAAAGTGTTAAGTGTTATTATGCAGCTTTGTTTACCTACCCACCCAAATTCTCTCCCTCTCCTTCCTCTATCTCTTCCCTCCCCCACTTACATTGCCAGCACTGGGTAGCTGGTGGGCTGTTTGAAGGATTTATTCCTCGCAGTTCAAAAGAGCTGGTTTATATCCAGATGTCTGGTGATTTACTTTGCTGGTAAATTAAAACCCATCTAGAGTAGAGGGCCTGGTCATATTATTTATAGTATATTGTGATTCTAAAAGTCTATTATTAGATCAGGTTTAGAAGACAAATGGGAAGTACATACATCAGAATTTTAGAAGCTCGAAACTCAATTGAAATCTCCCAATATTCTTGGGTTGACTGATATATATTTTAAAGAATTATTTGCTTTTATGATTTGCCAAGACCCAGACAGAAAGCAGCTCTTGGTGTTGGTGGGATCAGAAAAGAATACTAATAAGTGTTAGTCATCCATAGTAAATTAAAAATATAATAATAAAAGAAAATTAAACTGCTGTGTGTTTGGGTGTTTGCTCTATTACCATAAATTCACAATCTCATCTTCTGTTCTCTGAAAAGGAGTGGGTGTGGCAGGAAGCATTTGTAAAATTCCATTAGCATTTTTAGAGACAATTACTCCACTAAATGATTCAGGATTCAGCTTTTAGCTTCTAAGGTTCAATTTAGGCATGTGAAACATTTTATTCTGAGACAGAGTGTACATGTAGTATAGAATTCTTAGGACTGAAAAATTTGTTAGCATCTAGCCAAAATCCTCTTATTTTTTAGGTGGAGGAATACTAATGATTGGCCCAAAGTCCCACATCTACTGGTGAGGAAGGAGTGGAAATTCACTAGTCCACCTTTCCACTGGAGATTGATCAAAATACCTCAGAGACATAGTATACAAAAATGTATAGATTATATAAAATACTATGTTGGACTACAGCACAGTGCTTTGCCATTGTGCTATAGTAGGCAAATAAATGAATATAAAATGTTGTGCCCTGAGACACAGAATTGGCAGCAAGAGTGTCTACATTATAAAAATATATTTTTTCTTTTTACTTTATTATTGAATAAGATTATTTGAAAATGGATAAATGCAGAAATGCAAACAGATGTTGAGTCAGGTTTTGAATTTTGGATCTGTGTTCACTCTATTTCTCTAGCAAGGTTACCTTCCTCTTTCTTTGCCCAGTATTGATACACATCAGATTCTATTACACTAGAGATTATTAGGGCTCCATCCAATGAAGATTCCCTGACTTCTGCCTTTATGATGGGCCACACAAGTAGCCATAAGAAATTATGCCACACTGTTTCTCAACCCCACAATGCAAGACTCCATTTAGACCTAACACAGCATTGCCAATGATCCAAATTTCCTGGGAACATGATCACTTTGTACATATTGGGATCTGTGCCAACCTCCAAATCACAAAAAGCTGTTAATTCAAATCACTTTATGCAAAATAAATTTTGAAATCCTCTTACAGATTGGTATATTTTAGACAACTAGAAGGTTAACATGCATTGTGTTTTTGACGCCTCAGCTTTTACTTAGAAAAGGCTCATGCCACAGTATATATGTGTGAACATGTTTCCTAAGAGGTGATATATGCCCATGGTGTTCCTCTGCAGGGCTGGAGATAAATTATGAAACCATTTAGTGCACAAAATCATATCACCTACTTTCAGTAGAATCAATAATTTAGTTGCAATTGAGATCTTCTCTTGTCTAAAAGAATGGAAGATTAAAGAACCCTGAGAAGAGTAGTTAGTTCCTGAAGGCAGGAATAGGAGTCTTGGATATTGTTCTGTTGTTTCCCAAGTGGTATCAAGCATGTATCTGACTCATTGGTTGTATTTTATATTACGAAGGGAGTGTGGATGAGGGAAGGAAAAGCCAGTGCAAATATTTTAGACCTACTTAAGAGTTTGTGGCAAAATCCTCTTCATAAATAATTGATAAGGATAGATAATGTAGCCAAGTGGTTTCAGACTAAAAGCGGCAGGGCTTGCCTGCCTCCTCTTCCTCCTCCTCCTCCTTCCTTCTTCTTCCACTTCCTCTTCCACCTCTTATTCCTCTTTCCTCTCTCTCTCTGCCTCTCTCTCTCTCTCTTTCTTTCTTTGTCTTTCTCCTTCTTCCCTCCCTTACTTCCTTCCTCTCTCCCTCTCTTCTCTCCTTCCTTCTTTCCTTCCTTCCTAAATTAGTATTTTTTCAGAGTAGGTAAAAATAGTTATATTACTTAAAAAGCCTAAGTTTATAAGAAAATAAAGCAGGGAAGTCTCTCTCCCATCTCTTCCTCCTTCACCCTGTTCCCCAACTATGAGGAATCCTGTCTACTAGCACCCTGTTGACCCCTACAATGTTTCTGTACATGGTACCCATTCTACATTACACGCACACACATATACATACACTTTCTTGCCTTCCATTTTTACCAAATTTCTTCCTTTCTGATTGTCCTGCTTTCAGCTTTATTTTTTCCAATTAATAATATATATTAAAGGTTTTTCCTTATTAGTACATGAAGTGTGTCCTTTTTTGAACATCTGCATAGTGTTCCATGGTATATGTGGATATACCATGATTTAAAGAATTCCTTATCTTTGGGTTATTTCTAGTATTTGGGTTATTTCTAGTATTGTTTTTTTTTTTCTGTGATAAATAATGTTACAATGAATAACTAGTGTCATTTCATGTGATTCCAAAGTATCTGTGGGACAGAGTCCCAGAACTGGTAATTGTTTCTGTCGATTTGTAAATATTTCCAGATTCCCCTCCATAGTGGTTATACCATTTTATAATCCTACAACAAAGTTTTGAAAGTGCACATTTTTCCATATCCTTTCAAAAGGTGTCAAACTTTTGGATTTTTGTGAGAAATGATATACTGTTTTTCTCTTTCAATTTCTTCTTATACAGGAATCCAAGCATCCTTTCATTAAGTTTAATGATTTTTTTCAGTAAAATATATTTCCTTTGCTCATTTTTTGTTGGGTATTTGGTCTCATTGATTTCTATCAAATCTTTACAAAGTAGAACGATTAGTCTTTTGTTTATGATCTGAGTTGCAAATATTTTTATTTTTTCCTTGATGTTTATCATTTGTCTTCATTTATGGTTAGCTTTTGCCATGTAAAGGTTTTTGATTTCATGTAGTTCAGTATATCAATATATTCTATATTCAATATATTCAAAAATGGCTAGAAACTTCCCAAGTCTTGGGAGGAATATGGACATCTAGATTAACAAAGCTCAAAGGCCTCAGGCAAGACCAACACAGAGAACATTTTTCCAAGACACATTAAAATCAAATTGTCAAAAGTCAAAGACAAAGCAAGAATTTTGAAAGCAGCAAGAGAAAAGATACTCATTATATGCAAGGACACCCACAAAGACTATATGCGGATAGGTTTCTCAGCAGAAGCCTCGCTGACCAGGAAGGAATGGAATGATCTATTCAAAGTGCTGGGGAAAAAACGGCCAAATAAGAATGCTATACCTGACAAAGCCATTCTTCAGAAATGAGGGAGACATAAAGACATTCCTAGAAAAACAAAAGCCGAGGGAGTTCAGAACCACTAGGCCTGCCTTACAGGAAACACTAAAGGGAGTTCCTCAGGTTGAAATAAAAGAAGCCAAACTAACCTTTATGAAAACATATGAAAGTCCACAGCTAACAACGTGCTCCATGGTTAAAAGCTTTTCCTTTCAGATCAGGAAGAAGACCAGGGGGTCAATTCTCACCACTTCTATTCAACATAGTATGAGCAATCCAAGCCAGAGCCATTAGGCAAGCAATAGAAATAAAAAGCATACAAACTGGAACAGAAGAAGTAAATTATTAATATCTCTATTTGTAGAAGGCATGATGGTATATATAGAAAATCCTAACGACTCTATCAAAAAATTATTAGAACTAATAAACAAGTTCAATAAAGTTGCCAGATACAAAATCAATACACAAAACCCAGTTGCCTTTCTATATGTTAAGAACAAACTATCTGAAAAAGAAGTTAAGGAAATAATGCCATTTATAATAGCATCAAAAAGAATAAAATACATAGGAATACATGTAACCAAGGAGGTGAAAGATCTGTACACTGAAGACTATAAGACATTGACGAAAGAAATTGAAAAACAACTACCATTTGATCCAGCAATCCCATTACTGGGCATCTACCCAAAGGACAAAAAGACATTCTATAAAAAAGACATCTGCACTAGAATGTTTATAGCAGCACTATTCACAACTGCAAAGATGTGGAAACAACCCAAGTGCCGATCAATACATGAATGGACTAATAACATGTGATATATGTATAACATGGAGTTCTACTCAGCCACAAAATCAATGGTGACCTAGCACCTCTTGTATTATCCTGGATAGAGCTGGAGCCCATTCTACTAAGTGAAGTATCATAAGAATGGAAAAACAAGTACCACATGTACTCACCATCAAATTGGTATTAACTGACCAACACTTACATGCACATATAGTAGTAACATTCGCTGGGTGTCGGGCAGGTGGGAGTGGGGAGGAGGGGATAGATATATTCACAGCTAATGGGTGCAGTACACACCATCTGGGGGATGGACGCAATTGAAGCCTGACTTGCATGGGGCAAAGGCAATATATGTAACCTAAGCATTTGTACCCCTGTAATATACTGAAATAAAAAAAAAAAAAAGGAAAAATATCTCATGTTCATGAATTGGAAGAATCAATATTGTTAAAATGTCTGTACTGCCCCAAATGATCTACAGATTCTATGTAATCCTGTCAAAATTCCAACTGCATTTTTTATAGAAATATAAAGGAATCCTAAAACAACTGTGAATAATAAGAACCAGTTGAAGGCATCACACTTCATTATTGCAAAGTATATTACTAAGATATAGTGATGAAAATAGTATAGCACTGGCATGAAAACAAACACGTAGACCAATTTATCAGAATAGAGAACCCCAAAATAAACCTACATGTATATAGTCAACTAACCTTTGATAAATGTGTCAAGACTACACAACAGGAAAATAGTCTCTTCAATAAGTGGTGTTGGGAAAACTGGCTATCCACATACAACAGAATGAAATTGGACCCTTATTTACACCATATACAAAAACTAACTTAAAATGCGTTAAAGAGAACTGTAAGACATGAAACTGTAAAGCTCCTACAAGAAAATAGGGAAAGTGTTCCTTAACTTTGGTCTTGACAATGATTTATTGGATAAAACTCCACAGAGCCAAAATTTAACAAGTGTGACCACATAAAGCTAAAAAACTTCTGCATAGCAAAGGAAACAATCAACAAAATGAAAAGGCAATCAACAGAATGTGAGAAAATATTTGCAACCCATATATCTGATAAGGGGTTAGTCATCAAAATCTATAAGGAGCTATTACAACTCAATAGTAAAAAACTAATGACCTAATTAAAAAATGGACTAAGGACTTAAATAGACATGGGGAAATGTTTTTCAAAAGATACAAACTTTCAGTTTAAGATAAGTTATAAGATGAATAAGTTCTGGGGTCTAATGCACAGCATGGTGATTATAGTTAATTATAGTTTATTTTAAGCTTGAAATTTGCTAAAAGAGTAGATATTAACTGTTCTCATCACACACACACGAAATAGTAATTATGTGAGGTGATGGATGTGTTAAATAGCTTGATTGTGGTTATCATTTCACAATGTATATGTATATCAAATCATCATGTTTTATACCTTAAATATATACAATTTTATTTTTCGATTATACTATAATAAAGCTGGAAAAAAAACCTTGGTGTATTTTAAAATGAGGTGTGCCTTAATAAGGATGGTAGTTGAGATAATTTTAGGCAGTGCAAGGATACAGTTTTCCCTTTCAAATATTAACATTTAATATTCTACTGTATATGAGAAAAAATACAAATAGTATACCCAAACCATCATTTCAAGCAAATTATTGCTTAGAACAAAGCTTAAGTAGGTATTAATGTTTAAAACCCTTGAGTTACTTTAAGCATAGGTGATGATACTAAGGAATTATTAAATTTTTCTGTGATAAAATTTTGTTTATGTTACAAAATAAATAAAAGCTCATCTTAACACCACTAATATGAGATGCCCCCTTTATTATATACTATATTTCAGTACATGCTTGTTTTCTAATTAAACGTTCTATTTTCTTTCGTCTGTCTCTTCAGGCAGCAGTATCATACTGTTTTCTTTGTTGAAGCTTTAAAATATGTGTTATTAATATTATATTTATGATCTACTCATATTGCTCTTCTTTTACAGAGCTTTCCTGGATATTTTTGCTTATTTGTCCATAAATACTTTTGAATTAACATTTCTGGTTTCTGAAAAAAATACTATCACTGTATTTGTTACAAATTCAGGTTATGCTTTCCCTTGGCGACATTGGAACATTTTTCTGGTTTGCTTTCTTCATCTGTAGAGGTGTTTTGCTGTTCTTTTCCTTTTCCTTTTGTAATGGTATCTTATATGGATGTGATGATTTTGTATTTAAAAATAAGACATGTTAGAATGAGTTGGATATTCCCACACAAATAATTTGAAGATGATACTGCAAAGAAGACATGGGAGGTGCTGATAGCTTTCCCAATTTCTCAGCTTCAGGGCTCCCCTTTCCCCTCTCCATGGGCTTTGGTGCAGCCAGGTTTTCTTAGGCCCTCAGCATCAGGACCCTTGGCAGTCCTCCCGCTGTTTGGAATATTTGAGCCTGGCCCATATTTAGAGATAATTTGGTAGTTGGATTCTTTCTCTCTTTTTGTTTTGATAAAGATGTAGTAGAGAGAGAGTGAATGTGTGTGTGTGTGCATGCATGTGTGTGTTGTCTGGAGGAACAGGTAGTTGGAACTTAGCAATGCTTCCTTAGTGACATAAAATGCTGAGAGATAAAAAAGAGAAAGAGAAAGATTCTCAATTCTCATTCCACTCCTGCCATCTCTTTTGCCAAGATAAGCCCTGCTTCTTTCCTATAATAGACAGAAGTTCTCATATTTAAGGTCTACAGCAACCTATGGATTCTATGATTCTATGTTTCAGTTTTATAACCTATTATTTTCTTAGTTCTGTTACCTTCTTGCAAAATTTACCTTTGTCAAAGGCAAAGAAGAACTGAGCTGTTAGTGTCATAATGTCGTATTTTCCCACTGTAGTGAAAATAAATAGGAGCCCTGGGTGAAAAAATCAGGTCTGATTTTCTACCTGAATGGGCAATTAACATTCTACTCAGCTTTCAATTAATTATTTAAAGACTGATTATGCTCCCTTGTCTTTTATTTGTAGTTTTTGACATATCATAGTTATACATGTGATATTTTGATACATGTATGTAATGTGTAGTGATCAAATTTTAGGGTAATTGGGATATTCATCATCTCAAGCATTTATCTTTTCTTTGTGTTGGGGACAGTACAGCTCTTCTAGATATTTTGAAATATTGCGATAAAGTATTATTAACTATAATTTACCAATTGTACTATCTAATACTAGAACTTATTCCTTCTGTCTAATTCTATTTTTGTACCTTTTAACCAATTTCTAAGCTGTGTGTTGACGGTTTTACTAAGAGTTTGCCTGAGACAAAGCATAAGTGGAGTCAATCTTAAATCATTGTGTCTGGCTGTGACCTATGGTAAAAGATTTAATGGAAAAGAAGTTCAGTTTAGCTGAGGGTAACAGGCATTCACTGGGAACTAGGTGCTAGAGATGGATTTAGAGCTAAGTACGAAACAGTTCCTAGAGATTAGTTACTAAAGTAAGTGAGGTAAGTAATCTCGATTCACATCCAGTGAGATTGCAATTGTTGACTAAGAGAGTTTTCTAGTTGCTTTTTATCCCCTTTAGCCTAATAAGTAGGTATATATCTAGTTTCCTTCTGGGTCTCAGAGGTCTGTAAACTTTAGAGGAGAGACCTTTTCTGCTTTGTATATTACTGAATTCCCTAATGTCCATCACAGCACCTGATAACACACACATGTGCAGACACATACACACATAATATATATTGAACAAATAAATAAGCATATTAATAGACAACAGAGTTGTTACTAACTGATCTCTAATTTCACTTTAATTGTTCTAATAATTTTGCATTTTATATGTATTTGGGAGCAAGTAAGATATTGATCTTAAAGTATAGATAAATTTACCACGTCACCTCAGACACTCAAATAGAAAATATCCTACATCAAAATGGTAAGACCGGATTGATTCACATAATTAAGTCATAACCTGAAGACTATAGAATCTAATAACCTTTTTTTTGAGAGTAAGTTCCAAAAAACAGTTCACGATTTCTTTTTACTTAGGTTGTGTATGTTTTATGTGTGGTTTTCAAATGTGAATGAAATTTGAAAGAGAGAGAGGGCTTCATACTTTAGTTCACTGCTTGCTCTTTATTTGTCCCTCAGCAAAAGACTTCATCATTCCAAGCCTCTGCTTTCCCATTTGTGAAGAAAGATAAAACTACCTCATAGCATTCAGTGAAACTGTACCTAGCACATGGCTGACATGAAGCGGTCACTTCCTTACCTCTCCTTCACTTGTGTTTACTCTCTGCCCTGTTCAGGACTCCATGCTGGCTATAGTTTTCAGGATAAGAGTATGACTGGATCACATTCATTTTTAACCTAACACATCACTTTCTACTCAGTGGAAATGAATGTCAACAAGAATTCCTGCTTCTAAAGCTCTGAAAGCACATTGTCTGTCCAAGACCCAGGTGACTGGCACAGTAAAAGCCTTGCTAAATTAAAAATGCCCATTTTAATGGTGTTTTCTCAGGCATTAACTGATACTCTGAGAAGAAAAAAGAGCATTGGTAAGGAGACTTGGGTATGAGATAAAAGAACTAGATATTTCCTTATAAACTAATGGCCTGGAAGCCATGTAATTAAATACCATAAAAGCTCAGCATTCCATTATTCCCCCAGTAAACATCACAATTTCCTCAATCATTAGCTTTCAGGGTTTCTGCCTTGACCAGCATATTTCTGGACTCATTAAAACTATACATTAGCGTTCAGTGGTAAAAATAAACTTCCTTCTAGACAGTTCTGTGTGCCTGCGCTGTAAAATACATCCAAATTAGTGTACTACATGAGAAGGATCATAATTTAAAGTTGCCTTCTTTTATCCTATGCATTCTTGTTTATTGTTAATACACAGTAAACTTGAGTCATAGAGCAAACAATTCATCTTTATAAAATTTGAAGTTTTGATTTCTCTTTTTGAAAGAAAATAATTTATTCAGAGATCCCATTTGTGAAGAACTGGATTAAATAATAATTTTTAAAAGCTCTATTATGTAGGCTTTTGTTTTCTTGCTTCATGCCGAGTGTGTTCATAAATGCTAGACTTCACATTGTTAATTTTGCTTTCCATGAATGTGAACACAAATGAAGAGTGGTCACACAAAAATATAAATATGGAGCAAAATAAAGTAACTATAGAGCTGCCATAATAAAGTACAACAAGCTGAATGGCTTAACCAACAGAAATTTATTGACTTACAATTCTGGAGTCTAGAAGTGTGAAATCTGGGTGTTGGCAGGTTTGGTTCCTTCAGAGGGATCCAAGGGAAAGAGCTGGTGCAGCCTTCTGTGCTTGGCTTGTAGGTAGACAACCTCTCTCTCTTCACATCATATTCCATCTATGCTGTTCAAATACACTTCACTTAAAAAAATAAGGTTATTAGTCACATTGGATTAGGACACCTTACTGAATTCCTTTTAATGTTATTAGTTCCTGATAGACCCTCTCTCTAAACAAGGTCACATTCTAAGGTCCTGGGAGTTAGGATTTCAACGTATGCATTTTGGGGAGATATAATTCAACTCATAAATGTAACTGTTTGAATAGAAGTATTTTTTCATCTTTCAATTTGGAGTCTCTCTACAGTGCTAAACAATGTTATATTAACACATGCTATTTAGAATAATCTAAAACAGATTTCTACATTTTTATTAACATTCAGGTTACCTTCAACTTTGTTTTTAATGTTTTACAAATTGCCCCATAAGTGACTGCCTTTAATCACTCACTCTTTACCACTGACAGATCATTTTGCATGGATTCAGTGTATACTTTGAGACTTAGGAAAAATGGAAACTTAGCCTTGTTAAAGTCATAGTTATTTAACAGTACATGGCAGAGCTGATATTTGACTCTATATCTGATTGACTCTAAAGTTAATGATATATGCATGGTCAGCAGTATTTTAAAATGCTCAGTTACTGTTTATCTTTTTAATAAAGATACTGATTTTCCTGATTATAAATGTAGGAGGTGCTCACTGAAGAATATTTAGGAAAAAAAAACTTAAAAATTAAAGTTACTCATAATTTCAGCATCTAGAGATAGCCATTGGTATATAATGTTACAGAAAGAATATGGAAAGATATTTATACTTCAATGTATGTATTTATATCTGTAAAACTATGTATGTGATTTCACAAATCAAAAATTCTTTGCAAAAAGTTTTAAAATTATTTGCTCAATTAAAAATCACCCTTAATCTTATTGAAGAATTATTTTTAATTATTTAAAATAAGAATTATTTTCATTTTTTTACTTCTGGAAAGAGTATGGCACAAACGTGTAAAGTTATACCTGGAATTTAATTTTCTCTTCTTGCTTTCTACTCCCGAGTCCTAAGGGATGAATAGTTCAAGACAGAGTGAGGGCAGGGAAAGAGTGAGCATTTTGTCTTTACTCCACTGTCTGGTTCATCTCTGAAGCCTGACTTCTACCCAGGCAAAAAGATACTGGGATAAGTAGAAATTTCTATCCTCTCACACTGGTATAAAAACTGGTATATTTCTTGAGAGAAGAGTCTCAAAAACAAACAAACAAAAATCTGGGATAGACACAAGGGGAAAGTAGAGATAGTTTCTTTTTCTTATTTGGCCCCTCTTTGGTTACCTTCTTGAATATGAGAAGAGCTCAGAAAAGCATGGTGTCCATGGCAACCATATACAGACATTACAGAATTTAGAGAACCCACTGAATCCTTTCAGAGGATAAGCAGGGGACCTAAGTCATGTCAGATGTATAACACCCAGCATAGAACTGAGGGAAGACTCTGTACTTGGTGCATCCTTTTTGTTTGATGGCAATGTTATTTCAAGGCATCTCCAGAGAGGTTCCACATCTGCCTCTCCATTTCATGTCTTTATATTAATAATATGTGATTTACACACTTACCCCCCCAACACCCTCTCCTGAACACATTTGATCTATCAGATATTTATCCACTTGTAATCTGTTGGTTTTAGATTTGACTCTGAAAGCATTGGTGTGGAGTGGTAAGAATGGAATCAGTCCTAATGACAAGCTTGCATCAGGCAGTCTTGCATGGCAAGCCGTGGTCCAGTCAGGCTCCCCTAACAGACTGAGTTGTTCACAATGTCCCCAGAGTCAAGAGTGGCACAGGCCTATGAATCTTGCTCTAGGGCATTGTAATTTGGCCTACACATTATCTGTCTGTCACCTTTTGATTTGCATTTCCTGATCATTAATGATGTTGGGCATTTTTTCATATACCTCTTGGCCATTTTTATGTCTTCTTTCATGAAATTTCTATTCAGATCCTTTGCCCATTTTTAAATCAGATTATTTGTTTTTTTGCTGTTGAGTTCTTTGGGTTCCTTGTAGATTCTGCTTCTTAATCCCTTGTCTGATTGATAGTTCCAAATATTTTCTCCCAAGTCTGTAGTTGTCTCTTCATTCTGTTAATTATTTCTTTTGCAGTATAGAAGCTTTTTATAATAGCTTGATATAATCCCACCTATCCATTTTTGCTTTTGTTGCCTGTTTTTGAGGTCTTTGCCCAGACCAAGGTCCTGACACATTTCCTGAATATTTTCTTCTAGCAGTTTCATAGTTTTCAAGTCTTATATTTAAGTCTTTAACATCTGTGAACAAGGGTAATTTGACTTATTCCTTTCTACTTCGGGTACCCTTTCTATCTTTCTGTTGTCTAACTGCTGTGGGTGGGACTTCCAGCATTATGTTCAATAACTGTGGTGAAAGTGCGCATCCTTATCTTGTTCCACATCTTAGAGGAAAGGCTTTCCATTTTTCCCCACTCAAAATGATGTTAGCTGTGGGTTTGTCATATATGGCCTTTCCTGTTTTGAGGTATGTTCCTTCTATACCCAGTTTGTTTACAGTTTTTATCATGAAGGGATGTTAAATTTTATGAAATGCTTTTTTAGCATCTATTGGAATGAACATATGTTTTTCTCTTGATTCTGTTAATGTCATGTATCACATTTATTGATTTGCGTATGTTGAACCATCCTTGCATCCCTTGGATGAATCCTACTTGAACAATAAATTATCTTTTTTAATGTCTTACTGAATTTGGTCTGCTAGTATTTTATTGAGGAATTTTGCATCTATGTGCAGGGATTTGGTCTCTGGTTTTCTTTTTTGTTATCTCTTTGTCTGGTTTTGGTATCAGGCCTCATAGAAGGAATTTGGAAGTATTCCCTTCTCTTCAATTTTTTGGATCAAGTAGAATTGGTATAAGTTCTTTAAATGTTTGGTAGAATTTTCAGTGAAGTCATCAGGTCCTGGACTTTTCTTTTATGGGAGACTTTATTAGTACTTTAATCTTGTTACTTGTTATGTATCTGTTGAAGTTTTCTATTTTTTCGTGGTTCAATCTTGGTAGGTTTTATGTGTCCAGAAATTTGTCCATTTCTTCTAGGTTTTTCAATTTGTTAGTGTAAGTTTTTCACAATACTCTCCAATGATTCTTTGTATTTCTGTGGTATTAGTTGTAATGTATTCTTCTTCATCTCTGATTTTATTTATTTGGGGCTTCTTCTTTTCTTAGTCTAGCTAAAGGTATGTTAGTTTTGTTTATCTTTGCAAAGAAGCAAATTTTAGTTTCATTGATATTTTGTATTCTCTTTTTGTAGTTTCACTTTTATTTTTTCCTGGTTTTATCTTTATTATGTCTTTCCATCTATGAATTTTGGGTTTGGTTTGTTCTTGATTTTTTAGTTTTTTGAGGTTCATTGTTAGGTTGTTCATTTGAAATCTTTCTACTTTCTTGATGTAGGCATTTATTGCTACAAAATTCTCTCTTAGAACGGCTTTTGCTATATCCTGTAGGTTTTGGTATGCTGTATTTCTGTTTTCATTTGTCACAAAATATTTTTTAATTTCTTTTTAAATTTGTTTACTGACCTACTTATTCAGGAGCATGTTTTTTAATTTCCATGTATTTGTACAATTTCCAATGTGTCTTGTGCTATCGATTTCTAGTTTTACTCAATTGTGGTCAGAAAAGATACTTGATATGATTTTTATTTTTTTGAATTTGTTAGGACATGTTTTGTGACCTATTATATATGTGGTCTATCCTTGAGAATGTTCCATGTGCTAATGAGAAAAATATATATTCTGCATCTGTGGGATGGAATGTTTTGTAAATGTCTTTAAGTGCATTTGGTACAGTTTCATTCTGATGTTTGTTGATTATCTGTTTAGATTATCTGTCCATTGCTGAATGTGTGGTGTTGAACTCCTTTACTATTCTTATAATGCAGTCAACTTCTCCATGTATGTCTATTAATATTTGTTTTATATATTTGTGTACTCTGGTGTTGGGTGCATATATGTATCTACAATTGTTATATCCTGTTGCTATATTGATCCCTTAATCATCATATGATGTTCTTTTTTGTCTTTTTCTACTGTTCTTGATTTAAAGTCTATTTTATCTGATAAAGTATAGCTGTCATTTTTTGGTTTCTCTTTGCTTGGAATATCTTTTTCTGTCCCTTCACTTTTAGTCTATGTGTGTCTTTATAGGTCAAGTGAGTTTCTTATAGACACATACAGTTGGGTCTTGTTGTTTTTCTTTAATTCATTCAGCCACTGTATGTCTTTTAATTGGTGACTTTAATCCATTTATATCTATGGTTATTATTGAAATGTAAGAGCTTATTGTTATTTCTATTTTGTTACTGGTTTTCTGGATGTTTTATAGATCATTTCTTCCTTTTTTCCTCTCTTACTGTCTTCCTTTGTGGTTAAATGATTTTTCCCTAGTAGTACCTTTTGATTCCATGCTATTTATCTTTAGGGTTTCTATTACAAATTTTTGCTTTGTGGTTACCACAAGGCTTACCAGGAGTATAATCTAACAGGTTATTTGAAACTGGTAATGGCTTAACTTTGATGGCAAAGAAAAGTAAAAAAAAAAAATAAACTCTGTATTTTAAGACCACCGCCCACATTTTCACTTACTGATGTTTTAATTTACGTCTTTTTATTTTGCCTGTCTGTTCACCAGTTGTTGTAGTTATTTTTTATTTTAATAATGTTGTCCTGGAACTATATTGCTGTCCTACAGTTGTTTCCCAGTCTAGGGAAAATTTAAGCAGGCACCAAAACTTAATATTGACCTTTTAGTTATTTCTGGGCCAGGGGAAGACTCTACATAAGCCCCTGAGGTTTATGAAAGATCCAGCCAGGGATTTAGGCCTTCCTTTGGATTGTGTCCATACAACACTATGGCATTGGCTAGTCCTTCAATATGGTACCCCAACTGAGGGAAGCACAGAGTAGCTGCCTAGATCCACATACCAGTCACTTACATCAATGTCCTGCTCTTTGTCCTTATTTCACTCTAGGTGGTTTAGCCCTCTAGGCATTCCCAATGGTTCCCATGCAATGGGACCAGAGTGGCCTTCCCACAACTATTCTCAGACTGCTGGGGGAGGTCAAAACTCCCTCCATGCTCTCTTGAGTTGTCAATCATGTGTTTGCATTTAGGCAGCAGATGAAATCATTGCAAATCATTTACTTTATAACCAGTTGTCCCCTTATACTCCCTTAAAATCTACTTTTCATATCATTGTGATGAATTTTCTATTGTTAATGGAAAATTCCATTCATAGCTAAAGTGTTTAAGTGCTATACAGCTTAATAACTCTCTTTACCAAATGGGAAAATATATGCACTGGTTCATAAAATGTATTTGTGGATTTATTTAGTCATTAGAAAATCTAGAATACTGTTTCTTAAATGTGAAAAAGTCTGTAGACTAAGGAGCCATAATATTGAACAGCTCTTTGTTCCTAAAGCACCTTGGAAATCAATTAACAAATCAGTTAATAATCAAAGCAATGGTTTATTATTTGATTTTATGCCAGAAAGCCTAAATATTCTCACATATTCTATCTTATTGGAAAAAGTATTAATATTTTAAAAGCTCTCCTTCAGTCTCCCTTACTGTTTTGCCTAGAATATTTAAGACTTTCTTAATATAAATCATAAAAATATGTATTTATTGTACTTGACATTTAACTAGATTGAATCACGGATTTTTTTTTTTTTTTTAGCTATCAGAATAAAGGTGTGGACTTTCTAAACTGCAGAATGTTTTCACTGAGTATAATAGGTGGATCTTATGCCCTTTCATCACTAAGCAGTTCAAAAGCAATTGAAACCATGTTAGAATATGTGCTTTTGAAAATGATCACAGATAGCTGTAAAGTCTATTGTGTTAACAATCTCTTCCTTCTATTTAGAATTTCATATCTTAGTCACTAGTGATTGCATTATTTACAGACCCCTTTTTTACATAAACATGACTTTTAGCATAACCCTCTAAATTAACCAGAACTCTTTTGGTTTCACATAACAGAAACCCAACTCAAAATAACTTAAGCAATTTAACTAATAACAGTAATGATGACAATTTATTAGTTCTCTTAGTTGGAATGATATTTGAAGACTTATAAATAAAAGGAATAACTATAGAGCCAGATCCTCAGAGACTCATTTCATCATGAATAGGACTTTTCTTTCTCCATCAGTCTCTTACCTCTTCTTGGCTCCATTTACACACAGGTTCTCTCTACCTGGAACGAAAGAAGGCAAAAGAACCTTCCATGGAAGAGAACTCCTTTCCCCCATCACCAATATATCAAAATAGAGAAGAATTCTGCTTGGTTTATTGCTTGGATTATATGTTTACTCTTTAGATATATTACTGCTAAGAGGAAAATGAGATAATATGACTGTCTATGCATGGAGGTTAGAAAGTTAAGAATAGAATCATATAGAATGATTGTGTCATGATTTCCCAAAGGACAGAAGGCTGGGCAGTCAAAATATCTGGCTACATATCTTAGGGCTGTATTCCCTTTCTCTTATCCCTTGCCCCAAATTTACCCAGAATCTACTCTTCTCAAACTCCCCTCACTTCTTATTTCTTGCATTTTCCCTGAAAAATTAACCTGTGAGTAATATTTTCAGCTTTCTTCCCTTAAAAAATACATAGCAAAGTCATCTATTTCATTATACTCTTAATTTCAACAGACTGAAGAAAGCACCTAGTGTTCTTTCACTCATTCTATGTAGATTATTTCTCTTAGGAAAAATTAAAGAGATAAACTCAAGGGTTATATTCAAAATATTTCATCATACCTCAATAAGGCATTGGCACTAAACAGTCAGAGCTGGTGTTGGTTTACGTGTGGGCATTGCATCCTAGAGTCTTCTGCTATATTGACCAGGCCTTGATTTCCTAGTTGCTGGACCATGACATGGTCCTAGGTATTCTGGGTGATGGAGCAGACAATAGTTGAGGATTCAGGGGAGTTCAAAGTAGCAATTATTTTTCCACTAGGACAGAGACTATTTTAATATTTTGGTAATAATATATAACTGCTGACTATCCAATCTGAGTCACTATGTAGGTGTGTAGGATTAACAGTTACTTAATAGACTTAATCCTGAGTAACTGACTTTAAGAGAGTTAAGTGTTTGGAACATTAATCAAAGATGATTTTTTAGAAAATAGTTGTTCTGTAGCTTGCTTGTTTTGTTTTCCTTTTCTCACATGCACTTCAAATGAGTCACTGAATCCCTTGAAATTATATGCAAATTTTGGAGGGTGAATGGTACATGTGTTTCCTTTTCTAGAAAGAAGACCAATCACTTTTACGAGGATCTTAAACAGGCCAAGTTCATGTATACACACATTAAGATATTAAGAATCACTATCATAAAATGCGATGTTTCTGATTTCTGTAAATGAGGGATCAAGCTTTTATAAGAGTGGTGTAAATAATTATGTTATAATTTAAACAGAAATGTGATCATACATAGTGCATCCCTATGGTATTCCACTGAAAATTTCTCTCTAATGCCTAAAACAGCATTTCTATGTCTACTATTGCAGCCATATTATTCATCACGTGAGGGATTTATTTTGTGTCCATTCAGTTTAGCCCATTACCAATTCTGGTTCATATGAACTCATGGGTAAAATCTACAAATGTTCTCTTATTACTCCTCATGAATTTTTACACAAGGCGATAAGGTATGAAACAGTGCTCAATATCAAAAACAACTGGGCCTAAGGCCTGTCTACTTCTTTTGTAGAACTTTAACCAGAAATGCCTCAGTTTACAATTTACAAGAAGAAAACTGGGCTAGACTTTAAAATATCTGATAAGCCAAAAGGTCAAAAGCCAAATGGGATCAAAAGCTGTCTCTTTGACAAATGATAAAGTCTAACCTTTGGCTCCAGCCAGGCCAGGACATATCCTTAGAGTTACTAAGTATAAACAGTTGGCAAGGAACAAGCCTATTATTAAGACTGATACTTAAACAGTTCTAGCGGAACTTCCTTAAACAGTTCTATGTGTACTTTGTTTATCTTGAAACTTTTTAGGGATAGCTACACAATATGAAAGTGTATTCCTAAGGCCCAGGCAGTAAGTGAGTAAGGGCTATACAAATTGAGGCCAACGGCCCTATTTTGAAAAAAAGTAAAACTTGTTACCTCTTGTTATGAAGGTCTAGGATGCTATTTTCCATAGTTTTTGCAATCTTGCTTGATTATTACATCTGATGACTAAACTCAGGTTTTCCCATATAAATTTATTATACTGAGTTTGTTTTGAAAGAATATGAAATTTTGTAGAGTTTTACGTTATGTTATTAAAATAATGAGTGGCTTCTTCTGCTTTTCCCTTCTGAATGTTTCTTTTCCAGTGTAGCTTATTTTTTTCTTATTGCTTGTTTTTCTTTGTATTTGCTACTCCGTATATCTTGTCAAATGTGGCAGTAATCCCATATACGGTGTCTAATACAATCCATCGGTATGAGGTGAGAGAGAAATTTCATTCTGAAGCTACTTGAGGTGAAACTGTAAAAGGTCCTGGGTTCATTTATTTATTCAGCAAATATATATTATGCAATTTCAAGTTAGGCATCATGTATATTCATAGTGGCAAACAAAATGGACTTGGTCACTTCTCTTAGGGCATTTAAAGTTAAATGGAAGGAGCTGACATGAATTAATTAGGTGAACAAACTAGCCATATAATTACAAATGAACATGAGAGCTATAAAGGAAACAGACCAGAGAGCTTTGAAAAGGGGCAATAGAAGGGGTTACCTCAGACGGAGGGAGAAGAGGTATTATAGCAAGCTACTTTGCGAAGAAAATATTTTAGCTATGATCTGAGGACTGAGAAGCTGTCAGTCAAGGTGGGAGAAAGAAAATTTAAGTAGAAGGAGCAGTATGACCAAAAGTCAACTGAGGAACTGATGGAAGGCTAGTATGGCAAGAATGAGTGGGGGAGAAAATGGCATGAAAGGAAGAACAAGAGGGCGGCGTGGCAGCACTGGTGCTGATCCCCAGGTAAGTGGCGTTCTGCCTCCTTCCAGACACAAAGTAGGATTGCACTTCCTGGCTCCCGCGTGTTAGGTGAGCCCATGCTACTTAGATCTTGCCACTGAGTTGTGAGCACAAGTGACGCATGTGAATTTCCAGCCAATTCTTGAAAATAAGCCTAGTAATGGATTAGATCTCTTCTGCACTAGAATAGCCGTCAGCAAAGCAGGGAGGAAAAGTGGTGTTGGGTACTACATAAGGGGAACCAGAGTTTCTTAGTTCTAGCTCCTATAACAAAATGCCATAGACTAGATGGCTTAAAAAAAACCCCACACACTTACCTCACAGTTCTGGAGGCTAGGAAGTCCAAAATCAGGGCGCTGCTAGATTCAGTGTCTCATGAGGGTCCTCTTTCTGGTTTGCGGTTGGCTGTCTTCCCATTGTATCCTCACGTGATGGAGAACAGAGAGAGGAAGGAAACTCTCTGGTTTCTTCTCATAATGGCACTAATCCCATATATGAGGATTCCACGCTCCTGACCTATTTACTATTTACCTTCCAAAGGCCCTACCCACTAATAGGATTTCAACACATGAATTTAAGGGCACATGAACATTCATTCCATAACATAGAGGGTTAGGAAGATGAGAGGAGAGTTCTCTTTTAGAGACTGAATTGGGAGATAAAACCATTTTGTACAATATCGTAATAGGTTCTGCTACAGTGAGGGATAGAGAGCGGGTGGGGAGAACCCTTCCTTCTTGAAAAGGAAGAAGAAAGAGATGTGCAGTAGTGCCTATGACCCTGAAGAATTTAATTTTCTCAGACTTTAATTGACCCACAGAAATAAAGAGTCTGAGAAGACTTTTGTTAGTCACTTTCCTGTGCACTGAGGAATTATCTGGAGGGGCCCAAGGCCAGTGATGTACAGTTTGTCAGCCCTGCCTGCCCGAATCTTAACAACCTGTGACCTGTCAAGAAGGCAGGTGTCCCCATCCTCCAATACATGTTAGACTCCACCTGGCATAGAGCTGTTTCTAAGGCCTGGTAGGATGTGATATTGAACCTTCTCCCATTAACGTCTTTGGGGAGATTTTGTACTTTGTAAACCCTTACTAACATAAGACTAGGGACGTTATATTAAGCTGTGGTCTTCAAAACACATACGTGTACCTTGGCATTACAAAGGGGTACCTGATTATGGGTAATTTTAAGATCATCATTTTCAAACCCTGCAGTAACATGTGCTCCCTTTCCTAAAACAGATCTGCTGGAGAACAAACCCAGATGGAGTTACACATTCTCCTTTCCCAGCTGCCCTTTTCACAATTGCCCTTCTCCTACTCTGCAAGAGAAACACTCATCTCTTCCCCAACTCTAATGTCACTATGGTGCATTTCCATGTAGTCTAAAAAATTTCTAGTAGAAATCAAAGGGAGAATTTGAAATACTGTCTTGGTAGTAGTATTAACAAAGTAAATAACTCTCATGACTGACTAAACATTTTGTATGCAGGAAGAGTGGCTATCAATTCTTTGTTTTTAACAAAATTGAAGGTAGACTGACTTCAAGTACAGACCTGACAGTTGAGAATAATTTTCGATATTACATGACTGGGTTTTTTGGAATGTATCAAGATTTCAAGGAATTTAATGATGTTGCTATAACAGAACTCTTTCCATTTCCATATGCTTATTCATATGTAGTACTTACTATAAAACTAAAATATAGAAAAAGAATTTATGCCAAACTTTGTCTCATTCTAGCAGTGAGACATATTAACACACAAATAAATGAGCAGTTTGAGAAATTCAAGACCATTCATCTCATTTGGAGATGAATTTCCAATAAAATTTTGGTTTTTATGATAAACAGTCATTAAAACTTAAAAGATATGTTGAATAATTATGTACTAAACTATATTATTATAATGATAACCACTCAGAAGAAAAATTTTAATATTTAAAGCACATGATAACAGCATATTTTTTAAAAATGTAACAAATCTCTATGCTTTTATATTGCAGAGAAGTATGGCAGGGCTATAAAATGCTTTCAAGGTTAAAATATATTACAAGTTTGATAACATTTTCTAAGGAAATGGAATGGAAATACAAGTTTAAGAAGTAATGTTCCCAATATTGAATTTTTAGCTGTTAAGGAAGATTTCATTTATGTTTCTTTAAATGGATAATGAGGTATACCAAATTGCCATGACATTTAGCTTTCATTAGATACGTTTTTAGAAAATGATTTAACAATTTTATTTTAATGCATTAATTTTACAATTGAATAACTGATCCCTTGCAAATATTTAAACCCATGATAAAAAGAAAGTTAGATATTGTCTTGAAAATATGTGAGGGAATAGTTTACAAAAATAATTTTAGATATCATAAAACCAAAAACTTGAAGATGACTGGCATTGAAGGTTTTATTTTCAGGTATGACCTACTATTCTAAAAATCCTCCTAGATTGTTGTCAATTATAGCTATCATTTACCCAATTTTGATCATTAGGTATGCTTAAGATCCATAAGCGTGACGTGTAAGCATGACATCCATAAGCATGATTGGCAAGACTTGGATTTGATAGCATGCCATGTCAGCAGACAGCAATCATCCATAGAGAATTGCAGCCTTGAGGAGACTTACTAGCCTGTAATCTTTGAATTTCTTGGGGTTAACGTTTTGAAGAGATGTAATTGAAAAAGTTAATGTGGGTATCGAGGGGTGTGCCATATGGCAAGTGTTGGGGACAAGGGGCTTCTGGCTTTCCTGGTCAGAATAAAGGCCCACTAGCGTGTGGACAAGATCACTAGAAACATTAAGGAATAGCAGAGGAGAACATACTCAATTTAAAAATAAGAAATGGAGAAGAGAAGATTAGGAGGGGATCGGATTTATTTTTTTTTAAGTTGGAAAAAAAAAAAAGGTAAGAGCAGAAAGGGGAGAAAAAGAATTAAAACCCCAACAAAGAGAAAGGTGAACAGGTAAAATTAATGGTAAGGTGAAATGTATTAAATGGAACCAAAGTTTAGAAATAAAATTAGAGCAGACAAAATGCTAAAGTCAAAGAGTAGAATTATGTAACAAAAATAAACATGTGAAAGGAATTAAATTAATAATTAAGAAATTTAGAACTACAGAATATTTAAAAAATCAAAATAAAACTTAAAAAGTAATAAATACCAAGAGTTAGAAGTGAAAGATTGGTTGGAGGAAATGGATGAAAAACAAGTGTTCAGATGAACATGGTGCTTAGTACTGAGTGGGCAGAGAGCAGTGTGGCCCCTTCTCTCTCTTCCTTCCTTCTCTTAATACGAACAGCTGAGGCAAGGAAGCAAGTAGCTAAGCTTGGCCCCAAACAAGCAGCTACCCTGTATTTAACATTGTGCTGGAAAGGCTATTGGAGTGGGATATTCCTACCTAGATGAAGTAGGCACTTTTTATCTAGTCAGCACTTGACAGGCCAATGTGGGAGCGACTGGGTTGGTAGGACTTTGCATCACCTTCCAAGATGCACCTCTATTATGAGGCTGCATTTGCCCACGGTAGGGTTGTCTCTGAAAGCCAATAGAGAAAAGAGTGTTGTCAAGTATAAGAAGGGCTTTATCCAGAGCAGAGCCCTGCTGCCCTATTCCCTACCTCCAAATAGAAACAAGTCTGTGTCCTCAGCTTTGGATGCCCTTAATAGAAGAAGGGTCATCTTACGCCACTCTGTCCATTCAGTGAAGCACTGCAGTGAATGAGAATCTGAATCTTAGACTAGTCCAAGGCCCAGAATGTCCTGAAAGTTAATACCACCAAGTAAGAGAAAGGAAGGTCTCAAAGAAGATTTTGGAGTATATGGGGCAATACAAGGGATAGTTGGTTGAGTAGGACTGATGGTGCATTTATGAGTCTCAACTTTTTTTTTTTTTTTTGAAAGAGCCAGCTTTCCTTCTAGTGCCACTGCTTCCCAAAGCACAGAGTTTCCGCTCATTTTCCCAGACCATATCTACTCTGGGAGTAGGAATTGTTTTCTACCGTGGGCCCTGCAGATGCTGCTATATCACAAGCTGCTGGGACCATTCTCTGGTCCTACTATGATCTCTTGTCTGAGAGGTTCACAAGCTATGAATAAATTTTAGCTAAAGCATGGATATGCATATGAAATAACCTGAAAGCTTGGACCATTTGCTTCAAAAACTGACTCCATGTCAAGAATGTGCTGCTATGGCCCTTTAGTGAACATTTCTTAAATGCAATACCTGACAGTCATTTGTCAGATTCCTCTTATGCCTTTTCTCAGAGGTACCTGTCTTGTAAGCATCATGCCAGTTAGTATGTTTTTCTGGTAATTTTCTTTTCCTGGGAAGATCATTTTGCATTAAGACATGTATTTCTGGAAGCAGAGAAATGTCTGACTAAACTAAACTTTTATATGGAAGTTAAAATATGAATGTGTGCCTATTTAGTATTATAGCATGTCAGAGCTTTCCCTAAAAATATCAGGCAAAAGTATCTGATGTGGGTAAGAAAACAGTTTCTTCTAATAATGAAGAAAAGGAAAAACAATTTTATTACATTAGTATTACTATACTGTTATTACTACACTTCACAGAGACCTTTTAAAAATCCTGGTATGATAAACATACAGAGCAAACATTAATGTATATTTTAAAATTTTACTGTATGAATATGAATGTTATCAGACCTCACAAAGCCTATGAAAGTAAATGAGGTTTCATTAACACCACTGTCCTAATTTTAGTGTGTCTAACCTTCCCATCTGCACGGTTGCAGACCCCAATCTCCTCCATTCTCCCCTGTCTCCCATTCCTGTCAAAATATCCTCTCATTATTTGTGAGTGTCCCAGATGTTTAATATGTGCTGAGGACACTTGTGCTCCTTGTCACCCTTATCCTAGTCCCTCTAGTTGCTGCCTTGCAGGAGAAGGCTGGACTGTCAGTCAGGGCCACACCCAGGAAGGGCCTGATGACTCTGACTGCCAGTGATGTACTTGCGGTCTCTGATACTGATACATGTCGGTTGGTGAAGGAACTGGCTCCCTTTCCAACTCCATGCTGTCTTTTGTCATCTAGACCTAAAGCAGAACTGTTTTTACTTAGAGGCTCTTTGCTTTTTTGTTTGTATTTGGACATAGCTACTTCATAATCTGACTATCACGCCTCTTTCCATCTGGGCTAAAACCCAAATCATCCTGCTAAAGGAGGAGTTAAGGAAGGTGGAAAACACTGACATTCCCCACACCCCCAGTGTATTAGTCCACTTGGGTTGCCATACAAAATACCATAGACTGGGTGGCTTAAATGAAACAAATTTATTTTTTCACAGTTCTGGAGGCCAAAAGTCTGAGATTAGAGTGGCAGCATGTTTGAGTTCTGATGTGGACTCTCTTCCAGGTTGCAGGTGGCCACTTTCTCACTGTGTTTTCACACAATGAGTATCTCTTCCTCTTTTAATAAGGGTACTTGCCCTCTTGGATGATGACTCCACCCTTAGGACTTCATTTAATCTTAGTTTCTTTCTGAAGGCTCTACCTTCAAGTATAGTCATATTGGGAGTTGTGCTTCCATCATATGAATTTTTGGAGGGGACACAATTCCGTCCATAGCATCTGCTATTCACTTATCTGTCTTATTTACCTTCCCTTAACACTGAAAATCCCAAGTATAAAACTCCTTCTTAGCTTACCATCCAAAGTATTAATAAAAGTGGCTGCGCACATCAACTCAGGCAAAAGGAACATGACAGGTGCTGTGATCACAAACAGACAGATTCCAAATTCCATTTTGGGCACAGTTAGGACAACTGTGTATATAATAGATATCATAGAATTCATAACTTCTATGCAACATGAAAAAATTTTCTTTCTGTAATTCTTATATTTCCTTACATGCATCAGGAATCATACTTCTAACCAATAATTATTTATCATCTACCAGACCTTGGTAAGCTATTTAACCTCTACACCACTAACTCTCATGGCAAAAAGAGAATTAATGAAGACTGTCTCACAGAACTTTTGAAAATTAGAGGCAATAATGTGGATCCAGGATTATGCCTGGAACATAGGTTAGTGACTCGATATATGATGCTTAGAAGATGATGTTGATGATGTTGATAATGATCTTGATGAAGATACCTGCTTACTTTAAAGGGTGCTATGCAGTAATCAAAATTATCTTTTTGTTCACTATAAGAAACTACAGCATTTTTAGGAGGAGGAGTTTGGGAAAATTATACTACTAAATTGAATAGGCAATGAGATACTGAAATTTTCAAAATGTTGGGAATTTGGGATATGTTAAGACACAGTTAGAATAGAGTAATGTCAGAAACATAGTGGAGTAGGAAGCCCTGAGCCCCTTTTCCCTTCACAAACACACCAGTTTAGCAACAATCATGGGCAAATTCCCTTTGTGAGAAATTAGAAACTAAATGAAAGTTTCCTGTACCACAGACGAATGTGAAATCAGACTCAACAAAGCCAGTAGGGAGATTTGGGATACCTTGCTGGAGACCCTGCCCTGGTGCTGTGCCTTATGATCAGAAAGAGTCTCCTATCTTCCAGCCTCCACCAGAGCAAGGAAGGAGTTGATTCATGTGTCTAGCTACCTAACTTTTCCAAGGGGGCACTCCAGAGGACTATATTCTGTCTTGCCAATCTTGGAGTTCTGATGGGTCTGGAATAGCCTAGCTTCCCAGGGTGAAAGGATACAGTCATTTGGGATGGCAGATGCTGCTGAACCTTCTCATTGCTCAGCACAGATTGAGTGGATTAAAAATCCCAGTTCTCAGCTTCCCCCTAAGGAGAGAAAGAGTTAATCTATGTGCCTGATGCCCCAAACTTTTCCAGGTCTGCCCCCTAAAACTCACATCTATCTTACTACTCTTGGAGCTTTGACAGGCCTCCACAGTCTAGTTACCTGTAAGAGAATGTAGACAGCAATTTAGGCTAATAGATGCCATAGCTTCCTGACAAGGCTCAACACAGAATGAAAAGACAAAAATTACAGCTCCCTGATTCTTTATGGGGAAGAAAAGAATTGGTAGAGGCCCACAGAATCTCTAGCCAGGCTAATTGGTGATGGCCCTTTTCTGTACAAGGCTAGTGCATGAAGAGGTAATGCCTTCTTTTACTAGTGCACAGGCACCAACACAGAGAATCAAAGGAAATGAATAACTAGCAAAAATGTTCCAAACAAAAGACCAAGGTAAATCTCCAGAAACTGACCCTGATGAAATGGAGGTATATGATTTACCTGACAGAAATTAAAAATAACTCTCATAAGATGCTCACTGAGGTCAAAAGTAAGAATTTCAATAAAGAGATATAAATATTAAAAAAGTTCCAAGAAGAAATCATAGAGTTGAAGAACACAATAACTAAATTAACTGAAAAATTCATTAGAGGGGTTCAACTGCTGGTGAGACCAAGCTTAATAAAATGATCAGTGAACTTAAAGACAGGTAACTGGAAATAATTTGGTCAAAGTAGCAAAAAGGGAAAAAGAATGAAGAAAGCTTACGGTATTCTTTTATAGAAAAAAACAAAACAAAACAAAAAAAACCTCTAAAATTCACAAGACCACAAGACCATGAATAGCCAAATCAATCTTGAAGATAACAAAACTAGAGACATCACACTTCCTGGTTTCTAAATATATTACAAAACTACAGTGATCAAAACAGTATGGTACTGGCATAGAAACAGACATATAGACCGATGGAACAGAAGAGAACCCAGAAATAAATCTATGCATACAAGATTGTCTTAATCCATTTGGGCTGCTATGCAAAATAACACAAATTGGGTAGCTTATAAACAACAGAAATTTATTTCTCACAGTACTGGAGGTTTGGAGGTCCCAGATCAAGGCACAGTTAGTGTGAGTGCCTGCTTCCTCATAGACAATGCTTTCTTGCTGGGTCCTCACATGGTAGAGCATGTGGCATCTCACTGAGGTATTTTTTATAAGGGCATCAATCCCATTCATGACTTCTCTGCTTTCATTACCTAATTATCTCCCAAAGTCCCCACCTTCTAATACAGAGTTTGGGGAATTAAGATTCAGCATATGGATTTGGGGGGACACAGGCATTCAGTCCATAGCAATGGTCAACTGATGTTTCACAAAGGTGCCAAAAATACACAGTGAAGGTTGGATAGTCTCTGAATCAAATGGTGTTGGGAAAACTGAATATTCACATGTGAAAGAATGAAATTAGACACTTATCTTACACTATACACAAAAATCAACTTAAAGTGCATTAAAGATTGGTCTTGGCAATGGTCTCATGGATACAACACCAATAGCACAGGCAACAAAAACAAAAGTAACAGCTGGGACTACATTAAACTAAAAAATTTCTGCACAACAAAGGACAAAATCAACACAGTGAGAAGGATACCTATAAAATGGGGGAAATATTTGCAAACCATATATAATATCTCATAAGAGGTTAATCTCCAAAATATATAAGGAACTCTTACAAGTTATTAGTAGAAAAACTTAATAACCTAATTTAAAAATGGTTTAAGGACTTGAAGAGACATTTCTCCAAAGAAGACATACAAATGGCTGACAGGCATATTAATAAATGCTCAATGTCATTAATTATCAGGGAAATGTGAATCAATGCCATAATGAAATATTACTTCATACCTACTATAGTAGGATTGCTACTATCAAGAAGGCAAAATAACATGTATTGGAGAGGATGTAGACAGATTGGAACCCTTGCACACTGCTCATGGGAATTGCAACCCTTGTATACAGCTGCTGTGGAAAACAATATGGAGGGTCCTAAAAACAATGAAAAATAGAACTAATATATGATACAGCAATCTCACTTTTGGGTATTTATTCAAAAGAATTGAAATCAGGATCTCAAAGTGTGAACAATGGCACTCCTGTGTTCATTGCAGCATGATTCATAATGGCCAAGATGTAGAAACAACCTAAGTGTCCCTTGACAGATGAATAGTTAAGAAAATGTGATATTTACATGCACTGGAATATTATTCAGCCTTAAAAAGGAAGGAAATCCTGCCATATGCAACAACATGAATAAACCTTGAAGACATTATGCTAAGTGAAATAAGTGAGTCACAGAAAGACACATATTGCATGATTCCACTTATATGAAGTATCTAAAATAGTCAAATTTATAGAATCAAAGAGTGGAATTGTGGTTACCAGAGGCTAGATGAAGGGAGAAATGGGAAGTTACTAATCAGTGGGCATACCATTTCAGTCAAACAAGATAAATAAGCTCTAGGGATTTGCCATACAACATTGTACCTGTAATCAACAATACTCTTGTAAAAAAGACACAGTGGTATTCTAATGTTATTTCTTTTCTTCAACTCAACTATTATAGAATTTCTAAATTTGGGGAATGTTATTACATTTATAGAAATAACAGCTCGTTTATTATTTTGAGACATAGATCAATTTATAAGGAAATTAAAGAGAAACTCTAGTACATCTTTCTCCCTGAAGTTTGAGAATCTAGACTGAGCTTTCCTGCCTGTCTCTCTCAGTTCTAGTTTATATTTGCAGAGGTGTGGAGACCTGTGTCTGGGCCAAGCCAATCTTTTTCCTTATTGTGTTAGTCTGTCACATCAATGCCCTTACATTACGGGAGAGGACAATGAAGGATGCAGGGCACCTTAGTATTTTTTCCAGATTTAGAAGACTTGAGGAATATAGATAAGTGAAATGTGGACATATATCAGTTAATACATCAAACATCAGAGGAGAAAATTTAGTTGCATCAAGAGAGGGCAGAAAATGTTGTCCTTTATTGCTCTTGTGTTTGAAATTTCTTTCCTCCTTTATTATTTTAATGTCCATGATCATTGAGGAAGCATCAGAAATTTCAGAGAAGTAGAGCCGTTTCTCTGGAAAAATTATAGATGGTGATGGATGACGAATGACATAGTTGTGTGACAGTATAATGCTGTGTTTAATATTGAGCTCCCCACTAGATTATAGAAAGAACATATGGCACATGCTACAAAATGAGACCAAGAATTGACAATGATATGGTTAGTTGAATTAGATAATTCTAGGCCCTAAATTGAATATTTCATTTGATTTTCTAGGTCAACAGTCTACATTGTTGCAATGGACCGATTTGGTTGTAAAAACTACCATCTTATCAAGCAATTGTTTGAAAACATCTCCATGTACTAACTAGAACTACCAAGCAAGAACATATTGTATGTAGGGAAATACAACTTATTAGTAACAAGTATAAGAGCATATAAACTACTCACACAATTAATCATCATAAGATATAATATATTATTAGAATGTGCATGTAAAACATAAATTTTACACATGAAATAAGAAATAGTTCATACCTCCCGCCCCATACTTACATCATATTTGCAGTAGCCTAGCAACTTAGAAATCTGGATTAAACATAGATTCTGTCTTATATGCCTAATTTCTTAATAGCAGAATAAGGAGCTAAAGATCTTCTTGGGAGAAAGAAATTTATACTCAAAACCTGCTTTTCTGAACCCTTTCGAGTTGAGCAAAAAAAAAATCCAAAAATACCCAGGAATCATAATGCAATGTATCTACTGAAGGTTTGTTAGGAATGATTCACTAGTGTACTTGATTTTCTGTTCTACATTAGGGTATAGGCTTTTCCTAGAGGGTAAGAATTACCTGCAGTTCCTGCTCTTTTTGCAGTCAAGGAAGTGTAGGATGATGGATAAGGTGTATAGAACAGCAGCCTCACCAAATGCCCTTGAAAACTCAAGCAAATAGATGACATTACATTTCATTATCTGACCCTGATATGGCATGACATTTATCGGGAGCAGAAATGCTGATATAATTGAAGGGTTTTGAAATGGCCCTTTAGGAAATGTGATGAGTTGTCCATTGAATCCAAGAGAAGAAGGTGGAGAAGTAATACAGGAGAGACTTGATTTCACATGCAACTTGTTTAGGAGACTGGATCTTAATAGTTTTTATTGGCGTATTCCCAACTGTTCATGTGGCCTGATGCTGGTTTGGGTGATCAAATCTCAAAGTGTTTCATTGGACGGTATAAAATTTCTTAAGTGGAAGATTGGAAAATAAGAAGATTGCAAAGCTAACTGTGCCCATCAGTAATACTACATGGATTTTTTTTTTCTAATTGAAAACAGTACCCAGAGAGAGAGAGCTCTGATTATCAGAGTTTTGCTCTGATGTGAGATGTAGTTCTACATAGCAGCATAAACTCTGGAACTACACATTTGGGTTTCAAATGCTAGTTCCTCTCCTTACTAGCTATATGACCTTGAGCAAATTATTTAACTTGTATTCTCATTTTCCTCATTCATAAAATAGGCACAAAAATAAAACTTACCTTATAGCTTTATTTCAAATATGAAGTGAGTCAATATGCTTAAATTATTTAAAGCATTCTCTGGTATACAGTAAGCCCTCCATAAATGCATTTTCATTGTGACAAATGAAAATTTTTGAAAAATTAAAATAGCTTTATTATTTTTTATTTGATTATGAAAGTGATATGTGCTTATGATTTGAAAGATTTTAGAGAAAGATACAAAGAAGAGAAAAAAAATTGGGCTCAATTTTCCCAAAGATAAGTATAGGGAACATTTAGGTATTCTATTAATAGTTCCAGGCAGTTTTTTGTGTACAAAGCACACATAATATATAGGATTGTGTCATGTGCATATCTCATTGGGCCAATCTCCAAGTGATCCCTACTCCATCAAACCCCAAAAGTAAACATACATACTGACCCGTAACACTGTCGGCACCCATGCTACTAGAAGGCAGTATCTTCTATAAAGTTTTTCCTGAATACCTTACTCACTTTTGAATCCCATTATTATTCTTCTATGTGTACATTCCACATTTGCTTCTTTATCCAACAAATATTTATTGACTATAAATATTCCTTACTATATCAGGCACTGTTTGAGATGTGGTGTTACAGTGGTGAACAAAGACCAACAGAGTTCCTGCCTTCATGGAACATAAGTCTTTGGGAGAAGAAATGCACTAATCAAATAACCACAGATATACATCCATAATTTAGAAAGAGTGGTAAGTTTTATAAGGAACATCACAGAGTATTTGCTCTGTAATATATTCACTTATAGGATGAATTACAATTATAGGAGCTACAATTACAGAGAGGATATGCACGTTATGAACTGTATCATTGTAAAAATAATAATTAGGAAAAGGGAGGGGAGGAAATGAGGGAGAAGAGGCTAGAAGGAGAGAAAAAGCACTAAGACACTCTTTAGTCAAAGAGAGGAAATTGTCTACAAATATTTTAAAAAATAATACCAAGGTCTTCAAAGTTTTCATAACCTCTTTTCTTAACCCTAGAAGGATCTTTTTCAGATATAATATCTTGTGGTTATAAAAAAATTAATTTTATTTTCAAGTTACTTTTCTTCTGTTAATCTTAATTACAGTTAATTTTAAATAACAGTGTACAATACAAATTTTTAGAGGATATTTAACCTATCACTCTCTCTCTCTCTTTTTTTTCTCTCTCTCTCTCCTCCCCTCATAAAGGGCATCTGTGATGGAAATCAAGATTTTTCTTAATCTCTCATAGGATAGTCTTTAGAGATATTTACAAATTTTCTTCTCTTCTCCAAGTTATCTCTGTTTCATTTGGGGTCATTTTATCTTCTTTGTGTATCTTGGGCTGTCTCTTTTAAAACAAGCTTTCTTCAGATGCCTGATGAGCCATGATTATCATTTTATTCAGGTTTAAAGGATGAAAAGCTGGCTTGTACTTGCTTTGAAGCGATGGGGCTGTAAATTAACAGTTGCCCTGGGAGATCAGAATTTGCCAGATTATGAAGGTCTTTTGTCTGAAGGAATTTTATCTATCTATCTATCTATCTACCTGTTTATTTATTACAATGCAGTTTTTCTTTTTAGTAAAAATCCTCAAATAATTTAGTGTGGCACAGAGTCCTATCTACTGCATATCCTCTTTCCTACAGGGTTGACTGGTGGCTACTTCTACCTATAGTGACTTAAAATTATAATCCCTATTGTCAGCTCTCCATGTCACTCTGGTACCTTTCCTGGCTTCATTGTACATTATGTTTTGGAATTCTAAGCCTTTCTGGTTGTGCAAGGAAATCTCTCTCTCTTCCCACTTCCATCTCTCTCTCTCCCTCTCTCGTATCCCTTCTAGACAGTCTAATCTGTGGTTTCCTGTACTTTATTTCACTGATTGTCACTTCTTGATCTACTTTGTCTTCTATAAATCTGTTGAAATCTTTTGTTTTCTAATCACTCTCTCCCTTCCCCTACTACCATTATGGTTTTGTACTTTCCCCCTCTTTAGTGACATCTGAGATTGGAGTGGTAGTAAATGCATATAACCAGATTGGTCGTGGAAATAGAAACCATTCTAGGTAGTTCACATAGGATATTATATAATACAGGTAACTGAAAGCTTATATAGTCATACTAAGAGCTCAGAGTTAGATGATCAGAGATGCTGCCACTAGAATTCAAGAAACCAGGAAGTGGAAAGATCACAGGCATCTACCACTAGTGTTCTCAGGTGCCTACAGAACAAAAGTAGATGATTCTCAGCAAAACTGCTAGTGTTTTTGGATTTTGTCAATTACATGATATCATGTATTCACTATCACAGCATCATACAGAATAGAGAAATCACATTTTTATTGGGAAAAAAGTGGATATATATGACAATGCCAAAACAGATAGAACTTTTAATTCCGTTGATGTTTCTAGTTTCCTGAAGAAACTACTAGAAATAATGTACTTGTATGGGTTACACTTTTCCAAGAAAAAAAAATATTTTAACATATAGATTTGAGTTAATGTAACTATTCAGAGTTCTAGAACAATGAATAATTATGATTTGAGATTTATTTTGCATTGTAAAAATGAACAAGGAAGATTTTAATTTTATGGTGTTATGGCATCTGTCTTATGGATGACAATACTGCCTTTTTCTTCTCTTTTTCTAAAATATTATGGGGAATAAGACATTGGCAATATAACGTATTTTTATTGCATTTAAACAGTAAATGTGTGTATTGTTAGGGGGGTGTTCTAACTTTTATGATCTTTCTTTTAGTAGCTCTCACTTAGCTTCATCCCATAAAAGAGCTTGATGTAGAAATACTCCTTAGCAGCTCTTAAGTTTATTTCAAATTCTCTTCCCCAGGAGATGAGTAATAGTATGAATTACATTTTCTGGAGATATTACTTTCATTTATATCTTTATCAATTTGGATAGACAATTTTGTAATAACAGTTCTAAGAGACAAAACAAAAAGAGTAAGATTTTGTAAAGTATAAATAATCCTTGTGGGGATGTTATTATTTAACTCTGAAGATGTTATTTCTTTCACTTTCCATTATTTTGGTTTGAAAGATTGCTTGCAGAATGACAATAATCTCTTAGCACAGTATGAAGCTGCAGATCAAATGCAAAAAAAGCCAAAACAAAACAACAACAAAAAAACCCCAAGAAGACCCAGAGTTTAGTACACTATTAATTTTATTCATTTTAATCATACTCAGAGTTTTAGGTTTTAGTGACTCTAAGAAGAGGCAAGATTAATAGCAATCAACATAGCTCGAAATGCTCAAAACTTTACATACTTGGGAGGCTTTAAAATTTCACCTTTTAAAAAAGTGTTCTTTAAAAATCAATTTTTGGTACCTTGCTGTTCCATAGGTTTAATTAAATTGAAGTTCAACTTTAGTGTATTTTCTTGCCATTATTCCACACTTAAATGTAGAGGATCTAAAAACCAATAAACTACAAAGCTGTAGATTTGGAGTATTTCCCTCTTTCTAGAAGAATAGTCATACTTACACAAACATATATAGTTTTAGGGGACTACAGGCTCTTGCTATATATAAAAAGGGCTAAGCTCTTCTTCCTATTAAAGGAAGAAGATGATTGTAGTCGCATGATTGTAGTCACTCGTAATGCCGTGTCTCTAACCTAGAGGCAATAATATATAACTTCTTTCTGAATATGACATCTATTTTCTTCAAATGAAAAATGGCTTCAGTCATAAGTACCTATATCCAAGTCTTATTTCAATCGACTCTACATTAACAAGACACTAAAGGTGGGAATCCAGTATCATATTTGCATTAATTGGTTATTGATTATTTAACTCAGTATTTATAGAGTGCTAGTCAAATAACACTGTGCAAGTCAAATAATAATAATGATACTGTGCAAGTCAAATAATACGTATTCTCTGCCCTCAAAGATCTCATAGCTAGCTAGTGAGAGCCCAGCATAGAAATTAAAAATAAGAGTAATATGATTTTCTAAGTGTAAGATAGAGATAGTACCGCAGGGCTGGGGACACCCTAGAGGGCTGCTCAGGAAGACTGGAGGAAGTGAATGAGGAAAGGCTCAGAGAGGAGGTGTGGCTGGAGCTAAGTATTAAAAAACGAGGAAGATTGATCCAGATATCACTCTTTTTTCATTTTTTCATGACTAAATTCCACTAGCATAATTTAGGCTTCTAAGACATGTGTGCTTTCGAATGCCTCATTGCAGATGACCAGTAGGGGTTTATGTGAAGATGAGCATATCCTAACATTTGTATTTTGGTACTTCCCAAATTTTAAACCTACAGGTATTTGCTAGGTTGGTTACTGGTCTTTATTTCCATTTTACATAGCATCTTTACTGATAGTCTTGGATTGCTATAGCTTTTACTTTCATTACCTAAATGTCTCTTAGTTTCCAATTTCTTCTGTGTAGAGACTTTGGTTTTATCCAATGCAAGCTGGCATTCAATTACTTATCTAAATCATGAAAGAACTCAACACTTTTATTTGCCTCAGTGTATGATTTAAATACCAATTCTAAAACAGTTGTTTAGATGTGTAAGAAAATTCCTTTAATTTGCTGTTGATAGATATTGGAATAGGTTTCCTAGTACGATATTAAATGCGCCATCCAAAGAAATCTTTAGGCTAGATAAACACTGATATTAAATAAATAGGTATATTTCTACCTGGAGATAGTCATAATAATATCAAATTAGAGCTTGTTTGTGTGTGTGTGTGTGTGTGTGTGTGTGTGTGTGTTTATGTGCACATGCTGGCTTCTATGTACAAAATGGTGATCATCAAAGGTAGCTGTCATCAAAAAGTCACAGATCATAAACGCAGAGAGAGACACTTTATTTTAAAAATGTGGAAACTTAGGATCAGAAAGATAAGATAGGTTGCTCGAAATTGAGAGCAGAGCCCAGAACTTGGGCCTCTTAACTTCTCTTTGAAAATAATCATTGTGCTTTCAAAGTATAGATATATGGAATCATGGAACAAGAAGAAACTAAGTGACCATGCAGAGCTCATTGTCCTTCCCCATCCTCAACACACATGCTAATAAACCCTGTGCTATCTTCCTTACATTTGCAGAGAAATCCATTTGGCATACAAACACTGATCACTGATCTTGGCCGTTCTTTTTTGACAGATTGTCCTGCTACTGCTGCTTCTCTTCTTCCTTCATCATTCATATGATGACAGACATCTGAGCAAAGTCTCAGTAAAAATGTGTTTGGGGGTTGGCACTTCTGATTCTCAGTGCAGCATACAAGCCTCAGTAGGAAAAGACATTTAATATTGGCCAGTGGCCTTTTGTATTTTAAACTGAGATAGAAAATGCTATGATGGGTTCATTCAAGGGAGACTCAGTATCTTACGATGAAGAAATCAGGCAATTTTCGGGAGTAGAAGTGGGAGTGTGATTCATACGTAAATTGATATTTTCTTTTATGAGTTTTTTGATGTGGCAGTTACCCAAGTTTTATGCTGAGATGAGATGAAAGGCAATGAGCAGTTACTGCAGGGTTTCTCATCTTCCTACGATTTCATTAGGAAAATCATACAGCAAGGACACAGAAGTTCATGCAACTTCCTTCTTTTATTAGTATTTACATGTTGTCTTTCTTTCCTTCCCTTCCCTTCCTCACTTTTCCTTTCTCCTTTCCCCCTTGGTTTCTTTGTTAAGCCTTTTCTTGCTTCCTTTTATCTCTCCTTATAAGTGATTTTTCTTCTCGCTGTTTCCACCCTCTTTCCATGATTCCTTTACTCTGTGGTATAAGAGGAAGAGTGAAGTTAAGAGAACAGGCTCTGTAGTCAGACTGCCTGGCTTTGAATCCTGTCTGCCATTTACTAACTGGGTGACCTTGGGCTAGTTAGTCACTGAACTTCAAGCTCCAATTTTTTTATATCTTATTGAATAAGTTTCTATCAATTGGAGTTATTGTGGGGATGAGGTGAGACAATATGTGAAAGTGCTTAGAACAAGGCACATACCTACCTATTTTTGTAATACACAATCATGACTTTCATATGTATATAAAATTTATATTAATGCTCATTCTAATTTATATATTTTCCATAGAGGCCTTGGTCTTTCCCATATAATAAGCTATAGGTATAAATTATCCATTTAATGCTACTGGAAAGGAGAACAGGCTGGGTTGTTCTAAACCAATTTTTATAATTTATTTATATTTGGTTTGAAGAAAGTCATCAGGAAATCAACCACAGAGACGTGTGCACACCTTGGAGACATTATGTACACTGACTCTCTTTCCTTCCTTCTTGGCCTGGACTCCTATGTAAGTTTGTCATTGTTGCTGAATGTTTGGAGCTTTTATGAGGTTTTATTTTTTGATTTTATAGTATTACTTTGCTTCAGATATTTAATTAAATTTAACAGATATTTTCAATCTATAATACAATCTTATATAACAACAATAAATTGAAAGTATAAGGTCTGGTCCTTGGACTGTAGAAGCTGTCCATGCCAGTCTGCTGGGAAAGCTGATGTCTTTGCAGTTTGAAACGTATGGCAGTGTTGTTGATGCTGTTGATCTTTGTGATGGCCTAAATGATTGAGCCATTTTTTTCTTCTCTTTAATCTTTGGTAATGACTTCACATCTATAATTATCTCTTTGTATGTGTTGAGTTGCCTCTTGATGCCTATAAATATTGCCACATTGTAGACATTTTATGATCAGAGATAAACCTTGGAATTTCTTATGCAACATATTATGTATTCATCTTGCTTTCTTCTCTCCATAGTTTTTGTCTGTTTGTTTGTTTCCTGCAGGTAGAAATATCCAGGCACGAGAACATTTGATACAGTGCAAAATATGCTTGTCCAGGAGAGAATACTTAATATGAAAAGACTTATGGAATCTTGATGACTGCCTTTAGTTTGTAATTCACTTATTTTCAAATGTTACTATTAAGATTGTATACCATGTGAGAAGTATCTAACACTACCTTGGCAAAGTACAAAAGGGTTCCTAGTTGCTTTAAAGAATTAGCTATGGTCTCTTCTGTATGTGGCTTGCTCTCAGAGGGTGACTAAGACATGACAAGGAATAAGATGTTTTTTCTCTCAAGAGAAATGGAGGCTCTGGACAATAGCACCACATGAATTCCATGTAGAACTATGTTTATATCTACAAACTTCTAAAAAAAAAACCCCAACCAAACCACAACTATTGAGCAAAATTTTCAATTTTCAACCAGCAAGATGCAGATACCATCTATATATCTAATAACTCTAGAGCTTCATTTATGGAGTGATTACTTCTCAATCAAAGCAAAAATTCAGAGCAGTTTATGATTTAATGATTAGTATTTTTATAAGAGCTGGTAATAGGGGTTGAAGTATAAAATTGAAGTAACTAATAAGACTCAGCCTTTCATGAGCTTTTATTTTAATGAGCTAAAATAATTAAAGTATTCCACATATAGTGAGAGAGGTTTTATCCTCAACACAGTTATCAAAGAATTCCAGGTTCGCTTAATTGTGAGAATCTTAAAGAAGAAAAGAACTCATTGTTTAAAAGTTACCTCATAAGTTTTGCAATAAATGGAAGAACAAGAATGAACATTTAGGGTATTGAGAGTTAATGTCTATTGTTAATTATCTGACATAATACTTAGGACTGACTCAGGCAGTGAAAAGAAATAGTTCTTTATATTATAATGTAACATTAGTTTTGAATGTGCATACACCTAATATTAACTATTAATTTCTGTATAGTATATAATTGGTCATTTTGTTTTTAAAATATAACGTCATACATAAAATGCCAATTTAAATGGTTACGAGCTTAAAAAGAATTTCCACAAAGTGTGCATCTCTGAGTAACAGCTGGGTGTAACTAAAATGGAAACCGATTCATTTATTTGGTCAACATTATAGTGAGATAAATGACAAGGACTGTAGACATACTCAACTTTAATTAGGACAATGTCATTCTGTGTCCAAAGGTGGAATTTCCATCCAACCAGCAGGCTCGTCAGCGTTTACCTTTTGTTCATAAAGGAAATTGGTGAGAGAGCGGAGACAGATAATCACAGCATCTCTCTGCATTGGGGAAAAGCAAGACACAGCTCACATCCTGCTGGCAATCTGTCAACACTCTCCTCTTTCTATACAACAACACCATACTTGTCCCAAAAAAGATACACTGTTTTTTTTTTTTTTTTTTTTTTTTTTTTTTTTTTTTTTTTTTTTTTTTTTTTTTTTTTTGTGGTGAGCTGTCTTTATATTAGAAAAACTCAAAGGAGAATTTTGCTTACATCCTAATAAAAGTTGAAACTTGTGGCTGATGGAGGCCACAAATAGATAAATGAGTTGCATTCTGGTACTTGTGAAATTTAAAGAACTTCTCCTAAAGAAATAAAGATAATTGGGCAAGTGGAAAGGGGAAGTGTTTCGAGTTTGATAAATAGAGTGCATGAGGCATTCAAAATCTATTTCTAAACGAACGATAAAACTATAGCACTTACAATATAATCAGAATTTATTTCAACAACAAATAGTATGTTCAGGAATGTTAAGTGGGGAAGCCTGGGCAGCCATTGTGCCATAACTGGCTCTGTTTATTTGTCACTATTCAAAAGAGAATGAAAGGAACCTCAGCACAATAGCAGAATTTCCTCATGGTGGCTCTCATAATTTTGCCACTGAGGAAAGGACATCTATGGGTTTTTGATAAGGCTAGAAAAAGTCTTGGAAACCAGAAAGTATAAAGGAATATTTCAGTATAGATGAAAGACATGGGATTACATAGTCTCAGAGCCTCAGACATATTTGGATACTAAGAACTTTGATGTGTATGCTTTTATTTTTAATGACTAGGACCTGCAAGAAAAAAGTAGAGCCATCTAATTTTTGCCAAATCTTCAAAATGATTGTGACATAAACATGTTATTTATTTTTCATTTTGATATCATGTTTCATTTTTGATACAAAATTTTATTTTGTATAATTTGATAACATGCATGAGAGTAAAAAAGGTAGTCATATTAATCTTTTATTTAATTTATTTATTTATTTATTTTTGAGACAGAGTCTTGCTCTGTTGCCTGGGCTAGAGTGAGTGCTGTGGCGTCAGCCTAGCTCACAGCAACCTCAAACTCCTGGGCTTAAGCGATCCTCCTGCCTCAGCCTCCCGAGTAGCTGGGCCTACAGGCATGCGCCACCATGCCCGGCTAATTTTTTTCTATATATATTTTTAGTTGGCCAGATAATTTCTTTCTATTTTTGGTAGAGATGGGGTCTCGCTTTTGCTCAGGCTGGTCTCGAACTTCTGAGCTCAAACGATCCACCCGCCTCAGCCTCCCAGAGTGCTAGGATTACAGGCGTGAGCCACCGCGCCCGGCCATATTGTTGAAGAAATCACTTTAAAAATAAGTGTCAGAATAAAACCTGGCTGCTTATGCTCCATATTTCAGAACTAGCTTATTTCTTTAGTTAACAATATTGCACTTAAATTGGTTATATGCTTTCAGATGTGCTACATGTATCCTTTATGACACTCATGTAATAAATTTATTGATTATTTTTGGAATCATTTGTCCAATATCTGTCTTATTTGCTTCACTAGAAACCTCCACAAGGGCAGAGAGCACTCTCTCTTTTGTTTGCCTTGAATTTTTAAAACTTAACACAGTGATTGGAGCATAAATATTTACAGAACCAATGACTGAGGAAAGCAATGAATGAATGAACAAATAGGCCTAAACTAGAAAAAGTAAGTTATAAGTATCAGTGAGAATCAATTATAAACTAATGAAATAATCTCTCATTTGAAACAAATTAATTAAAGATAATTTATGAATCTTAAAACTCTTTGTAAAGATTTAGCGCCTATAAAATGAAATAACAATGCTCATTCTTTTTCTCCATTGAAATGCTAGGAGAATGGCTTAAGAAATGTTCAAATGAGCTTTGTAGTTCCAAACTTCACATATTGATTAAATATGAATTTATAGGTGCTAAACATTTTAACATATTATATTGCATGTAATACTCCCTGATTCTCCAAACTTAAGTATCTTATAATGGCTTAGTCTCTCCCTGTCTCTACTTATCAAAGAGTGTCAGCCATATACATTCTTGCCTTGGTTTTGTGCTGTGATGGAAAACCATATGTATATCCTGTGTAAATTAATCTGGTACGCAATTAATTGAAGTGCATGTGAATCTTCTGGTCTCTGATAGCATATCACAATGGGTCTCTGTTCTTGCGGTCAAAGATGATAATAATGCTCATTATTAGATAAGATATTTAGAAATAGTATACATTTCAGATTTTATATGTATTTTATGTTTTTCCTCCCCTACTCCAAGGGCGTGAATGAAATTCTAAGACCATTTATAAACAAAGCACAGTTTAAACTGAGTAAACCAATAGACCCTGAAGTGTCCAATTCAGGGTTTATTTAGTAGATTTAATTCATTCCCACAGAGGTAGGCAACCCAGGTCTGTGAGGACACCAGGGTAACTAGGCAACAAAGTGCCTCAGTCAGGCCACTGGAGAGAACGTGTTTACTTTTTGGCAGGGGGACAACACTGATTTCAGTGTCAGGGCATAGAGGAGACTCAGGACTTGTTAATTTTTTCTCTAAAATTCTGTGAAGTTTATGAATTCCCCATTGTCCTTTTAATAAGATTTGGGAGGTGAGCTTATGTGCCTTCTTGGATGTATTTGCCGGAATTTGCAGAGAAAGTTGAATAAATTGTTAGGTTAACGACCTGGGTAAACTTACCAACACCTTTTCACTATCTTATCCGCCATCCTGTGTGAGTTTCTGATACAGGAATTACCATATCAGGGGACTGGGTGTTGCTAAAAATAAACAAAACTTCTTCCTTATATTAATAATTATTTGAAGGCACGGATTGGTGGATCCTTACGCTTCACGGGCTATGTATCTGTACGGGAGTATGTGTGTGAGTTTCAGGGTCTTGACACCAGCCCGCAGTTATAACACATTTGAGACATTTTAAGCTATGTTTATCTCATAAGCTTGCTGTTGACTTTTTGTGGTTGTTTTAAAATATTTTCTCAGAATACTAACAATAAAATCCATCAGGTTCACATGGATAAATTTATTTGTGGCGTATCAACCAAAAATGAATATGATACTTCCAAGTAATGATGCAGGATAACTGTAATATTTCCAGCTAAACTATATTTTGAAACCCATCAGTCAGTGTTTTACATATTTGTTGGCTGTTAAACTCTGTATGTCTAAGCAAACTGTGAAGAGCATAATTAACTTATTTGTTTGTTGTGTAACTTTTAAAATCACAGTTTGAAGCTGCTGGGAATTGTACAGTGGCAGTGATGGGAAAGTGGAGATTGGAATATGAAGGCTTTCTCATGCCAAGACCCGAGCTTGACACTGAGTTCTTGGGAGGGGCCCACCTGGTATCTCTCAGATTGCTCTGGCAATGTAAATGTTGAAAGCAAGTGAGTGAGCCCTTCTGGTCAACCCCCCAAAACTAACTTGGTCATTTGATATAATGATTGGACCCTCCCTGTTTGGGAGCAGGGTGGCCACCCTGACCTCTGCCCTTGAAGAAGGGCTCACTACAATATTTTCATGAATCTAATATCTAATTTACTATCCAGACTATCATATTGGTTTGATAATCCTTAAGTATCTCGAGATTGTATTATTTTAGATTTTTGAATAAGACTCAGCATAACCTGATGGAAGGAGAAGGAGGCCCAGAATCACACAAAGATTGGCTCCTGGTTTTCATAGCGACTTAAACATTAACATAGGCAAATTATTGAACTTCTTTGAGCCTTACTCACTTCATCTGTGAAACAGAGACAACAGTGCCTTCCTCACAGGGTTAAACTAAGGATTCAATACAATAATGAATGTAACATACCTAGCAGAGGGCCTGCCTCAGTATGCTACTACCAAGATTGATATTTAACCAGTATATATAAGTATGCACAGTATGGCCTTGCAGACTTCTTTTCTGGAACCATGTGGAACTCTGTCATGCACAGAGCGAGGGTTATGCAGCAATGAGGGCTTCAAGAGTATGTCTAGAGTCCATTCTGATTGTTCAGTGCCCCCAAGGTACAAGTTTTTAAATATTTTAAATATCACCCATAATCATTCCCATCTTACAGAGAGAGAAAGAGCATTACAGCCACATAATGCATGTGAAGTGCTTAGTGTGATGAATAGCACATAATAATGATAGATACAATCGTAAGTTTTGCCACTTCCTCAGCAGTAGGCTGAGTAATGATTCCCATAAGATGTCTGAGTCCTAATTCTTAGAACCTGTGAATATGTAACCTTATATGGCAAAAGGAACTTTGCAGATGTGATTAATCTAAGGATCTCGAGATGGGGAGATTATCCAGGCAGGGCCTAGATGTAATCAGAAGGGGCATTATAAGAGAGAGGCAAGAAGATCAAAGGCAGAAGATGACAATAGTAAAACAGAAGTAGAAATTGTTGTGATGCCACAAGCCAAAGAACGCAGTGCTGTTAGTCTCTAGAAGCTGGAAGAGGAAAGAAAGGGAATTTCCCTTGGCAACTCCAGAAGGAATCAGTCCTACTGACATCTTGATTTCAGCTCTGTAAGACTAATTTAGGACTTCTGACCTCCAAAATTCTAAAAGAATAAATGTGTCGTATTTTAAGCCACTCAGTTTGTTGTAATTTGTTATAGGAGCAATGGGAAACAAATACATTTCCCATCCATAGCCCTGTTTCTCCCTGGGTTGAAGTCCTTACCATCTCCTGAATCAGTCTTTTTTTTAATGCTTCTTGCTTTGGCATATACACTCTTCCTCCCCATTCCTACCTCCCACATCATTGATTTTCTCATGTCTTCTATATTTAGCAGATTCCTACCTATCTATCCTCTGAGAAGAAGGATTAGATCATCTAAGATATGGTTTGCTGGCCAACAAGAATCCTAAGACTCCTTTGAAACCTGTGGCCCTCTATCTGTAGCTCATAAAAAGGGCTCTGAGCTAACAGTACATATTATTTTTATTTTATCGAAGAACTATGATTCAGAAATATTTTATTAGAGAAAAAACTGGAGCAAACTCTGTTTCTGTTTCCCACATGCCTGTTGCTAAATTTCTCTCTCTGTTTTATCTTCACTACACTGATTGTAGAAATTATATTGACAACTGTGATCTAAGATGATCCTTTGACTCATCCATATGGTGAGAAAATGATCCCCTCCAGAAAGCCCACGCTAGTTTTCAACCTTTTAATGGGCAGAAACTCTAAATCCATAGAGTGTCATCAAGAACGAAGAGCATATCTGCCCTTCAGCTGGGTGAAATTAATTAATAATGAGGTTAATAATTAAGGTTAATGGCAATTACCTGACTTTTAACAGTGAGATTATGTATCTAGCTAGTATCACTCACTTTTTTCTGTCAATTGTGATAAAAAATGGATAACATAGAATTCACTCTTTTAGAGAGCACATTTTGAATTCCTGAAGTGTAAAAGTAATAGGAAAAACAAGGCATCTTGTTGGACCATCAACATTGACTTTTGAAGAGAGTTTTGAGTGTCTTTTCTTTGAAATTCCAAATGCAAAACTCTTCAAAACCTGAAGTGACCATTTGTGAGGTGGTTATGAGACACTGGAGATGAATTGCTGAGAATTTTTGTGTTATGGTTCTCAGTATACAACCAAAGGTAGAATTTTGACACAAAAAGGAAATGCCTCTAGTCTTTCAAGGAAAATTAGTGCTTTACTCAACAACAGAACATATGAAAAGTGAGATACTTTACCAGTGATATATAAATCTCAATAGGTAAAACATCAGTTAAAAGTATATTGAAGGGGGAGAGATACTGTGTGTAGACCTGGACACAGATACTCGTTTTGCTAAATCTGGAAGTGATTTATATTAATAATCATGAATGGTGCTTTTAGGAGAGCTAGATGCTTGATACAGAGACATTTTATTTGGTGGTGACAACCATGGCTTGTCCACAGAGTGGTGCTATGTGTTATTCTCCTGATCTACTTGCAAAGACCTAAAGATTTTTTGAGAATTGCACTTCTTCAAAGTGTGAAATATGGATTTCAAAGATACATGTAGTTTTTCTTTCTGAGGAGTTCTGAATAGTGACAAAGTTTCACAGGCTTATGCCTGTCTTTTGCTTTACATCCTTGCCTAAAAGAACTTGTGACAAGTGACAAACAGGCAGAAATAATATTTTTTAATGACTGTGTGGAAAGCTCTATGTAGGTGCTTCACTTAATTATCACACTTAATTCTCACAACTGTGCAATAAATTATCTCCCATTTTACACCATAAGGAACCACCTCAGAGAGGTTTAGAAACTTGCCTGGAAGGAGTAGGATTTGAATGTAGGTCTGTACTATTCCAAAGTTCACAGTGTGCTTTATACAACATCAAAGTAACATCTCACAGGAATGAGCACCTTTCACATTTAGAACACTTGAGTCCCTGTAAACTCTTACCCTGTGTAGTTATGGAATGGTTCAGAAAATAGAGTGTTTTCATGTCATCCAAGAAAGAAGTTTAAAAAATAGCATTGTAATTCTACAGATAAGAACACAATAGAGAAGTAGAAATTATGTGGCTGATTTTACCAAAGCAAAAAGCCTGAATTATTTAGTGTGACTATACACATTGATCAAATTAAATGGATAAATGTCAACTTACCATGGTCTAAGAAGCACTGGATTTATATTCTTTCCAATAAGTTATTAATTTTATTTGTTACTGTCTTCATTAAGGTGATTATTTTTTTTAGACATGGCCTAATCTATGATATTTTACTGTATTTCCCTAAATTACCAAGTTCTATTTCTGAAGCTCTATTAAAAAGATAATTTGTAATGTTTCTCACTAACTGGTTAGTAATAAAATACTTCCTTATAACCTCTCAAGACAATAGCTAGAAAATAAATCTGATTTTAATTATTCTTACTTATAATTTGCTTCAACTTCACTGATAGTCTATTATATGATATTTTCTACATATGTAATGACATCAGGTTTTGATCATTTTCCCTATGAGTTAAATATTTCCAGTTATTTTAACCTATAATAATAAATCTCTCTCTCTCTTTCTCTCTCATTATAAGATATACTATTTGTTTAATTTTAGTAGGCATTTGAGCAATTAAATATTCTTACCATATATTTCTTGCTATTTTTAAATATGGAATTCCAGTAAAAAGCTCATTGGTTTAGCAGGCAAAAAGACAGATTTAAATAATGTATGTAAACATAATATTTTTCATGAGGCAGAGTTTGCTGACTGAAGTCTACTTTAGTTTTAATTCAAGCACAGATTTAGAGGGAGGCTGTATGTGTAAATTATCCCTTGCCTTTTCCCTGCTGCTGTTCTCAATTTCTGTGGCATCCTGCAGGCTTGCACTTAGGAGCCACCAATTTTTTTGGCCCCTGCCTTTTCCTGGTCTTGTTTTGATTTACTCTACAATGGCAGGATATGCTGGGAACTGAAGTGGTGGTAAAATAAAGGAAAACAAATAGCCCCTGCCATGTTTGATTTCCTTTAAAATCTATTTGCCATGTGAAAGACCTTTAAAGCGTTTGTTCATAATTTAATGTTTTTTAAATCAAAGGCTTATTCTGGTATCTAAAGAATAGCAGAATTTCTTTAATCATGAGTAGTTAATCCTCCCTACTCCTTTCCCCAAATAAATTTCATATGAAGCTAAAGATGTCAAGGAAAATACATTATCTCTGAATAGAAGAAAATATTCTTTCTTTCAGAAATAAAATGTGAAGGCTTCTGAGTTGCACACTACATTTTTATGTTCTACATTATTCTATATCCATTTTCAACTAAGCCATTGAATTTTAAGATGCCATATTATCTATGGCTAAAATATAATGCGGAGAGGTTCATTTTAAAATGATGTAGCTGTTTAAGGTTTGATTTATGTTGGCTTCAAAATGTGAATAGATTTTTTTTTTTTAATCTGAATATAGAAATGCATGTTCTGCTGGAAGTATCTGGTTTACAGTTTTCAGCTCTACTGATCCTGGATATTAACTAACTCTTTAGGCAGTGTGTGGATCATGGTTCTTGGGGCAAACGCTGTGCAATTAGGGCTTTAGGACATGGGGATTAACTATATCAGTTGCTCCTGACTCCTGTCTACTGCTTTCACCAAACATTTTAGGCATTAATGGCTGATGATGGGGATGATTATATAACTTACATTTATGGTCTAAGAGCTCATAGGTACATATACCTGGATTCACTGGGCGTATTAGGTAGCCAAAAATGGAATTCATAGTATGAGAAGTTCCCACATCACCGAGGATGATGCTGGGACCTCCATACCACCCACTGTCACACACAACTCATCTCATCTACTACATCATCACCATCACCACCCCCACCTAACTTCAACAGCCACCTTCTGTCTACCTAACCAGTGCTATAGGAGAATTGTTAATGAATTGATAATAGTGCTAGCCATAAAGAAATTTTCAGTGTAATGGGAGGACAGAAATGCACATTTCCAATTATACTGGAAACTGGAATGTGCTCAATATATTAAAAGAGAGCTATCATGTAAGTGCTTAAAGGAGGGAGAGGGTAATCTGACTGGAGGTATTGAGGAAGACTGGAGAAGTTGCCACAGACTTGGCCTTGAAAGAAAGACAGGGATTTATTTATTTAGCAAGTCAGCATGCATTGAGTGCCCAGAATGTAGGAATCATGGGGAGGCCATACTGTGAAAAGATATACTGAGGTCAAAGATCAGAAGTGAAAAATATACAAAGGGTTTTTAGAATGTTGAGTCACAGGGGGTTCTTAAGGCAAAGAATTGTGGGTGGAAAGAGGCAGTTGAGGAATATAAATAAGAAATGTCAATCAGGAGCATTTCACGGAGAGTGTTTATTTTTATGCAAATGATTAGGATTACTTTCTGCCGTGGGTGGCAACCATGGAAGGATTTGAGTTGGAGAGTGAAATGAACAGAGCTATGATTTAGGGATGGATAGACTGGAGGGAGGGGACAATAATACTGAGGAAGACCAATTAGAAAGGTCTAACAATAGTTTCGACAACAATGAGAGAGGTCAGACCCAGGATAGTGGCTGTAGAAACAAAAGGAAAGATGCCATTTAATATTTTTTCTGATTTTAAAAATATGTAGTCATTTAAACAATTTTAAAAGTACAGAAAAGAGGCTGGGCGTGGTGGCTCTCGCCTGTAATCCTAGCACTCTGGGAGGCCGAGGCAGGTGGATCGCTTGAGGTCAGGAGTTCGAGACCAGCCTGAGCAAGAGCAAGACCCTGTCTCTACTAAAAATAGAAAGAAATTATCTGGCCAACTAAACTATATATACAAAAAAATTAGCCGGGCATGGTGGCGCATGCCTGTAGGCCCAGCTACTCGGGAGGCTGAGGCAGTAGGATCGCTTAAGCCCAGGAGTTTGAGGTTGCTGTGAGCGAGGCTGATGCCACGGCATTCACTCTAACCAAGGCAACAAAGTGAGACTCTGTCTCAAAAAAAAAAAAAAAAAATTGTATTTTGCAAAATTTTCCGCTTTTACTAAGTCATTGTATATGCTGAGAAAAATCAATTAAAAAAATCTTTGGAGTGGTCTCTTGGTAAATGTAAACACTTTAAGGCTAAGACTATGCTTTATTCAGAGTTGAATCTCTAGGATCTAGCATAATGGTCGGCACAGTAGATGCTCAGAACTATTTTTGGATAAGTAAATAAATTGGTTGCTGGTGAAGTCAGGGGCATAATATCTTTTTTTTTTTTTTTTTTTTTGAGACAGAGTCTCACTTTGTTACCCAGGCTAGAGTGAGTGCCGTGGCGTCAGCCTAGCTCACAGCAACCTCAAACTCCTGAGCTCAAGCGATCCTCCTGTCTCAGCCTCCCGAGTAGTTGGGACTACAGGCATGCACCACCATGCCCGGCTAATTTTTTCTATATATATTTTTAGCTGTCCATATGATTTCTTTCTATTTTTAGTAGAGATGAGGTCTCGCTCTTGCTCAGGCTGGTCTCGAACTCCTGAGCTCAAACGATCCGCCCACCTCGGCCTCCCAGAGTGCTAGGATTACAGGTGTGAGCCACCGCGCCCGGCCAGGGGCATAATATCTTTGAAGCATACTATTGCTTCCAAAGTTGTGCTTAATATAGATTACATATATTTTTCTTCTAGTTAATATCATGTTAACTATTATACAATGCTCATACCTCACTGAAAAATTTTTCACCAGTTTTACCTTGAGGTACTTTGTCAAATAAGATGTGTTGACAGCTACTCTGTAAGTGTAGCCAACTAGTAACGTATTAATAGTTACACCGCTCACATCTGTGTTTTCATACTAACATTAGGTAAAAATCTAGTTTGTCTTCATATTCTCAATTATTCAGTGATGCTTTGCCCTGTAAAAGTACACTTTGTCATCTCAGTTGCCTCTTTCTGAGTCAGAACATATTCAATCTAACTTGCCACTCAGGGCTCTATCAAACTGTCTCTGTCTCAGGACCTCTATTCCGTTGGTGCTTCTGAAACTAACCTTCATGATACCGCAAGCATTTCTTTTCTCTGTGCTTTTGAAGCATTGGTCATAGCAAAGATTCTGTTCTCCTGCCTTTTAACTTTAAATTGTCTTTCAAAATTGATTTTAATGTTATATATTCAACGAGATGTTTTCATGAAACTATTTCTTAGCTTTTTCCATTCAGTGGCCATCAAGTCAGGCCACTGACTTTAATCTCCGTGATGATTAAAAACCTATATTTTAAATGAGTATAGAAATACATCTTACAGATTTGTGGCCAGCTTCAATGCTGTTGGAGTTCCCTAGTGTTTGGGGACTGTGCTATGGATGGTTTCTATCACCAAATTCCCTGTAATGCACCCCTGTGCTTCAAGGTTGTTCTGAACTTACCTTGTTATCTCTTGCATTTTTACCACTTACAAGCTTTTGCTCCAAATGTAACTGCTTGTAACTACCTCTCAATTTTTCCATTTGAAACTATAATTTTAAATAAATACATCTTTGAAACAGTAAGTAGAGAGTGACACTTAGTTTTCTCATGTCAGAATCTCTAGACTGGCTGCTATTTTCAGGCTAGCTTCAACAGGAAATGTAACTAAACATAGTTTCATGTTTGTAAATAGGATGTTTGCCCCGGTACATTTGTGATGGGAAGTTCAACCAATTTGTGGAAGGCAATGGTTTTGTGTATGCCTGTTCAATCAAAAATGAAATAAAAATTCTAGCTCATAAGAAAACACACTAGTTTATAAGAAAACACACTGGTTGGTAAAAAGAGAAAACACATATCATGTTTCTAAAAAATGACCCAGTTTTTTCAGAAAAGCATTAGTCCTGCAGTTGGGAGTAATTAGTGCCATCTGTGATTACAGTAGTCCATGAGGTCACTTTGATTCTATTATAGAGTTAGTGACACTTGGTTCCCCAACAACTCTGAAGTACCATATTTTCCAATCACTCAGTGCATGTCAGTATTTTCTACTTAGGGTGTTTGAATGATAAAATTTACTGACCCAGAATAGTATGAATCCATTTGCTTCTAAGGATGTTTATAGCCAAATATACAAATACAATGAATATCCAAGATGTTCAAACATATCTTGTTTATCTTAAACTTATAGATGTGCTTTTTGCACACTGTGTGAGAAGATGAGATGTAGAGAGAATAGAGCCAAATCTCAGGTCACACCTCTGTTTAGGAGTAAAGGGCAAAGAGGGGCCTGAGAAGCAGCGAAGGAAATCTGAAATGTAAGAAGAAAATCCGGAGCATCCAGAGTGATGCAGGTGAAACAGCAAGAAAGGTATAAAAGGAAATCAATTGTCAGTGGAGAAATGAAGAAAGATGAGGGCAGAAATAGGTCTTTGGAGCTGAAATCTAGGAAATCATTGGTTTGGGGACTGCCACAGAAATTACTAGGAGTTGAATCAGGCAGCTTTAAGGAAGTTCATGAGTAAATATAAACCAGTCTTTCGAAAGAAGATTGCTTGGAGTTGAAGTAAGAAAAAAAATACCACAGATGCTAAGGGCATGGAGCAATTAAAACAGTGAGGTAGAGAAAGAATTTAAGGAAAGCTGAACATAGTGATAGGTACCAATATTTGAGTGCTTCCCCTGTACCGTGTAGAGTTCTAAATGCTTTAGGTGATTTGCTCTTCATAAGACACCTGTGAGATAAGTCCTGCTCTTTATTATCCATATTTTGGATGAGGAGACTAAATGGCATAGAGAGTTATACAAACAAGTAATGGTATCAGGATTTAAAGCAGGAGGCTTCGCTCGAGAGACCTGCATTTAAGCACTCTGTCCTACTGCCTCTGTGCTAGAGAGAAAGGACATTCAATGAAGCATTAATGTCCCTGAGCCGGTCACAGGGAGGGATGAGATTATAGGTGTGTTGAGGAATCAGCATTAGAAGAGGAGGAAAGAGATGACGACATGGGAGGACTCAGTGTTTTTGAAATAGAGAAAAGGGAGGATATGACAATTTAATGATTTCCAGTTGGTACAGAAATGCTTTATGAGGTAGAGGACCAGGGAAACAAAAGAAGAGCAGAATGGAATGAATTGGAATATTCACTGGGAGTCTGATAGGGAGTCAACTAAGGCAGAAGCAAGTAATTACCAAGTAACAATGAGGGGCTGGCGTAGGCAAAGGAACACGTCTGCAATGGAGGCTGTTAGTTTCACAGCTATGCCTGGAGTCTGGAAGCACCGGCTGTGAAGGAGGACATTGAGATGTAATGAGGGCTCTGACATCTTAGACAGGGCTGGGATGCTCAAGAGCTTCACTGATATTTCTGTCTGTAATAGAAAGAAGTAAGTGTGGCAGAAAGTTACAGACATAATTGGTTTGTACATTTTAAAATTGGATTATGATTAAAGGAAAACGTTTTACCACCTTGTCTGAAAGATTAGAAAACTCTTCACTCAAGGCACTCCATATCTTCAATTAATTTCTTCACGTTATAGGGATTCAATAAACAGGTTGACTTTATTGTTATTCAAAGGATTACAGGGAACTTTATGAGATGGTAGGGATGGCAGAGGAGTCTATCTAACAAAAATCAACTTATCTATCTTCTAAGTTAAGCTTATTTGGAGGAAAGAAAGCTCCTTTTAGGGAGAATGAAGCTGCCAAAATGACCTTTCAAGCTTTCCTGTCCAGACTTCAGCTCTCTACACTGGAATCTTTGACAAAACCACAGCTGGAAGACAGCAGCCAATAATACTACCCCATAGGTAAAAAGGAGAGATGTTTATCCCAATTAATTACACAGAAATATGCAACATTGACTGCTAATATATGCTTTTTTGTGGTTTTATTATTTTTTAAAAAATTTTATTCTTAATTATTATGGGTACACAGTAGTTGTTTATGTTTATAGGGTTAATATGTGTTTCTTGAAGATGAACTTGAAATGATCCAACACCAGGACAAATTACAAACAGAGTTTGCTCCTATTTTTCTTGAGAGAGGAAGAACAATGTTTAGACTTAAGGAAGGGTTAATACCAAGTATGTTTGGTGTATATAGTACTCTTGCACCTATAACAGGGCCCCAGATAACTGAGTTGAAATTTGACTTCAGCTTTTTATTCAGTATGCTAATGAGGGTACAAAATTTGCACTCTTTGCATAAATAAACATACCCTCAAATGTGTTGTTTTTCTGCATTGACAGATGGATCACATGCTCAAAATTACAGTGAATTCTTATTCTGAGCAGCTTTGCACAGCACTCTGCAGCCACTTTTGTTGTTTACCACATGTTACAGCACTGCCTGTGCCCTGAGCCTGGATCTCAAAGTAGCTACAGCGTGACATTTTCCTTGAACAGGGATAGGCAGAAATTAATTGACTTCATTATTCTTGGATTCTCAAAGGCTTATGTGACTGTGCCCATTCACTAACACTGTTCTCCTGGGGTGTAAAGCTGCGTCCAATTATTCTTGTTGCATGTCATCGAGTGACTCGGTGACACCTGCAGCAGCCCTTCTTGCATTCCAATGACTCTATTTCTGAATTTATTGTAACTTAGAGACTCTCAGGGCCAATGGGATTTTTTGTAGGAGGGATAAGTCGTCTTTTTTCATTACAGTGTCTGGATTTTCCCCTCTTTCCTACTTTTATAAATAGAACCTTAAATGAAGGCTGAAGCTATAAGGTGAACAAATAGTTGGTTTATCTATTAAAAATCCCCAAATGGCCACTATAAAGATGTAAACATGACTCCAAATAATTGATTTTAATGAAATTGAGATTTCAGTGATTGGAGCTTGGTAAATTTCCTATTATAGGCTAATCTTAGACTGTCCTCAGAGCTAAATCTCTGAACAAGATTAAGCTCATGCCTAGGATAGGAGAGAGAGAGGCTGGAACAAAAGAAGATATTTCACTTACTTAATGCTTGTAATAAAGCCCAAATTTAGTGCCTTAAAAATTTTTTTTTTCTTCATAATTTGTTGGTCCAGATCAGGGTTTGGCTGGGTGATTCTTCTCCTCCATGTGCATCAACTTGGTTGCCTTCAACTGGTGGCTGGGGTAGGCTGGAAAGTCCAGGAAGGCTTTAGTCATATGTGCAGTGACTCAGGGATTCTCTGTATGTTTCTTTAATGCTCTGTAATAGTATTCTCTAGAGAAACAGAACCAATAGAAGAGGGGTGTGTGTGTGTGTGTGTGTGCGCGCGCGTGCATGTGTCTGTAGAGAGAGAGAGAGAGAGAGAAAACAAACCACTCTCCATATGGTTTCTCATCATTGAGGATGTTTGTGAGTGTATGTGTGTGCACAGGCATACCTCATTTTATTGTGCTTTGCTTTATGCACAGATATTGCACTTTTTTACAAATTGAATGTGTGTGGCAACCCTGCAACGAGCAAGTCTATTGTTGCCATTTTCCCAACAATATGTGCTCACTTAGTGTCTCTTTGTCACATTTTAGTAATTCTTGTAATAGTTCAAAATTTTTCGTTACTTTTGTATCTGTTATTGTGACCCGTGATCTTTGGTGTAACCATTGTTATTTGTTTCGGGGCACCATGAACTGCATCCATATAAGACTGCAAACTTACTTGATAAATGTTGTGTGTGTCCTGATTGCCCCACTGACCAGCCATTCCCCATCTCTCTCCCTCTCCTCAGGCCTCCCTATTCCCTGAGACACAACAATGTTGAAATTAGGCCAATTAATAACCTGACCATGGCCTCTAAGTGTTGTACATATCTCAGTTTAAATCAACAGCTAGTAATGCTTAAGCTTAGTGAGGAAGGAATGTTGAAAGCCAAGACCCAGGGAGGAGGAGTGGATGTTGCAGCTCAGATCTGAAGGCTGTCTGCTGGCAGAATTCCCTCTTCCTTGGGGGGCATCAGTCTTTTTCAAAAGGCCTTCAAGTGTTTGGATGAGGCCCACCCACATTATAGAGGATAATCTGTTTTACTCAAGTCTACTGATTAAATATTAATATAATCTAAAATATATTTTCCCAGAAACATAGGTGTGTTTGATCAAATATCTGGGTACCATGGGCTAGCCAAGTTGACACATAAAATTAACCATCAAACTCTCCATGTGTTTTCTCTTTCAGTAGTTTAGCCCAAGCTTCTTTATACCATGACAGCTGGCTTCCCTGATAGAGGAAATCTGTCAGACCTGGGCTCAGAAGTCCCAGGATATTGTTACTGTTGCATTCTATTGGTCAAAGAAAATCACAGGTCTAGCTCATAGTCAAGGGGAAAAACAGAATCTACTTCATGCTGCCAGGAATATCATATGTGGGCAAGGATGAGAAGAATAACTGGAGACTCACTATCACAGTCTTCCCTCTGACCACAGCAATGTTTGCCCCTGTTCGGAAAGCCTCATCATGTTACAGCATTGGGCTCATGTTCAAGGTCCAGGATCTCATCATCTAAATCAGGTACATCTGAGGTTGAGGTTCCCTCATGTATAGTGTCTCTTGATCCAGAGATTTGTACCTAAAATGATACCTTGTGTATAATCTCCCGTCCAATATACATTGATGAAACAGGGATTATTGTATCCTAAAAATAGTCTTGGATGTTCAAAAGGAGGGAAATGAGAGGCACATTGCAATTACTGCTTCATAGCGATTCTGAGCTCCATCTGGGAACATATTACTCATTACCTTAACCCTAGAGGCAAGGAATACTTCCTGAAATGCTTGTCTGGATATGGTTTTTCTATTCCGTTGTTTTCAGTGGCTCTTGATTCTGTCCTCCAACTTGTCTATCCCTTTCTGTAAGAAATGGCCTATGTTTGCAAACTGAGTAGCATTCTCAGGCTTTTTATATGCCATTAAATTATGGATGCCCAGAGTCTTCTTTTGTTTTGTCCTGCCACTTTCCCTTTTAGTCCAAGATGGTACACCTCCTTTAAAAACTTTGTGGTATTCTCATGTATCCAGTAATATTCTATTCCATTAAGCCGAAGCTATTTCACCAAATTTCTTTTTTTTTTAATTTTTTTATTTCAGAAGATTTAGGGGGTACAAGTGTTTTTTGTTACATAGATGAATTGTATCATGCTGAAGTCAGGGCCTTCAGTGTAACTGTCACCAGAACAGAGTACATTGTACCCAATAGGTAGATTTTTATCCCTCACCCTCCTCCCATGTTCAGTCCTTCTTAGTTTTCAATGTCCATTATACTTCTTTATGACCATATATATCCCTCATTTAGCTCCCACTTATAAGTGAGAACATCTGGTATTTGTTTTTCCATCCTGAGATATTTAGGATAATGGACTGCAATTCCATCCAAGTTGCTGCAAAAGACATTATTTCATTATTACTTGTGGCTGAGTAGTACTTGTGGTATGTATGTGTGTGTGTGTATATATATATATATATATACACCATACACACACACACACACACACACATTTTCTTTATCCACTTATATGTTGATGGGCACTTAAGCTGGTTCCATATCTTTGCAATTGTGAATTGTGCTGCAATAAACATTTGGGTGCAGGTGTCTTTTTGATACAATGACTTCTTTTCTTGTGGGTAGATACCTAGTAGTGGGATTGTTGGATTGAAAGATCTCTACAAGGAGAACTACAAAATACCGATGAAAGAACTCATAGATAACACAAACAAATTGGAAAACATTCCAACACTGTTAAAATATCCATACTGCCCAAAGTGATGTACAGACTCAACATAATTCCCATCAAAATTCCAATGTCATTTTTCAAAGATCTAGAAAAAATAATTCTAAACTTCATATGGAACCAAAAAGAGACTCTGCATAGCCAAAGCAATCCTAAACAAAAAGTATACATTTGGAGACATTACATTACGGGACTTCAAATTATACTACAGGGTGATAGTAAAGAAAACAGCTTGGTACTGGTTCCACATGGACCAGTGGAACAGAATGGAGAACCTAGAAATAAAACCAGATAGCTATGACAACTTGATTTCCAACAAAGCAGACAAAAACATACACTGGGGAAAGGACGCCCTATTCAATAAATAGTGCTGAGAAAATTTGATAGCCAAATGCAGAAGAATGAAACCAGATCCCTATCTCTCACCATATATAAAAATTAACTCAAGATGGATTAAAGACTTAAATGTAAGACCTGAAACCATAAAAATTCTTGAAGAAAACAGGAAAAACTCTTCTAGACATAAACCTAGGCAAAGAATTTATGACTAGGACACCAAAAGCAAATACAGCAATAATAAAAATAAATGAGACTTAATTAAACTAAAAAAATTTCTGTACAGTAAAGGAAATAATCAACAGAATAAATAGATAATCCACAGAATGGGAGAAATTATTCACAAACTATACATCCAGCAAAGGGCTACTATCCAGAATATACAAAGAACTCAAACATTCAGCAAGAAAAAAACAAATAGCCCCATCAAAAGTGGGCAAAAGACATGAACAGATTTTTTTCAAAAGAAGATAGACAAATGTTGAATAAACATATGACAGAATGCTCAACAGTACTAATTATCAGGAAATGTTAATTAAAACCACAATGAGATAACACCCTACCCCTGTCAGAATTGCCACTATCAAAAAGTCAAAAAATAATAGATGTTGGTGCGGTTGCAGTGAAAAGGAAACACCTATACACTATTGGTGGGAATGTAAACTAGTGCAACCACTATGGAAAGCTGTATGGAGATTCCTCAAAGAGCTAAAAATAGAACTACCATTTGATGCAAATCTCTTTAAGATAGATGCTTTTCTACTTTAGGCTGAGAGTCAGAATGTCATGTGTGGAGCAATAGCTTTAAGAGTTTTAGACACCTTTCTCTTCTAGCTGGGTGGATTTGACTACCACATCTTGATTTGATATTTACCTGAGGTCACATTTTACTAGCAGTGCTCTAGATTTGATCAGAAGCCATTTTTTAAATTTTTATTTATTTATTTTTTATTTCAGCATATTACAGGAGTACAAACATTTAGGTTCCTTATATTTTCTTTGCCTCACCTGAGTCAGAGTTTCAAACGTGTTCATCCCCCATATGGTGTACACCACACCCATTAGGTGTGAGTATATCCATCCCCTCCTCCCCACTCCCACCCACTCGACACCCAATGAATGTTACTACTATATGTGTACATAAGTGTTGATCAGTTAATACCAATTTGATGGTAAGTACATGTGGTGCTTGTTTTTCCATTCTTGTGATACTTCACTTAGTAGAATGGGCTCCAGCTCTATCCAGGATAATACAAGAGGTGCTAGATCACCATTGTTTTTAGTGTCTGAGTAGTACTACATGGTATACATATAGCACATTTTATTAATCCACTCATGTATTGATGGACACTTGGGTTGTTTTCACATCTTTGCAATTGTGAATTGTCCTGCTAGAAACATTCTAGTGCAGATGTCTTTTATATAGAATGTCTTTTTGTCCTTTGGGTAGATGCCCAGTAATGGGATTGCTGAATCAAATGGTAGTTCTACTTGTAGCTCTTTGAGGTATCTCCATATTACTTTTCAAGGAGTTGTACTAGTTTGCAGTGCCATCAGCAGTGTGGGAGTGTTCCTATCTCTCCGCATCCATGCCAACATATATTGTTTTGGGACTTTTTGATAAAAGCCATTCTCATTGGAGTTAAGTGATAACTCATTGTGGTTTTGATTTGCATTTCCCTGATGACTAGAGATGTTGGGCATTTTTTTTTTCATATGCTTGTTGGCCATTAGTCTGTCTTCTTTTGAAAAGTTTCTGTTCATGTCTTTTGCCCACTTTTTAATGGGGTTGTTTGATTTTTTTCTTGCTGATTTTCTTGAGTTCTATATAGATTCTACTTATCAGCCCTTTATTGGATATGTAGCATGCTAATATTTTCTCCCATTCTGTAGGTTGTCTGTTTGTTCTCGTGATAGTTTCCTTGGCTGTGCAGAGGATTTTAATTTGATCAAGTACCATTTATTTCTTTTTTGTTGTTGCAGTGATACCTTTTTAAGCAGAAAAAATAAATAAATTGGGAGGCATCAGTGTACCAGACTTCAAGCTATACTACATGGCTATAGTAATTAAAACAGCATGGTTCTGGCATAAGAACAGAGACATAGATCAATGGAACAGAACTGAGAACCAGATATAAAACCATCCTCATATAGCCATCTAATCTTTGACAAAGCAGACCAAAACATACACTGGGGAAAAGAATCCTTATTCAGTAAATGATGCTGGGAAAATTCGATAGCCACATGCAGAAGACTGAAATAGGATCTGGACCTCCCATCTCTCACAAAAATCCACTCGCGGTGAATAACAGACTTAAACATAAGGCAAGAAAGTGTAAGAATTATAGAAGAAAATGTTGGAAAAACTCTATAGACATTGGCCTAGGGAAAGAATTTATGAAGACCTCAGAAGCCATTTTTCACTCTGAGAACCATCTGCCATCTGAAAAGGCTGAGAATGAGAAATAATTTTATTTTCAAAGCCAGCAAGTTATGACTTGGACTTTGTGGCTCAAAACAACAATTTCTTATTTCTTATGGATAGGATTTACCTGTGTGTGTCTTCTGTTCCATGTGGTATTGATTAGGTCACTTACATGGCTGCATTTGGTCAGTAGTTAATCTGCGCTGGAAGGTCCAAGAAAGATTCACTCACATACTTGGCACCTCTGAGCTTTCAGAAAAGGGGAAAGAACATGTAATCAGCTTGGGCTTCCTGATAGCATGGCAGATTCAGCCTGGTCAAACTTTATTTATTTATTTTTTTGAGACAGGGTCTCACTTTGTCACCTAGGCTGCGTGCAGTGGCACAGTCACAGCTCACTGAAGCCTTGAACTCTTGGGCTCAAGTAAGGTGATCCTCCTGTCTCAGCCTGCCAAGTAGCTAGGACTACAGGTGCACATCACCATACCCAGCTGTTTTCTTTTTGTAAAATTTTTGTAGAGATGGGTTTCATTATGTTGCCCATGCTGGTCTTGAATTCCTGGCCTTCAGTGATCTTCCTGCCTTGGCATTCCAAAACATTGAGATTACAAGCATAAGCCACCATACGCAGCCTGGTCAGACTTTTTATATGGTGATTGGCTCTAAGCAAAGGTATTTTAAAAGAACAAGCCCACCCAATGTGTAAGTCCTTATCAAGCCTTTGCTAGTGTCATGTTTTCTAATGTCCTTTTGGCCAAAGCAAGTCATGTGGCTAAGCCAGAATCAACATGGAGAGGACTATATAGGCGTAGGAATACCAAGAAGTAGCATTTATTAAAGGTCACCCATGTAACAGTCTCCCACGGGGAATGATTTTATAGTCTGACAGAAATGAATTTGTCATCTTCTACCTTTTATTAGTAAGTAGTGTGACTTAGAGCAAAACCATGCTTCTGGGCTTCTTATCTGCTGCTTGTAAAATAGAAAACATGACATACACTACTAGATCTTTGCAACAATTGTGCACAAACACACACACACACACACACACACCACACACATTACCCACAATGGTACTCAGAAAATGGTTACCTTGTTTTAGTGGTGTATTTGGCAGACCAGCAGTTAGTTATCGATGGACTAACTGTGGTTTTATCATATCAGGGCCAGGTTGTAATCAGAAATCAGTCCTTGTGTAAGTCAAGGTGATTAAGGGTAAAAAGGTAAAAACTTAGAAAAGAAGGTGAATATAAGAGAAAATTAGTTCTTGGTCAAAAGCTCTTGTCCTTGGGAGAGGTGGAGGTTGGGATCAGGGCTCACAGTCATAAGGGAATACACAGTGATGATTAAGACTGGAACAAGACAATAAATGAGAATTCTGTGTGGTCCCAAAAGGCAAGGTCAGGACACTCTTATGGATCCAAACCAGATATAAAAGACTAGGAAGTCACAGCTATTAGAAATAATGGCGATATGGCATCTCTTTGGTTCTCCTGGAGAGAGCTGGAACCCATTCTATTAAATGAAGTATCCCAAGAATGGAAAAATAAGCACCACATGTACTCACCAGCAAACTGGTTTCCCTGAGTGCACATTTGGGAATAACACCAATTGGGTATTGGGCAGAGGTCGGGGCTGGGTGGAAGGGATGGGTGTATACCTACTTGATGAGTGCGATGCGCACTGCCTGGGGAATGGACACGCTTGAAGTTCTGACTGGGGGGGGATAAGGTGGGGGAGGGGAGGGGTGCACACCTATATGATGAGTGTGATGGGCACTGTCTAGGGAATGGACACAATTGAAGCTCAGATTCGGGGGGATGGGGAGGCATGGGCAATGTATATAGCCTGATCTTTTGTACCCCCATAATGAGCTGAAAAACAAACAAAACAAACAACAAAGAAAAAGACTAGGAAGTCAGAGAGCAGAAATCAGGGATCCCGGCAAGAAATCCAGGAATCAAGAATTAGATATAGGCAATGTGTTTAAACAAATAGTTATGGAGCCCAGAGGCAAGAGAAAAATTTGATAGCTTGGAAAGCTTTTGGAGTCAGAAACTCCAAACATTATTACAGCCAAAAGAAGAAATTGGTCTCAGTATGTTGGCAGATGTTGATCAACAGGTGGAAAAAGACATCTGGTTAGAATAGGATAGGAGCAGATAGGTAGCTCCTTACATGCATTGGAACTCTTTTAAATTTTCATGGTGTTCTAGTTGCCCCTTCAATTGTTTTATGATCTAGTCTTTAACTGATTGAGAATATGATGTTTCCCTAAAGAAGGGCCTCCTACACAGAAACTGTCAGGCTATAAAGCTGTCTATGGCATTTGTGGTACCCATATAGCTCAAAAAAGTGATGCTGTGTCTACCATCTTTTGTTCCAACTGCAGAATAGGACATGTTTTTGGTTAGAGCAATCATCTTCCTTGAATATGTTCCTACCCAGAGGGAAACTGGAAATGCCAATGCTTCTGTCTGAGCCTCAGTTGCACAAGTCAGGATTTTTCTGAATCATCCTGAGCATCTTAACTTTCCTCATGCTGATTATTATTTCAGCCTGAAATCTTATGCTATCTTATAAAGCCACATTGTACTTTCATTTATCATTGAAATACTCTGAATAGAATAAAATGAAACCATTTAAAGTCACGTTTAAGAAAAGTAGAGTTTCTTGATTAAAAAGGAGACATTTAGAGTGGCTTTCTGAAGAAATACATTTAAAGAAAAAAGAAAGAAGTGCACATTCATTCAGTTCTTGCTGCAGAGGGTAGTTTCTTTTCTTATCATTAGATCCATTAAGAAATTCAATTAGTTTCTTCAAAGATTTTGATTGTGAATGTGTCTAAGGCATTGATAGCGAGTTATTTTTAAATGTGATTTATCTTTACATAGTATTATCTATTTTTATAGCTTCTCTGAGAATTCTTGGCAGTGCATCAGCACACAAACATTTTTCATAGTAGAATTTATGTTAATCCTGACTTCATGTACCATTGTCATAGTAATGACTTGGTTAGTGGCTATAACCATCAGTGCTCTGAAAATCTACAGCCGCTAAATATGTAGGATGAAATTTTAACGTCTATTGAAGCCTTTATTTCTTTCCTACCCAATTTCTTTATGGACTCTGAGTCTGAGGAGACTGTAGCTGTTAATTAGAGTAACCACTTTTTAAAAAATGCTTTAACTAATGTTTTTGATGATGAAGTCACCAGTTAGGAAACAGGATCTCTACACTCTGTTCTGGTGCTGCATTATGACCTAGACCTGCCAGCAAACCTTTTATGTAAAGGGCCTGATAGTAAATATTTGCAGCCTTGAGGGCCACACCATCTCTGTCACAAATACTGAATGGCCATGTGGCACAACAGCAGAAGGGGACCTATGCATAGATGCTCATTTTGAATATCTACATAGTATCAGCAGAAAAGACATAGCATAATAAAACTTGGTGTGGTATGGTCTCTTAGGCATCAAATTAAGAAATGTATAGAAGAAAACATTGGTACAAAAACTATTGGAAGCACGTGTCTCTTTTCCTGGCCCTTATGAATAGCATTCCATTTTTTAAACAGGCCTCTCTGTTTTCTCCAGGTATTATTTGTTCTCATGTAGTAACCCTCCAGGACACGTGTCGGCAAACCACTGCCACAGGCTAAATCTAACCCCTTGTCTTTTCCTCTCATGCCACATAGATATTCAAAAGAAAGGTCTGTGCATAGGTCCTTGGCCCCACACTTCAGCTTTCTGGAGCTCCACTCCTCCCTCCAAATGGTGCTGCCAGTTGGGATGAGCTGTCTACTTTCTTTTGTTTGGAATTCCTTACGAAAAATAACATCTTTTGTGAAATGACTGCTGGAACTAATGGGGTCTTTTGTGATTGCAGACCTGTTTTCCTCAGTGAAGCTAGCAGGTGCTGGTCAGAAATCAGAATTACAATCTGGTCTTCATTAGCACCATGTTTGCACCAGTCTACTCCTAAAAATCTGTGCAGCTTGAGATAAATTTCTCCTGTGAAATGACATAATTCAGCTGGAAGCCACTGCCTCACAGATACATGGCCTCTGTGAGATGCAAAGCACACTTTTTACTGCTATTGTTGTAACTGAGATGTTATTAAGAGGTTTGAGTTTATTTTAGATAACAATAATTGGATGCTTTACTAGTGTTTACTATGAAGGTTTGAGAAATCATTACTATTTATAAAACTCAATAAAATAAAAATAATTTAGAATTAAAATTAATCTCAAAATTGCACACTAGTTAGTTATACTCTGTTATAAAAAAATTCAGTCTGCATCATAATATTTAAAACAAATATGGCATTTCACCATATCTTTATAAATGTTTGATGCCAAATGAGAAAATTACATAGCTCTCATCATATGTCAACTTTTTGTCAGGTCCAATCTACCTTTGAGCAAATAAAGTTTCCAAAGTGAAAAAAATAATATAGATGAGTTATTGGTATTAATTATTCCCTGATTATTTGGTATTTCCAGTTTTTATTTATTAGTACTTAATTATGACTGATAAAGGTCTCTGTCAGCTTAGGATCTGGTGATGTTAAGCTGTTTGTGGATGCCTCTATATTAATGCAGAAAACAAGGGGATTTATCTAATGTTGAACACATTCAGAACCAAGGATTTTAAGACTTTAAACCCGACACTATCTCCAACTCTCCAGGCTCTCTCTTTGACCGTCAGAGTAAGGATCCAGGAATGTAACAATTTGTCCATGTTGCCTTCTTAAATACTTATTGCAATTCAAGTATGAAATATAACTGTTTATTTTATATATGCTTTTAAAATGGGGCATTCATCTAGTATAGTGTTGAGATCATCTGCAACCTTTACATCAATGTATAAAAGAAATTGCTTAACTTATTTATGTCACATATTAAAGCTGTATATATGGAAATAAAATGGACGTTCCCCAAGCACTATATATTCAGATTAGAAAGAGTAGAATAAACATGAGAAAGAAGTGAAGTTAAACTAGATGAAGAAATCCCTACACCCTCCAAAAAAATCCTACCTGAGGTAAGTTGAGTGGCATTAAAAAAACTCAGATGTGATCACTAAACCTCTATAAATGCTACAGAAATAAGAACAAAATGCACAAAGAACCAAGTTATCTATGCAATAGCTTTTTTCAACACAAAGCCTGTGACCAAAATGAGGCAAGAGGAAGTACGTAAGGTAAATAAAAACCATATACAGTACCATATCCCTTCCTGGGGAATGTTCAGCTCTTTTGGTTGGCATATTTGCATCTGACTACTCTTACTTTGTAAAAAATAATGTGCTGGGAAAAATCATGTCTGAATCAACACAATGTCTATGGTATATTGACATTTATCCCTAATTTATCAATTCTTGATGAATTTATTTGCATTGCAGAAACATGTCACAGAATACATTATGCTTTGCATGTGTCAGGCACTGTTGTAAGCCCTTTATGAGCTTTATTGCATTGAATCTTCACAGTAGCTGTGTGAGGAGGGAGCTATTGTCATTACTGTTTTACAAATGATGAGACATACAGGTTAACTTGCTAAAGGCCTTGAGGAAACACATAATCTCAATTTTCAGGAAGAGGAGGAAAGTGAAAGCCCCTTAGGGAATAGGACATTAATCTTACTTCCTTTAGTTCTTTTTGCCGAAGTTACTTTCATAGAGGCTGTCCACGGATTCCTATCTAAAATTACTCCCCTCTCTCCAGACTTTTGTTTAAAAAAAAAATAGAAGACACAAGTTAGATACTCCAAAGCCAACTGCCCCTAGCCACCTAACGAAAATTTAGGTTATCCCAATTTCCCCAAAATGCTAGCTCTAATCATAAATAACACACAAAACATAAGGTTTTCATCCTTGTCAGCATGATTCAGTGAAATTAAACCAATCAGCTACAGACAAATCAGTTTAAACAGCTCTACTGTGACAAGATGTTTCATTAACATAGATTTCTGGGTTTTGCTCTTGCATTCTTGTATGGAAACTGACTGTGGAGATGTTGTGATCCTGTGTTTGTGCTCTTCTCAGGCCTCTTTCCTCATTTGCTTTAAACTCCTGGTGCCTATAGTAATCTGAGTGCTTGGCACCTGAAAGAAAAGGACTGGGGAATTCCTGGCCTGTAAAACAAGGTTGGAGTGGGAGAGATACAGATATATCTGGAGGGCTTTCATAGGGCAGAGCAGTTAGACCTAATCTGTGTGACCCCCAAAAAGCTAACCACTGGTGGTAATGATAGGGAAGCATATCTCTTCACAGTGACTTGAGACTTGCTCTGTTTTATTCATCTCTGGTTCATCAGTATGCATACATGCTAGAACATAAGCTCTTTGAGAGCAGAGGTCTTTGTCCAAACACCTAAATCAGTGCCTGCCACATGGCAGGTGCTCATTAAATATTTTCAGGTTTCATGATTGGAGATATGCAAACATAGATTCATGGCCTACTTGCCAGTGCTATAGGGAAAATTAATTAGCTATACATGTGGAGGGTGATGATGTAAGGGGAATATTGAACTAGATGACATTTAAAGTCACTGCCAACTCTGAAAGTCTATCAAGCAAGCAACATGAAATGAGATCATGTATTTTACATTAAATATTAAATGTAGTAAAATTTAAGTAGAATATGTATATGTATAATAACAAAATGGAGAGACAAAGAATACTGACAATTATTTATTTATGGTATGGGCAGAAAATTATTTGCTGAATTTTTAAATTGTAATATTCAATAGTTGAGGATTTTTTCATATTTGACCATATCTTATATCCATGTTGATGACTGTGGTTATTCCGTTTTCAGCTGTTTTGTGCAATAGTTACTCATTCCTGTGTGGTGAAAATGCATTTTTATCCCATGATGTTTGTAATCTAACTTATAAAACCCATGTTGCCTTGAGGTTTCGAGTGATTTGTTACTCTATCATTCAAGGAAACCCATGAAAAATCAAACCATTGAGAACTGATTTCAACTTTCATTGCATACAGTGGTAACTGAGGGGATTGTTTTGAAAAAATCATCCTATAATTAACCTAGAAAGTAATATTTAGAGGCCAAAATGTAACAAAGGAACAAATAATTATCTAGTTTTTAAATGCTTGTAAAAATTCTATGCACCTTTTATTATAAAGCTTTAGCAATTTTAATATTCTCAAAATCAAGAAAAAGGAGAAATTGCTTTATAACCTTGAAGGAAAAAAAGTCTAAAGCCCTGAATTTAAGTGCTAGGGATGAATGTATTTTGAATGCAGTCCTGAGGGAGTTTATGCTAACCATGAAAAGCTGGGAACCATAAATGCTGGGAAATTTGCAGTTTATTTGAAGGGGTATGGTAATTGATTTTTGCTACATGTTATTTATAAGGGATAGCATTTTCTTCTGATTATTTAGTTTCAGGACAGAGAAAAGAAGCACTTAATTATGAAAAGGTTAGTGAATACTTAGTGGTGAGATTAGACCTATGAATCATCATGTTTATAGCACAGAACAATGGGGGAAATTTCTATCCTGGAGTGGTACCATATAACTTTAATGTGCTATGTCATCATCATCATCATGTTTGCTGATGTTTCATCGTCATCATCATTATGATAATGTGTTGACTATACACAGTTTCTGTCTCTGAGGATCACTTAGCGATTTATGAATTTGTTTTAATTAGTGTTCTTAGCTTCCTCATAGCTTGGGGAACATGTTGCTTTAACCCTAGTTTTAGAGCCAACCTAGGTAGAGTGGTGAGAGAAGCTCTGTTTCATTTCAGTGACTCTTCTGCTTGATGGGACCTCCTCTTTGCATAGCACCTTATTTCTGTTTCTTTTATTTAAAGAGAAAATCCTTATAAATTTTTCGTTTTAAAAATGTATAATGCAGAATTTGAAATATGTGCAAAAGTACAGAGGATAGTGCTAAGTGCTAAGTGCTCACCACCCGGCTTCAACAATTCTCACTATACAGCTAATTCTTGTTTCATCTGTATCCCCATCCACGTCTTCCTCCACTAGAATTATTTTCAAGCAAAGTCAATACATAATATCCCTTCATGTATAATTATTTTAGTATGTGTCTAAAAATAGTCTTTTAAAAATTACCTCAAAAACATTAAAATGTTTGTTCATTTTCCTAAAAATTTTCTAATAGTTTCTTAATATTGAATTTCTGATTTTTAATATAATTTTAATGTTTTTCTTTGAAATTGTTCCAAATAAAGTTAACAGACTGAAATCATTATGTGTCTTAATTCTCTTTTAGACTGTAAATTTCCCTTCTATCTTCTCCTCTGAAATTTTTTTTCTTAAAAAAAACTGGGTCATGTATCCTGCATAGTTTCTCACAGATTGCATTTTGCTCTTTGCATCACTTTGGTGTTGTTCAACATAGTCACCTGCCCCTTGAATTTTCTACAATTAGTAGTTAAATGTAAAGGCTTGATGAAAGACTTGTGTTTCATTATTTTGAGAGGATAGCATATTTTGTTTTTTAGGTTTTTTTCTCAGCTTTATTGAGGTATAAATAACAAATAAAAATTATATATATTAAAGGTACACAGCATGATTATTTAACATACGTATACATTGCATAATGCTTACCACAATCAAATTAATCAACGCATCCATTCCCACACAGTTACCTCTCTCTCTCTCTCTCTCTCTCTCTCTGTCTCTGTGTGTGTGTGTGTGTGTGTGTGTATGATGAGGACACTTAACATCTATTCTCCTAGCAAATTTAAAGTAAACAATTCAGTATTATTATCTATAGTCACCATTCTGCATATTAAGTCCCTAGAATGTATTGACCAACATTATTCCATTTTCCCCCAACCTCAGACCCTGGAAAGCACCATTCTACTCTCTACTTCTATGGGTTCAACTATTTTAGATTCCACATATAAGCAAGATATACAACATTTGTCTGTCTGTGGCTGGTTTATTTCACTTAACACAATGTTCTCCAGGTTCATCCATGTTTTCTCAAATGAGAGGACTTCCTTATATGGCTGAATAATATTCCTTTATATATACATGCCATATTTTCTTTATTCATTCATTCATCAATGGGCAGTTAGGTTGGTTCCATATCTTGGTTATTGTGAATAATACTGCAATGAACATGATAGTATTATCCAGCCTGACAGTATCTTTGACATGCTGATATCATTTCCTTTGGATATATACCCCAAAGTGAGATTTCTGGATTATATGATAACTCTATTTTTAATTTTTTGTGGAAACTTCATACTGTTTCTTATAATGGAGCTACCAATTTACATTCCTACCAACCATGTGCAAGGGTTCCCTCTTCTTCATATTCTCACCATCACTTTTCATAGTCATCCTAATCGGTGTGAGAAGATATCTCATTGTGATTTTGATGTTCATTTCCCTGGTAATTAGTGATGTTGAGCACCTTTTCACATACCTGTTGGTCATTCTTTTGTCTTCTTTGGAGAAATGTCTATTCAGGTCTCTTGCTCATTTTTTAAATTGGGTTATTGGATTGTTTTTTATTGATTTATAGGAGGTCCTTGTATATTTTGAATATTAACCCCTTATCAGGTAAAGTCGGCCCTCCATATCTGTGGGTTTTGCATCCACAGATTCAAATGGCCACCAATCAGAAATATTTGGGAAAAAAATAAAAATAACAATACAACAGTAAAATAATGTAACTAAAAACAATACAGTATAACTATTTACATAGTATTTATGGTGTATTAGGTATTACAAGTAATCTAGAGATGGTTTAAAGTGTACAGGAGGATGTGTGTAGATTATATGCAAATATTATACCACTTTATATAAGGAACTTGAGGAACCAAGGATTTTGGTATCTGTGAGGGTTGAGGGGAGGTCTGGAACCAATCCCTCATGGGTACTGAGGTATGACTGTATATGGTTTGCAAATGTTTTCTAACAGTTCATAGATAGAAAATATTTTCATTTTGTTGATTGTTGCCTTTGCTGTGTGGAAGCTTTTTTGTTTGATATAGTCCCACTTGTTTATTTTTTATTTTGTTGCCTATGCTTTTGGTGTCATATTTTAAAAAAAGTTATTGTCAAAACCAAAACTAATGTCAAGAAGCTTTTCTCCTATGTTTTCTTCTAGGAGTTTTATGACTTCAGGTATTTAATCCATTTTGAATTAATTTTTGTATATGGTATAAAACAAAGGTCCAATTTCATTTTTTTGCATGTGAATAACCATACTTTCCCAGCACCACTTATTGAAGATACTATCCGTTCTCTATTGTATATTCTTCGTACCCTTGTCAAAAATTAACTGACATATATGCATGAGTTTATTTCTAGGATCCCTATTCTGTTCCACTGTTCTATGTGCCTGTTTTTATTCTAGTACCATACTGATTTGATTACTAGAACTTTGTAATATAATTTGAAATCAGAGACTATGATGCCTCTAGCTTTATTCTTCTTTTTCAAGATTGCTTTGGTTATTCAGGATCTTTTCATATGAATTTTAGGATTGTTTTCTCTATTTTTGTGAAAAATGCCATTGGAATTTTGATAGAGATTATGTTGAATCTGTGGATCTACTTTGGCTATGTGGACATTTTAATAATATTATATCTTCTAATCCATGGATATAGGATATATTACCATTTTTTGTGTGTCTTTTTCAATTCCTTTCATCAATTTCTTATAGTTTTCAGTGTAGAGATCTTTCACCTTCTTGGAGTGTATTCCTAAATATTTTATGTATTTTTTGATGTGATTGTAAATGAGATTGTTTTCCTTAATTTCTTTTCCAGATAGTTTGTTATTAGTATATAGACATGCAACTAGTTTTTGTACATTGACTTTGTATCTTGCACATTTACTGAATTAGTTTATTCTAACAGCTTTTTGGTGGAGTCTTTAGTTTTTTTAATAAATAAAATCATGTCATCTGCAAAAAGAGAAAATTTAACATTTTCCTTTCTGATTTGGATGAATTGTATTTCTTTTTCTTGTCTAATTGCTCTGGCTAGGTTTTTTATCATTGTGTTGAAAAGAAGTGACAAGGGTGGGGTATCCTTGCCTTGTTTCAGATCTTAGAGGAAAATCTTTCAACTTTTAACCATTGAGTATGATGTGATCTGTGGGCCTGTCAAATATAGCCTTTAGTATGTTGAGATTCATTCCTTCCATACCTAATTTGTTAAAAGTTTTTGTCATAAAAGGATGTTGAAAAATCTCACTTGATTATGGTGAATGATATTTTAATATGCTCTTGAATTCAGTTTGCTAGTATTTTATTGAGGATTTTTGCATCTATGTTCATCATGGATATTGGCTTTTAATTTTCTTATAGTCTCTTTGTCTGCTTTTGTTAAAAGGGTATTGCTGGCCTCATAAAGTGAGTTTGGAATTGTTCTCCCCCTTCACATTTTTGGGAAGAATTTGAGAAGAATTAGAGTTAATTCTTGAAATACTTGGTAGAATTGACCCAGGAAGCCACCTGGACCTGGGCTTTTCTTTATTAGGAGCTTCTTAATTACTGATTTAATCTCCTTAGTTGTTATTGGTCTGTGAAGGTTTTCTGTTTCTTCAAGTCTTGGTAGATTGTACGTTCCTAGGAATTTATGCATTTCTTCTAGGTTATATAATTTATTGGCAAATCATTGTTCACTGTAATCTGTTATGGTCCTTTTATTTCTGTTAATTTTATTTATTGACTTTCATGTATAATTTTACTTATTTGATTTCTCTCTCCTTTCTTCTTGGTTGGTCTAGCTAAAGGTTTGTCAATTTTGTTTATCTTTTTAAAAAAATAGATTTTTACTATCATTGCTTGTTCCTATTGTATTTCTGGTCTCTATTTCATTTATTTCTATTCTAATCTTTATTTCTTTTTTTTTTTTTTTCCTGCAAACTTGGGCTTAGTTTGTTCTTTTTCTAGTCCTTGAGATGTGAAGTTAGGTTATATTTATTTAAGATTTTTTGTTAATCTGGGCATTTATTGTTATAAACTTCCCTCTTAACATTGCTTTTGCTGTATCCCATAAGTTTTGGTATGTTGAGTTTCCATTTTTATTTGTCTCAAGGTATTTTTTGATTTCCCTTGTGATTTCTTCTTTGACCCATTGGTTGTTCAGGTATGGGTTGTTTAATTTCCATATATGTGTGAATTTTTCAAAATTCCTTCTGTTATTGATTTTTAGTTTTCTACCATTATGTTCAGCAAAGATACTTGAGATAATTTCAAACTTCTTAAATTTGTTAAGACTTATTATATGGCCTA